>NC_083287.1:23041293-23385026 GCF_963506605.1 Zootoca vivipara | reverse complement strand
TATTGATCAGGGAACATCTGCTGGCACTTAAACATGCCGGCGTATAAACATGAACATAAGCTTTGCAAGTCTGCAATTTTTGATCCTCGTGAAATTAGAATTTATAATCAAGTGCACGATGTAATGTTTTCTTTATCACCTTCATAAAGATAAAGCAATGTACGTCAGGTCGGTGGATTACAAAACCATTACAAAACTGCAAATTCTTAGTTGTTGTTGGTTTTAAAAAAAATGATTTATGGAGGGAGAAACTTCATTATTTTCCCCTTAAACCTTACCCTCTCTAATTGCTTCTGCCTGTTGAACTAGAATGGATTCGGCAAAGCCTAGTTATTAAAACCAGGGAAAGAAATGATATAAAACAATAAATACCCGAAGCCACGAACTGAATGTTTAAAAGGTATCCTCAAAAGACATAAAAGGTTCTCCCCTGGATGCAGGGTAAAAGGGGAGAAGGACGATTCTCTGCAGAATGATGAAAAAGAAAGAGGAAAACCTTTTGTTTCCCCGGGATCCGGCAGCCCAGACAACCCAGCGAGCTGACAAGGATTTATAAATGAGTTTTACTTTATTTAGACTCTCAAGAAGCTAGGAGTATATGCTTTTGAAATGTTTGAATTGTGAAATGTTGGTTTGGACCTTTGTGAATCTGGAATTGGAAAATGCAACTACTTTGCTGAGACTGGGGAAATAAGCAGTGACCATTTTCCACCCCACACGATAAGCAGTGACCTTGACAAGACGGAACTATGTCAACAAAAAGTTACTCACCTGAGTTCCAGCGGATTGTTTTGACAGCCATGTGGGAACTAAAAATAGGACTATGCCGAGATGAGATTCAACAGCAAGAACTAAAGCAGCAATTTCAGATGGTGATTGCTGAATATGATTTTTCAGATGATGAGGATATTGAAATGGAAATGGAGGAGGAAGATAGCGACAATGATAGCGATAGCAATTTGGATGATCTGGTCAATGAGGTGGACTCTGACGTGGAGCATGAAGAGAACAACGATGATGACTGGGACAATACAACACAAAATGAAGCACACCACAAGGAAAAAGTTGATATTGCTTTACAAAAGGAGAAGCGGAGTACCCCTCCTTTGAGGAGGGAACGACAGGAACCAATGGAATTACAGATTTCCCACAAGGAGAAGGACATGAATAACTTAAGAAGGGGAGAAACTCAGGGGGGCCCCATGGATATCTGGGGGACAAAACATTGGAAAAAGGGGGTGGGATGAAGGAAAAATGGGAGTGTAATTATTAGGACGGATTATCAAGAGCAAATTAGGATTGTTGATTACGGAACTTGCTGGATTGGAGGGAGGTAGTCGGAATTTGGGGAAGAAAGGTTATATTGGAATTTTTTAGAGTGTAAGAGTTAATTATGGGAAAAGTTAAAATAAAAGAAGTTTAGGGATTTAAAATTTTAAGAAGTCTATTGAGGGGAAAGAAAAACTAGGCAAGGGAAGAAAAATTGGATAATGAATTATAAGGATTAAGAGATTCAGTGAAAATGGTATTAGCTAAGTTTAAAAATTTTATGAAGAGGAAAAGTAAGTTGTTTATAGATATGGAAACTGTTAAAGAGGATAGTAAAGGGATGAAAACTGGGAAAGGGGGGAGGTAGGGGAAGCCCACAAAATATGGTTTATCAATGTAAATTTGAAAAAGATTGTTTTTATTATTGTCTTTTTTCTTTTTTCTTTTTTATTATTCTTTTTTTGAAATTTTCTTTTAGTGTAGCTTTTTTCTTTTTGGATTGCTGGGTGGTTGTCTCTCTGCTTTCTGCTCCTGGAGCTCTCTGGTGGCAGGGGGGGACTCTGGGGGGGTGGGGGAGGGGGGGACATAAACTCATTTATAAAATGGAACATCTTCAACTGCCTGCCTGCATGGGATACTCCTGTGGCAGGGGAGGGCCCATGGGAGGGGGGGTGGAAAGAAGGTGGAAAATTTGTTTATGAAAGTGTTTCTTTTATATATGTTTCTTTTTGTAATCTGTAAAATCAATAAAAATTATATTAAAAGAAAAGAAAAGAAAAGAAATGATATAAAATATTGGGCACAATGCAGAAAAAGTGAAGTTCCCTTGATTTCAGTGGGAGGCCATTAAGCACATGCTCCCACGGAAACCAGTGGGTTACATACAAATAAAACAAGACAGTCCTTTCCTGCAGGCTTGTACAATCCAGAATACACAACACACAAGGGGAAAAGGACAAGGAGGGAAGAGGAAAATCAGAATCAAAACTCGGGCACCAATTTCTAACCAGTTGTCCCTATAACAACCCACCAGCCCAGTTCAGGGGCAGGAGGTGCTTGGTGTAGCCGGGCCTCCTGAGAAGCAGATGAAGTGAGCCCTGCTTCTTGTCTCTCTCACTCCTGATGGAATGGCTGCTCTCAGATGGTAGTTGAAGGGAGGCTTGGTGGAGCTGGCCTGCCTTAGCAGAAGGAGGGCACTCTGCTTCTCAGCCCTCCGGCGGAGGCAGTCAGATGGAGTTGCAGGCAAGAGGGCTCAGAGGATTCACAGGCACTAGGGGAAGCCCTCAAGGATGTCATTGTGCCCACAAATCTCGTGGTGGCCACCCCTGCTTTCTATTGTTAACTGTTTTGAAGTCAAGTGGATGAAAAGCGCACCATAAATTTCCAAAATTATCATAAAAATAATTTTGTTCTCTCCTAATGATCACTTTTAGACATACCCTTATGTCATTATGCCAAAGTGTGTTACAGTTTTAAAGGGGGATGAGCAGACTCCCCCTCGTCTGATTCAGAAATCGTTCAGACTTATTAGCAGATGAATTAAGTAGGTGCTTGGCCACTGCTGCACAAAACCTCCACATTGATTCACACAGAACGAGCTTGGAGCTCCGGAATAAAAGCAGTCAAAACTGAAGACCGGAGGATTGCCTTCATTTTAATCAATAAAAGCCCGACGGAACATAACTGGCTGTGTAGGGCATTATGGTGGTCTTGTTAATATGAATTAAGCCTTCCCTACTGCTTTTGCCTTCGTTTTGTGCAGTGGCGACATCAGGACTTTGGGGTTGGATGTTCAGGGGGGCCCTTCCAGCGGAAGACCAGGAGGTCACCCCCTTTCCAAAAAAACAACACAACCCTACACACAATATGGCTGGCTGGCCGCATTTTGAATTGGGTGAAGTAATTTGCATGGCAATTGAAAGGGATGGAGTGGAGGGCATAAGACTCTTAGATCCAGATTTTAAAATCACCTGCATTATTGCGTCACTTATCAGAGGCAAGGTGTGGAATTTTAGACCCTGATTCTCATTGCAAAGACCCCAGGTCAATCTGAAGCCAGATGCCTTCATGTCACCACTAAGTGGATTTCCCTATTGATATAAAGCCTAACATTCTATTGCCTATTGCCTGGTCTCTTTCCTAGTTTCCCCTTGGCAGACCTAAAATTCCTAGCACCCCTAACTACAATTCCCAGGATTCTTTTGGAGAGGCCGTGTGCTTGAAATGTATGGTGTGGGTGTGAGCCTTATATGGACACCCAAGTATTTAAAGTAACCTTCCAAAGTTGACCTGACTTTCTTAAGAGTCAGAGAATTAGGCAGGAAAACCACATATTCCTGGAATCTGCCAGCATCTCCATCTTTGAATAAACATTTTTCATCACCGAAATGCAAAAATGTTAATCACTTATTGTAACAGATTGGACCCAAAGAGTCCACCAGTCAAGAGCGGCCAAACTAATTTCATAGCCCGTTGGCACAGCACAAACCACGACACATAGCGCTGTATCTCTTGGCAACGAAAACAGGCATAGCCTGCCAAGCTGTACTTCAAAGGAAGCAAGGAGAAAACAGTAAGTCTATTCAAGTACATTTGCCATGTCTACCATATAGCCATTCCCGGGTTTCAAATGGAGGCAAGCACACATAACAAGGCAGAGGGAGATACAGTAATTTTCTGCAAAAACACCAAACAGTGTTGCATTAAAAAAAAATCACATTAAGTTGTTTTTAAAATGTGAATTGTTTATTTTCGACTCATGGCGACGACGAGGTACCAGGAACATTTCAGCCTTAAGTGAAAGAGCCCTCAGAACAACACAACACAAAGGATATAATTGTGGTTGTTTGATTTGTTCTTCTTCAAGGATTTTTCATCAGATCATAAGGAGCATTTTGTCCACTTCCACCCATTCGTTTGAAATGTGAGCTGAACTTTTATGATCAGAGTGAGAAGCTGGCATTCTGCATTTCCCTGAATTACCCTCCATTCGTAATCAAGTATTTGAACCATGCATTGAGAGAATGACAAATTCAGAAAAAACATACCATATTGCTCCTTCTCTCCACCCTTTTTGGGGGGTCCTGTGTCTTTAATAACTGCATGATATGAGGAACTACAACAAGGAAAGGGGGCATTCAATAACTTCTGCTTACACAATGGGGCTTTCCGTCATCTCCTCCTCTGACATGTATCACCCCACTCCCAAATTGGCTTGGGGAGGTCAAGAGAACCCCCTGAACAGGAGGAGGAGGATGATTATTCTGTCTGCCCAGCTGAAATACTTGCCCTGATGGAAAAATTGCCTTGATGCGAACCTGACTTCCACTCTAAGCTTCCTCCAATTATTCCATATTCTGAAAAGTTACACCTATTGAATGATGTCCAACATGGCGGTTTTCAAGGTTGAGGAGCCTTGCTAGGTGGAATTAAATAAAGCAGAGGTGGGGAAACTCTGGCTTGTTAAGTATATACTTTAATTGTTTAACTGTGCATTGAAATGGAAAATAACTCTGTATGTGTATGGCTAAAGGTTTAAAAATTGGGTGAAAATGCTTGCTGAAATGTGCACAAAATGTCATGCAAAATGTATTTATTGGGAGAAAACTGGGAGAAATGTGGAACAACTGACGCAAAAAAATCAAATCATTTGATTTCAGATTGGAAAAATGAGCAAAGGAGGGAGAGCCAAAATTGACAAGTTCTTTCATCTCTATCAATAACAAGAGAAATGTTGTGGGTTTCTAACACTCAGAAAAATACCAAGGAACATTTATCATTACAGTACCTAAATGTGAATGTCAGCAAAAGTGAAGCAGAATCTGAAGAGGGTGGGAGAGGACCACCTTTCCACAAACATTTTTAACCTCCCTACAAAAAGCACCCTTGTTTGGGATGATTTCTGCCATCCCTTTCTACATGAACAAGGATGGCAATAATTTGGCTCTTCCCACGGCAGTGCTTTGTAGCCTCACTTTGGCACCACGGTGCCATCACACATCACAATATTGTTCTTGAGTGGCTGTGATCACAATCTCAGGAGCAAGTCGATGCAGTTAAGGGAACAAATTGGGCTAGAACGACATTTGAGAAGGGCTACAAATAACCATAAAAGTTTGACCCTGGGGAGCTTGAGTGGGAGGGGGCTAAACTTCCCTTTCACGTGCACAAAATGGTTATTTGAGAATATATAAAAATGCAACCCTTCTGTGTTGCATCCAGCTAAATCCTACTCGCAGTAGACTCACTGAAATTAATGCACCCACAGGAAGTTCCTCACACCCATTAATGTCTACTCAGAACATGTCTAATGCTGGATACAACCCCATGTCACCATTCACTTGACTATGCCTGAAAAGTAGGGAAAATATGTATCTGCATTCAGGCATTCACAGGATTCACCGGGGATTGTTAGCATTTACATGTGAGCGTTAACGTTCACCACATTTCTGACACACTCTGTAACATATTCCATTGTGTAGTAGCAGGTGGCTTGAGTCTGTGTAATTAAACTGAGGCACGTGATAAATTTAGTGCATGCACACTCAGAACCTCTGCTAGAGTCTGATATTTGTTTGATTCAGCATAACATGCCTGAATAAGGTAATTCAATTCTTCCTCATTTTTAATGTTATTGGAGCCCTTTAATATAATTTGGTGGGCTATTACAGTTGTTACAGCTGCTAGTTTTGCCCTCAATACTGATTTCACTTATGACCTCAGTCAGAACAAGATTTAAACTTTGAGATGATGTAAGTGAATAAGGTTTATTAGATTTATTCATGGGGCAATTTAAATAAGAATCTGCCTGGCTTAAAATAAAAGCCAAATGAAAAATGCATGTGATTTATGGACCTGTCCGTTTTAAAGATTTATATGTAGTGTAGGATGATTAAGTAAGAGACAGGCCTGATTATATGAAATATGTAATTTTTGTAATGCAATATTGGAAGCAAGCTGCTAAACAGCACTGGCATAACAATGACTAGCCAAACATTTTTATTACAATATGACTGCACAGCTGGAATGCAGAGTCATATAAGTGTTGAATGCAAAGTTCTCTGATCATTTTGATTCCCCTTCCCTAGCAAAGGTAGAATAATAGGTTCAAAGTGGGGGGAGGGCACCCCTGCTTCATACAATGAAATCTGTATTCATTTTGTTTGTCTGCTCTATCTCTCTTGCAACCACGGTAATTTATTTCTGATGTTTGCTTCATTACATATAACTACACTTCAGTGCGAGGCCATGTGCTTTAGATCAGAACTCTCAAAAACCCGGTGCAATGAATCTCCCAATGTATATACACAAGGATATCTAAAAGCCTATTCACACAAATATTTCTTATGCTCTCCTTTTAAAGCAACTGGTTGGCATATAATTTTTTTGAGCATTTGGTTTTCTAGGTCATATATATACGGTATATATATTTGGCATTTGTCATGCTCTTGTTTGAGATTTCAGCCATTCGCTGGGGTGTTTTAGAAATAATTTATACCGTATGTTATGCTTTTTTTATTATTATTTCTGGCCTTACATTAACCTAATCAAAATTCAGCAGGCACTCTGAGGCATGCATGGCACTTCCTATGATCAAGGCCATCCAGAATGATGGCAGAAACTTGTCTACTCGGTTTGCCAACTTCTGCTCTCAAAAACTCTGCTTCCTAAGTTACCTCTACACAGAGTAACTTTCATTCTGGAAGGGAAATGGTTTCGTTGGATTCCCACCCAGGCCCTATGATTTTCCATTTTCTTACAACAAATCGATCCGGTAAAATTCTGATCATTTGGCAACCCCACCAGCTCCATGGATACTGTGTTGATGATGTGCATGTAGGAAATGGCCCCAATAATAAATGAAATGTGTGCACATCAGTGCTCCTACATGCGCTGCACATGCAGCTATTGGCTATGTTCCACACACTATAGTTTAGGTAGCCATGCATCATAAAATCCGAGGTTATCTCACCGTATCCTCTGAGAATCTTGTAGCTGTAATGAGATAAGTTGCTAACACGACGTAACTATCTTGGCTACAAATAGCTTTTCTTCAAAATTCCTCTTCAGAGGTTTGAAAGAGAGAGTGCTGTTCGAAGCATGACAATTAACTTTTGCTTCTGCTAAGCAGGATGTGCGCAAGACGCTTTATCGGTTCAACATTTTTCAAAGCCCGTTTGATCAGGCAGCAAGTGGGACAAAATACATCTATGTGAACACTCTGGGGTGCAAAATCTCTCTCACATCACTTTGTAAACATACACTCTGTCAAAAAACACACACACACACACACACACACACACACACACACACACACACACGACACTATTCTCGATCTCCAGACATGGAGGCATGGAAATTCAGGGTGAAATCATATGTTTTCCTGGGAATAAGAGCAAAGTGAGACCTACTTCTGACTGAGTAAATATGCATGTGATTCCACGGTCAAACACGTTTACATACTACAATATGTCAAAATGGTTCCTTAAAGTCCCTGAGGCAGAGAGAACTGAGGCGAGAAGGATGTTTTAAATTTGTTTTTTATTGAATGTATGAGGTTTTTTCCCCCGTTTCCTTTCTGTAAAGATGCCCCGAGTTGCCTGCAGCGAGGAAAAGAATCTATTAAATGTAATAAATAACAATAGCTATTATTCTCTGACCAATGAAATGTCAGGAAAGGACCACAGCTCAGTGCACATGCTCTGCATCTCGGCTTCAGTCCTCATCATCTTCACCTTAAGGATCAAGATAGCAGCTGATGTGAAAAGCTTTTGCCAGAGAGACCCTGGACAGCGGCTGGCAGGCAGTCTTGAAAACACTGGGAGAGATGGGCAGCCTGACCTCATAAAAGGCAGCTTGCCATTCTTCCCCCATACTTCTCCGCCCTCTCACATTTCCAAGCGATCCGATATTAATGCAGATCAATGTTCTACCAAGCAGGAACATTTAGGAAATATCTGCCCTCTTTCCTCTCTCCTTTCTACTCTCTGCAGCATACCTGGTTGCCCTGGTTGCTTTTGATAATGTTTTCAAGAGGTGGAGCAGAAACACTTTTGAAAATTTTGCTCATGGAAAATTATGGCTTCGTTTCCCTTCGATTCGTATGGTGGTCAGAGTGTTGCAGACCCTCCAAGTGTACCTATTTTCCAGAGACATTCCCAGATTTACAGAAGCAACCCCAGTTTCTGATTTGATCCTGGAATGTCCCACTTTCAGTGGCGGAACAACGGGGGGGGAGGGGGGCGGTACGCTCCCAGTGGCATGTCTCTGGGGGTGACAAGGCGGCGCCCTGCCACGGCGGCACGAGCAGCCATTGCGCCGCCGCAGCCGCATGTAGAGGATCCTCCGTTCGCTGTTGCAGCCATGAGCAGAGGATCCCGCCCCTTCCAGCCTCCCAGCCTCCCTACCCGGCTCGCAGTAAGCGGCTCCTGCTTTGTCGCTTTACAGTCAGCCAGGGAGGGAGGGAGGGGGACGGACAGGAGCTGTGGCTCCCAAGAGGGCACAGCTTTGCCAGCGCCCCGGCAAAGCGGTGTGGAGGGGTCACACAAAAAAATCCGCACTGGGCTTTCTATACCTCTGCCCGCTTTTCCTTCGGGTGTCCCTATTTTCATGTTGGAGGGTATGGAGTTATGTGACCCCCCCCCCCGAGCCAAGGAAATAAGTAACTCTACAAACTTTAGAAGGCATCTGAAGGAAGCCCTGCATAGGGAAGGTTTTTTTTTGATGTTTAATGTTTTTATATATATTAGGAGCCAGAGTGGCTGGGGCAAGGTATAAATAATAAAAAATATTATTATTAATATTGTGGAATAGGATGTCCCTATTGTTGTTGGAGGGTATGGTGTCAGACTAGGACAATAAAGATCTGTGTTCAAATCCCCACTCAGCCTTAGGCCAGTCACAATTTCTAAGCCTAACCTACCCATACAGGGCTGTTGTAAGGAAAGGAAACCACATATGCCTTCAGCTGCTTGCATGAAAGTTTGGATATACTGTAGATGCAATGAATAAAGGTAAAGGGACCCCTGACCATTAAGTCCAGTCGTGACCGACTCTGTGGTTGTGGCGCTCATCTCGCGTTATTGGCCGAGGGAGCCGGCGCACAGCTTCCGGGCCATGTGGCCGGCATGACAAAGCCTCTTCTGCCGAACCAGAGCAGCACACGGAAACACCGTTTACCTTCCCGCTGTAGCGGTACCTGTTTATCTACTTGCACTTTGACGTGCTTTCGAACAGCTAGGTGGGAAGGAGCAGGGACCGAGCAATGGGAGCTCAACCCGTCGCGGGGATTTGACCCGCTGACCTTCTGATCAGCAAGCCCTAGTCTCTGTGGTTTAACCCACAGCGCCACCCGCTTCCCTAGATGCAATGAATAGATCAATACAAATACATGGTGTGACTACATGGAGACATTAGGGGGAAGCCTAGCAACTTAGAATTACAGTGGTTTTAGTAATCCTAGGAAACTGCTTCAGGCTGAGTTTATCCATCTAGTTCAGTATTGTCTACACTGGCTGGCAGCAACTTTCAAGGAGTTCAGAAAGGAGTCTGTCCCAGCCCTGCCTGGAGATGCCAGGAATTGCACCTGGTACTGTTTGCATCTACCATTGAGATAAATACAGATAAATACAGTAGAAGATCCAAAGATCAGTGCAGAACCATGCATAGAAAAATCTTGACTGTGATTCTACCTGCTCAGCAGTGCAACAAGATCCTGTGAATTTTTTTCTCAGCTCTGCTAAATTCAGTGAGACTTACTCTTAAGTGTGTGTATGTGTAAAATTTGCCACTTCAGATTTTAGTCACTATCAACTTTCGTTTCCCACCTCTAACTTGGGAATAATGGTGATACAGGGTTATTGTGAGGACAAAGGCAATTAAAGATTGAGCCATTTGCTGCAAATTAATTTGCTACTTCAGGGTTGAAGTCTGGTCATAGTCCTTCATATACAAAAATTGAACCATTTTTGCATATGTATTTTTTGTGATTAAAAGTGTTGGTACTGTGCTGGTGCATAAGAAATCCGAGCCAGTAATCAGTATAGAGGCTTATGAGATGATAAGTGAAACAAATATACTTCTGATGAGAGAGCTTCCCAAATGTATTGTAAATCAAGGGGTCTTACCAGTAACACAATTTGCATGAAACCAAGTTGACCCAGAAAATTCTAATCTAAATTCCAATCTAATTTGTATAGGGTAATTTAATTTCCTCCCTGGTAAAACTACATGGATTTTATCAATTATACCAATTAAATTGTCAAACGGATTTATTGGCTAGTCATTTTCGAGACCCGTCGTTTGATATACTGTCTTGATGTCATCAATTGGTTCTGCCTGTTTAGTTTCAGATTTTGATATCCTTATGTGTATTGGAAAGCAAATAATCAGAACTGATTTAGAAAAGGGGGCATTCTTATGCGTTTTAGGGAAGCTTTGATAAAGGTTCTCAAAAAATTGTTGTGCCTGCAGTATGAGCGCATTAATTAATGCTGTCAATATTAATTCAATTTTAATGACTGGGTATCTGATATTTGGAACAAATGAGCTTGCCACATACCTTTTAATAACTTTACCAATTTTTGCAATCCAGGAGATAAATCTTCACACAGGAGAACCTATATCACCTGAAGATATTGGGCGGGGGTATAGCTTCAACCACTGGGCATTACTGCTCAAATTGTCTTCTATTGACTCTTTACTTAGTGCACCATCTAAAATTTAATTACCAGCTTTGTTTATTTAAAAACAGACATGTTTCTCTTCAAATGATATCTTTACTACTTCTGCACGCTTCCCAAAAGACCCATTTGTCCAGCTTAGGGCTGGTGACAAACCTGAGTCACAGATAGTGTTTACATTTTCAAAAACATGGGAGAACAGCCATCCCACTTCCTCAGTGCATTCTGAAATATGTTTGGCATCTAGCACTTTCTAATCTTATGAACACCACCATGCCATGCACACTTACACCATTAAACTCAATGGGACTTACTTAGTCCACTTGTATAGTTGGGGTTGGGACCCAGGTGGCGCTGTGGTTAAACCACAGAGCCTAGGGCTTGCTGATCAGAAGGTCGGCAGTTCGAATCCCTGTGACGGGGTGAGCTCCCGTTGCTTGGTCCCAGCTCCTGTCAACCTAGCAGTTCGAAAGCACGTCAAAATGCAAGTAGATAAATAGGAACCGCTACAGCGGGAAGGTAAACGGCGTTTCCATGTGCTGCTCTGGTTTGCCAGAAGCGGCTTTGTCATGCTGGCCACATGACCTGGAAGCTGTACGCCGGCTCCCTCGGCCAATAATGCGAGATGAGCGCGCAACCCCAGAGTCGGTCACGACTGGACCTAATGGTCAGGGGTCCCTTTACCTTTACCTTTATAGTTGGGGTAGGGAACATTTGGCCCTCCAGATGCAGTAAGACTCCCATCTCCCATCAGTCCCAATTGGCATTAGAGCCAATTGTCAGAGATGATGGGAGCTGTAGTTCAGCAACATCTGGAGCACCAAAGCTTGTCCACCCCTGGCTGTAATGGATTGCACTTTTAACACCTGCAAAATACCTCACGTCTTCCATCTTAAACATGTTGCGTTGCTTAACGTGCTTAAAGCTTAAACGTGCTTAAAGCTTAAAGCTTAACGTGCTTAAAGCTATGGGGAACTGAAAAGCTTGCTCGCAACATTTCATAATTCGGGAATGGGAAATCTGTGTCCCTTTAGTCAATATAGTTGGGACTTCATTTCTAACCACTGACCATGCTACCTAGGGCTGATGGGGAGTTGGGGAGTACAACATCTTCTTCTTCTTCTTCTTCTTCTTCTTCTTCTTCTTCTTCTTCTTCTTCTTCTTCTTCTTCTTCTTCTTCTGTTTAGTCGTTTAGTTGTGTCCGACTCTTCGTGACCCCATGGACCAGAGCATGCCAGGCACTCCCGTCTTCCACTGCCTCCCGCAGTTTGGTCAAACTCATGTTGGTAGCTTTGAGAACACTGTCCAACCATCTCATCCTCTGTCATCCCCTTCTCCTAGTGCCCTCCATCTTTCCCAACATCAGGGTCTTTTCCAGGGAGTCTTCTCTTCTCATGAGGTGGCCAAAGTATTGGAGCCTCAGCTTCCGGATCTGTCCTTCCACTCAGTGAGCACTCAGGGCTGATTTCCTTCAGAATGGATAGGTTTGATCTTCTCGCAGCCCATGGGACTCTCAAGAGTCTCCTCCAGCACCATAATTCAAAAGCATCAATTCTTCAGCGAAGAATTCTTCCAAGGGGGAACTGCTCTGAATAATGTCATCTCAAACTAACAACACCTTACCACAGGTAAATTGCACTCAATCTCAAGATGCATAATGGCACAAAAGGGCATCTTGACCTTATATCTCTGATCTTCCTATCCACCTTATTAACAAGCCATTCTTCATGGAACAATGTCTTGCCCAGGTGCAAGCTACGTATGAACCGAATACCCAATGCCACTAAGCAATCTAGTTCAATCATACTGCATATATTCTCCTTATTTTGTAGATTGGTGAAGAATCAGGCTTCCCTTTACTTCTGTCATTTCATACCACTACATCTGTGGTGGTAGTTGTCTTCTGTTATATAGCAGGAGGGGGGGGGGGAAACAACATCTGACAGGTGGCTCCAATAGCAGGGAAAATCAATACACGAAACAAAATACATCATTTGTGCAGGGCAGTTTGACTAAATGCCCACTCATTTTGTATCTCCAGAAGCTTTGATGTTCACTTTGACTGGGGTTTAGTGTGATCTGGAGAATATTATCAACTTCCTGCTTCCATTTAAGCTCTTCTTTGGTGTGCTTAAGATGAGGTCACCTCCAGACTATCAGTATTTTGCAGGAAGGATTCAAGTGCATATGGAAATTTAGGTTTAAGGTGGATTAAAGCACTCTGTCATCCTGCTACAGCAAATCCACTGTTTTTTAAAAAACTGCCTTTTGCAGAAAGGAAAGTGACGGGGGAAGGATGGGATGAAGAAATAATTAGCAGGAAGACATGTAAACACTGCGGAAGCAAATCAGGATGAATGCTCATTGCCATACAACTTCCCTCACAAATAAATTCACGAACCCTGGACGTAGTCTGACCTTGGTGTGAGTTTTGCGGTTAAATGCTCCACAAACAGTAATCTGGGGAAAACCTAAAATCTTCCTACCAGCCACGTGCTAGACCAGGCATCCCCTAACTTCGGCCCTCCAGATGTTTTGGACTACAATTCCCATCATCCCTGACCACTGGTCCTGTTAGCTAGGGAATCATGGGAGTTGTAGGCCAAAACATCTGGAGGGCCGCAGTTTGGGGGTGCCTGCACTAGACTAATGTCATTATAGGGAAAGAACAACAGCAAAAAAAAAAAGCCTTCTAGAAACTATCACAACATATTTTCCTTCAAGAAAGCAGCTACCTACAAATAACAGGCTATTTTCCCTAAATGTAGGAGTTCTTGATACTATTGTAAGCTGGGGGCGGGTTTGGACTTGTCTGGTCAGGCACATCCCTTTTGCCAGGGAAATATGAGCGATATGTTGCCACGAGAACTACACAGTTAGTCAACATACATAGGCAATTGAGAAGAATTTGTAAAAACGAAAATGCCCCTCAAGAGAAATTCTACCCTGCTAATCTAATCAATATATCTGTTATCATTCCCTTGTGTGGAAGCTACTCCTCACAGTTCATCCCTTTGGAACAAAATGCTTTGTAAGGCTTTTAAACTACAATCCAATAATGCTTAATTGGGAATAAAATCCCACTGAATTCATGGAGTTTAATTCTCAGAATATATGCAATGCACTGGGTTATACACAACCAAAGGGTTTCATTTCCATCTTAGTGGCTCATAAACCCAGCCATTGGGGGTAAGGGCAGAAGATTCATGGTTTCTGGTCAAGTCAGATGATCTGGAACCTAATGAAAAACTACGTAAATCCTGTGTCATTGTCCCTACTCACTGCTTGGGGAAGTGAGTGAGACAATGTTTTGTTTTCTACTATGCTTCTGCTTATTGCCAGTGTGGTGTAGTGGTTAAGAGCAGTGGACTCGTAATCTGGTGAACCGGGTTCGCTTCCCCGCTCCTCCACATGCAGCTGCTGGGTGACCCTGGGCTAGTCACACTTCTCTGAAGTCTCTCAGCCTCACTCACCTCACAGAGTGTTTGTTGTGGGGGAGGAAGGGAAAGGAAATGGTTAGCCACTTTGAGACTCCTTAAGGGGAATGAAAGGTGGGGTATCAAGTCCAAACTCTCCTCCTCCTCTTCTTCTTCTTGAAATTGATAAGGGTCTAGCAATGGGCTTCAATTAAAAATGCATAGAAGGAATAAAATAGGCACTGGCAAGAACAACTCATGACTCACCTAAGCAGAGGGTGTGTGTGTGTGTGTGTGTGTGGACAGATTATGTGTGGGATGCAAAGGGTTAAGTGCAGTCAAGTCACAACAATCCCTAGATAGTCCACTTGGAGGACTGAGGAGGAGGATATGACTAAGCGTAGTTTCCTCTTCCTTCACATGCAAATGAGTTGAGGAAGTGGCAGATAAATCCTGAAGGAAACAGCCATTTCCCCTCTCTTGGACCAGACCTCTTGGACTACACACATCTTAGTGAGTCTCTCCCTCAAGGCCTCCAGCCTAGAGAGAGAGATGAGATGGAGTCTCACTTCTTATAAGTGAACTTCACAATGTATATATTACCTTTTAACTAAGCAAGTCTACCTCTTGAGTGTGCTGTACCTCGAGATGCTTGTAAGTAAACATCTTTTATACTTTTAAGAGCATTGTGTTGTGTCTTTTCTTTTAAGAGGGAAAAAGGGGAAATACCAGGAAAATACACTTTATTTTAGTGGCTTAAATCAAGCCTGCGCAAACGTTCTTCTGCTGTGTATTTTGCAAAAGGGGAATGTTGTACTCTGCTAAAGTTTTGTGCTTGCTAGCGCAAGCGGGGATAGGATATATTAAACAATATCTCCTCATCCACATTCCTGAACATTCCCACATAGGGTTATTGCGGCCCAGAGTTGCGTATTTTGTGTATTTTTGAAGGATTGATTTGGATTGTGATTTTGAACTCTGTAGGATTTTTCCAGTTAGGATTTCCTGGTTGAGCACATGGTCTCTTTGTTCTGCAGTGTGCTTGGGGGATTAACTACCCCTCCCCTCCCTCAGAGTTTACAGCACTGAGAAAGCTCAGAGGTAGTGAAGATATTTTTGAGATTTTGAATTTGATTTTTGAAAGATTTTTGAATTTTGGAAATTTTTGAAGTTTTAAGATGGCAAGCTCCAGTTTTGATAGTGAGGCAAGACCAAGTTTTATGCTGCTGGATGACAATAATTTTGTGCAGTGGAAGCAGCGCGTTTTAGTTTATCTTGCTGCTAGGCGTGTTCTGCAGGCCATTAAGGAAGAAAAGCCTACAGGAACCGATGCAGAAGCTTTAGCTAAGATAGAAGCTTGGAGTATTAAAAATGATGAAGCCAAGCACATAATTTTGAGCAGTTTGAGGAATGAGCATCTATCAATGATAAATTTTGAAGATGATGCATCTAAGATCCTAGAGGACATTGAACGCATTTATGCACAATCTACAGAGAGTTCCTATAGATACTTGTTGGATAAGTTACTCAAGTTGAAGATGAATTCTAGAGAAGAGTTTACAGAGCATTTTAAGAATTTTTCTGAGATTGTTCAAAGAATTGCCCTTACTCCCAGAGCCTTTGATGATGTGACTAAAGTAACGTTTATGCTTGCATCATTGGGACCTACGTTTGCTCCATTTAAAAGTATAATGGATCACACAAAGGATTTAACTTTTAATGAGCTTATCAACCATTTAAGAGAGGAATGCAGAGATAGCCTTGATTCTCAAGAAAGGAATCCAAGGAGGAAGGATAGCAGCTATGCATCCAAGCATTTTGGAAAGTCCAGACAGACATCTAGAGAAATAATTTGTTTTAAATGCAATGGAAAAAACCACATAGCAAGGAACTGCAAGAGTCAAAATGGGGATAAAGTTGAATCCCACCCCTCAAAACCACAAGGTGTTAAGAAGGGGAGTCATGAGCAAACCATGTTGATGCAGGAGAGGAGTTTAGCTGTCCAGGATTGTGAAAATAAGCGCAATAAGTGGATTCTTGACAGTGGAGCGAGTTCTCATTTCTGTTATGAAAAGGAGTATTTTAATGAGATTAATGGGGATGAAACCTCTGAAATTGAGATTGCTGATGGCAACATTGTAAAGGCAATTGGTTCAGGAACTGTGAATTTGAAATTCAACGTAGATCATGAAACAATTAATACTAAGATAACTGAAGTTAAGTTTGCACCAAAGCTTAATTGCAACTTACTCAGCGTGTCCAGTTTGGACAGGAAAGGTTTTAAAATTACATTTGAAAAAGGACAATGTATTGTGACTAAGCATGATGAAGTTTATGTTCAAGGCACACTAAAGGATGGTGTATATGAGCTTAATGTTTCAGAGAACCAGCAGAACCAGTCTGCAAAGGTGGCGCAACCAAGTCAAAAGGACGAAGGAAGTCTGGAACTCTGGCACAAGAGACTTGGACACAGAGACACCAACGTTATTCTGGAACTACAGAAAGGTGATCTTGTGAGAGGTCTGCAGGTAAAGCAAAGCAACACAAATACACCAACATCAAAATGTATAACTTGTGTTAGTGAGAAAGCAACTAAACCTTCTTTCCCACGTTGTGCAGAGAAGAGAAGCACTAAAGTATTGGACATTGTCCATACAGATCTATGTGGACCAATGAATGTGTCTTCTCTAGGAGGTAATAAATATATTTTGATATTTTTGGACGATTTCTCGAGATTCTGCGTAGCCTACTTTATCAAGGAGAAGAGTGAGACAGTGGAATTGTTCAGGGACTATCTTAACATGGTCAAGAACAAGTTCCAGCGAGCCCCTTCCATTTTAATGTCCGATAATGGTGGGGAATTTTGTTCACATGAGATGCAGGCCGTCATGGCTAGAGAAGGCATATCACACGTGACCACAGTTGCCTACACACCCCAACAAAACTCAATTGCAGAGAGGAAATTTAGATCCATTTTGGAAATGACAAGGTGCATGCTAAAGGAAGCTAACTTGTCACACAGGCTGTGGGGTGAAGCGGCTCGTTGCTCAGTCTATCTTCAGAACAGACTGCCCACAAAAGGCGCAGAGCGCACACCATTTGAACTTTGGCATGGAAAAGCCCCAAATTTGTCACATATACGTGTATTTGGAAGTTTGTGCTACTATCATGTGCCCAAGGAGCACAGACACAAACTTGATTCCAGAGCGAAGGCAGGGATCCTAGTTGGGTACGCTTCTGGAGGAAAAGGATATAGAGTCTTGGATCCGCAAACTGGCAAGACAAGTTCGCAGCATGTAATTTACTTCGATGAGCAAGGCAAAGTTGATACAAAGGACACTGCCATTGATTGTTCCAAGGAGCCACAGGATGAGGAATTTGTGATTTTTCCTTTTGAACCAATACAAAGTACTAATCCAACTTCTAGTGTCGTAGCACCCCCTATAGGTGACACCCGAGAAGACGTGGAGGTCCAGGCCCCTGGCAGCACCAGAGACGAAGATGATGACGAGCAGCTGTATGGGGATATGCCACTGCTGGAGGAGGATGAGGAAGCTGATGCGGTCGAAAGACCAGAGGTCAGACGCTCATCCAGAACCAACAGAGGTGTTCCACCATTACGGCTGTCCTACCTTACAAGGTCGGCGTCTCCACAGGAACCTTCCAAATGGGAAGAGATAGAGAGGATGCCACCAGATGAAGCCAGTCTCTGGAGGAAAGCTGCTCAGGAGGAGATAGATGCACTTCATCGGAACAGGACCTGGACACTCACAGAACTACCTCCTGGTAAGGAAGCAATTGGAAGTAAATGGGTGTTCAAGGTTAAAAAGGGTTCAGAAGGGGAGGTGCAACGCTACAAAGCTAGGCTTGTGGCACAAGGTTTTTCCCAGAAGTATGGAGAGGATTACGATCAAGTGTTTGCACCGACAGTTCGATACAGCAGTGTCAGACTACTTTTAAGTATTGCAGCATCTAAGCAAATGTCAGTTTACCATATTGACATTGCGACAGCCTTTCTTCACGGCGAAATTTCTGAGCAGATTTATATGAAGCAGCCCAAAGGTTTCATTAAACCAAATGAGGCACATCTAGTGTGCAAGCTGCAGAAAGGACTTTATGGTTTGAAGCAAGCAGCGAGGGCTTGGAACCAGAAACTCCATGAGATGCTGGTGCAGCTTGGGTACAAGCAAGGGACTGCTGATAAGTGCTTGTACACCAAACAAAGGAATGGACAGTTTTCGTACATTTTAGCCTTTGTTGACGACCTTTTAATTTCTACGTCAAATGAGAAAGACTATAAAGACATAGTCAAACACCTCAACAGGGAAGTAGAGGTCAAGGAACTTGGAAAAGTGAAATACTACTTGGGAATTCAAGTTGAGAGAGAAGAGGATGGATCGTTCTTACTCAGCCAAAGGCAAAAGATAACTGAACTGATTGAAAGCATGCAGATGCAGGACGCACACCCAGTTGCGACACCGATGGCCACAGACTTCTTGAAGAATCAACAAGGTTCGAAGTTGCTGCCAAACAACACGCAATACAGGTCAGCGATTGGCAAACTTTTGTATTTGGTTACCACATGCAGACCTGACCTGGCAAGTGCAGTGGGGATCCTAAGTAGGAAAGTAAGTTGTCCCACTGAGCATGATTGGGCTGGAGTTAAGAGGGTTGTTCGTTATCTAAAGGGAACCATGGACTGTAAATTAAAACTGCCAGCTGTCAGAGACCCTAAACTGCTTGGGTACACTGATGCGGATTGGGCTGGGGACAATAAGGATTATAAATCCACAAGTGGCTATGTTTTTATGTATGGGGACGGAGCTATTGCATGGGGCAGCTATAAACAGAAATGTGTAGCTTTATCGTCCACAGAATCTGAGTACATTGCGGCTTCGGAAGCTTGCAGAGAGATCCCCTGGCTGGATCAGCTCCTGAAGGACTTTGGCGTGCCAAGAACGGGACCTGTCAGCTTGATGGAGGACAATCAGAGCAGTATGAAGCTGACACAAAGTGAAAAGTTCCTTGCACGCACCAAACACATTGGGGTCAGGTACCACTACATACGCCAGGTGATCGAGGATGGACTTGTTGAAATGTGTTACTGCAACACTGACCAGATGACTGCAGATGTCCTAACAAAGCCCCTGCCAAGAGAGAAGTTTCAGGATCTTCGTGGCAAGCTGGGACTCTTGGGTGGTTGATTAAAGTTATTTATGTATGTTTTTGTGTATGTTGTGAATTGCCTGAGAAGGGGTTTGTGGGATGCAAAGGGTTAAGTGCAGTCAAGTCACAACAATCCCTAGATAGTCCACTTGGAGGACTGAGGAGGAGGATATGACTAAGCGTAGTTTCCTCTTCCTTCACATGCAAATGAGTTGAGGAAGTGGCAGATAAATCCTGAAGGAAACAGCCATTTCCCCTCTCTTGGACCAGACCTCTTGGACTACACACATCTTAGTGAGTCTCTCCCTCAAGGCCTCCAGCCTAGAGAGAGAGATGAGATGGAGTCTCACTTCTTATAAGTGAACTTCACAATGTATATATTACCTTTTAACTAAGCAAGTCTACCTCTTGAGTGTGCTGTACCTCGAGATGCTTGTAAGTAAACATCTTTTATACTTTTAAGAGCATTGTGTTGTGTCTTTTCTTTTAAGAGGGAAAAAGGGGAAATACCAGGAAAATACACTTTATTTTAGTGGCTTAAATCAAGCCTGCGCAAACGTTCTTCTGCTGTGTATTTTGCAAAAGGGGAATGTTTTACTCTGCTAAAGTTTTGTGCTTGCTAGCGCAAGCGGGGATAGGATATATTAAACAATATCTCCTCATCCACATTCCTGAACATTCCCACATTATGAAGCTACATCAGTGCGATGATAAATTCCCCTCTTCCTCTGACATGCACACGTGTATATTATATTGGATCATGTTGTATGATGGATTTCAATAGTAAGCTGCCTTAGGAGCCAATACTGGACTTTAGTTGAGCATGCAGAGCATCCCAGATTCAATCCCCAGCATCTCCAAGCAGGGCTGGAAGAGACCCCCTGCCTGACATCCTGGAAAGCTTCTGCCAGTCAGCGCTGACAATACTGAGCTAGATAGACCAATGGTCTGACTCTCCGTAAGGCAGCTTCCTATGACCGGTGAAAAGCGAAGTAGGAATTAACAGATGCTTCCTGCTGTCTTCCAGGAAAGACAGCCCTGTACCGTTAAACATGTGTTCAAACAGCAAAACCCTCTGCATGGTTCCAGTTACACTGTGTTCAGTGGGACTAAGTCCAAGATATGTGTACCTACAATTGCAGCCTAAAATATATCAGTGATGAACAATGTCAGCCAGTAGAGGTCTCCCTGAATCTATTATGCTGACTATAATTCAGGGTTTTTTTGGGGGGGGGAGTTTGTTAATGACTTATATTGTGCTGACACAATCTATGTCCAAAGCTGAGATACAAAACGGTACAGATAAGCGTATTCTTGTGGTTGCTTCTCCGGAAGCTCTGCAGATCAGGAAGGATTTTAAAATGTACTGATTGAAGCACAATATGAGTTAAGGTAGCATGGTGAATTCGTGTGATTCCCCCCACCCCGGGTCTATCTGTCTGTCTGTCTGTCTCTCAGTCTAGAAAGAGATTTGAGAAAATCCATAACTTGCAATTTAAGTATTAAGCAGGAAAACAGTATTTCAGCCAGAATCATAGCTGTCAACCTTCCCATTTTTTGCTGGAAATTCCCTTATTCCAGCACTGTTTCCTGCTGCTATCCTGGATTGTTAAATACAGTAGTACCTCGGGTTACGAACACGATCCGTTCCGGATCGCGGTTCGTAACCCGAAAAGGTCGCAAACCGAGCGCCGCTTCTGCACATGCTCAAAGCGCGATTTTCACGCTTTTCACATGCGCAAAGCGTGTGCGCCGCTTCTGCGCATGCGCGGGACGCGCGCGCGCCGAAAACACTTCCGGGTTTACGGAGTTCGTAACCCGAAGTGTTTGCAACCCGAGCGGGTCGTAAACCGAAGTACGACTGTATACTGTACACCAGGGCTCAGCAGCCTTTTTCAGCCGTGGGCCGGTCCACCATCCCTCAGACCATGTGCTGGGCCGGACTATATTGGGTGGGTGGGGGGGAATGAACAAATTCCTATGCCCCACAAACAACCCAGAGATGCATTTTAAATAAAAGGACACATTCTACTCATGTAAAAACATGCCGATTCCTGGACTGTCCACGGGCTGGATTGAGAAGGCGATTGGGCCGCATCCGGCCCACGGGCCTTAGGTTGCCTACCCCTGCCGTAGACTGTCCCTGAGACAGGTGGGGGGCTGCTGATCCCTTATTTTCAAATCCGAAAGTTGACAGCTATGGCCAGAATTAGGACAGATCTTCACAGGTTCACTTCTAGTTTGCTGGCAGCCTCAGAGGTGTGGGTGAATGAACACCAGCAGCACATGCAGACTTCAGCATGCAGTTTTCCAGCATGCTAGCGCAATCCCTTGAATGTGCATTGAGTTGCCATCAGACTGCATCTGATCACCACTACGGTATATGATAGCACAAATTACTAAATCAGCATGAGCTTTGCCTGTTTTGCTGAGGTTAGTCGGGGGGAAACTAGCCCTCAGCATCTTTCCTTTCTCTAAGAAGTATAGGTTGAATTTTCCCCAATATTCAATTTATTGGGGGGGGGGTGGCAGCACCAAGAAGTAAATTCCTTTAAGGCTGCAGTCCTATTCAGAAACAAGCCCCATTGAGCACAGTGGGACTTCCATGTAAACATGCAGGGGATCACAGTGCCCATTGTTCCACTTCTATACAAAGGTTGGATTAATAGTCACATTGGCACAGTAGTATTGCTCTGCATGCCAAAAGAGCACTGAGTACGATGAACTAGAAACCTTTGCAGGATCAAAATCCAGAATTATTGTAGGTCAGGCACCCCCGAACTCGGCCCTCCAGACGTTTTGGGACGGCAATTCCCATCATCCCTGACCACTGGTCCTGTTAGCTAGGGATGATGGGAGTTGTAGTCCCAAAACATCTGGAGGGCCGAGTTTGGGGATGCCTGTTGTAGGTTATCAGGACCAAATATTATTATGATTATGATTATGATTATGATACTGGGGTCACCTCTCACACCACTGCACAAAGCTGAGATGGAGAAAGAAATCAAGGAAGCAGCCCAGAGACTAAGTGCAATCATGATGAAGGACTTGCAATGAAGGTGAAAGAATGTTGCTAGGCCAGCCTTCCCCAATCTGGTTCCCTCCAGATTTTTTGGACTACAACTCCCATCAGCCCCAGCCAGCATGGCCAATGGTAGTTGTAGTCCAAAATATCTGGAGTACATCAGGTTGGAAAAGCTGCCCTAGGCAATGTGTTAGGATCGGTAGAATTGATCCACAGTTATGGTGGGACCCAGGTGGCTCTGTGGTTAAACCACTGAGCCTAGGGCTTGCTGATCAGAAGGTCGGCGGTTCGAATCCCTGTGACGGGGTGAGCTCCCGTTGCTTGGTCCCAGCTCCTGCCAACCTAGCAGTTCGAAAGCACGTCAAAATGCAAGTAGATAAATAGGAACTGCTACAGCGGGAAGGTAAACGGCATTTCCATGTGCTGCTCTGGTTTGCCAGAAGCGACTTTGTCATGCTGGCCACATGACCTGGAAGCTATATGCCGGCTCCCTCGGCCAATAATGCGGGATGAGCGCGCAACCCCAGAGTAGGTCACGACTGGACCTAATGGTCAGGGGTCCCTTTACCTTTACCTTATGGTGCTGCAAGCATAAAGAACTGTTTACCCTGCTGGCCTTACTGACAATGGCGGGCACTGATTTCTTTCAAAACATCATACAGTTATCTAGTTAAAATGAACAGGGCGAGCAATGGTTGGCTCAATTACACTATTTCCTAGGACTATTAATATTAAGAATAGCTACATTTTACTTCCAGCCTTCCTCCAAGGAGTGTTGCGTGTCTTTCCTTTTTATCCTTACAATCCTGTGAGATAATGACCGGCCCAGAGTCCCCCCAAGTGACCTTCAAGGACAGGTGGGGATTTGAACCGGGGTCTCCCCATTCCAGCCATCAAGTCATACTGAAACACTGAAAGATGGAAAACTCCTACGTTGTCCCTATTCCTGTTCTGACAATGTATTTATAGGGCACCACAGAGAGACAGCTGGCTGGCTGTAGCTATACTTCAATCCTGTGGTCTGAAACTACAGCTGTTTAGGGCAAGGGTGGCTAGCATGTGGCGCTGCAGAGGTTGGACTTCAATGTCCATCGGCCCAGCCAACATGGTCAATAGTCCCAGGTGAAGGCAGCTGTAGTCGAGCAACCCCTGCAAGGCCACAGGTTAGGCATCCTTGATCTAGGATCTACGACTCAACGAATATGAGCAGTTGATGTGGTTTGTGGAATGCAATAATTCTCCCACCCCCAGTTCCATTCACCTGTCTTCTGCGATACAGTTATGACATGCAATCTCTTTTTCCTTCACGCACCCACACAATGCTCTCACAACTTGGGTACAATTAATAAGACAGAGCAGCAGCATGTTCTCTTTCTCCAAGTAACCTTTAAATACGTATGTCCCTTAAGGTCTCTCACAATCAGGAGAAATCCACAGCAATACAGGAGGCTGGGTTGCCAGATTTTGAAGAGCAGAAAAAGAGGATGCTATGATGGCCATTCAAAGCAAATAGATGCAATTTGTCTCAAATTTTACCCCTGAAAAAAGGAGGACATGTCCTGGAAAAAGAGGACACAAGGCAACCCTCATTTTCTGAGTCAGACCATGTGCCCATCTAGTTCATGGGTAGGTAGACTAAGGCCCGGGGGCCGGATCCGGCCCAATCGGCTTCTAAATCCAGCCCCCGGACAGTCTGGGAATCAGCGTGTTTTTACATGAGTAGAATGTGTCCTTTTATTAAAAATGCATCTCTGGGTTATTTGTGGGGCCTGCCTGCCTGGTGTTTTTACATGAGTAGAATGTGTGCTTTTATTTAAAATGCATCTCTGGGTTATTTGTAGGGCATAGGAATTCGTTCATTTTTTCCCTCCAAAATATAGTCGGGCCTCCCCACAAGGTCTAAGGGACAGTGGACTGGCCCCCTGCTGAAAAAGTTTGCTGACCCCTGAATTCTAGTTCAATAATGTCTACACTGACTGGCAGCAGCTCTACAGGATGTCAGACTAGGATCTCTCTCGGCCCTACCTGGAGATGCCGCAGACTGAACCTGGCATGTGTGTTCTGCACGTTAAAGAGATGCTCTGCCACTGAGCTCAGCCTCTTTCCCAGGAGACTTTAACCTGAGAAGGTAAATGCTAGTGGCAGCCCTGATCTCTTTTTGTTGGGCTCCACCTGTTTCACACAATGACATGATGAGTCATGCTTACAGGCAAGAGTAGGAATAGCCACATCAAAACGATTATGGTGTGTTCCCCCCCCTTCCTGAAAGTACCAATCTCCGTGTCACCGTGTTCTATATGCCAATGACAAGCACAGAAAAGGAAGATCTTGACAAAAGAGGTCAGAGCCACACACCCAAAAACACCTTGGACCGTTTCCAGGGAAGGAACTCCCAGGCTGCCATCAGTTGAGCAATTTCCCCAAGCCTCATCGGACTGGCTTTGCCCCATGCAGACAGAGCACTAGAAGGTGATTTGTCTGCCATTATGTTTCTTTAATAACACAAAAGCAAGTTCAATAATAATAATAATTTAAAAACCGGGAGGCTGACTGAGAAAGTTTGAGAAGCTCTGCCTTCGCATCAGCATCCAAACAATAGTTACCATTTGTAACATTAGGGCTTTCTTCCTGTGGAGGTGAGTAGTCACAGGTAGAACCACTGACAACTACCGAGAAGGCTACATTTAGGCTGCCTTCTCCAACCTGGTGCCCTCCAGGAGTTTTGGATAAGAACTGTCCTTAGCCCATACCAGCCCAAACATCTGGTGGGTGAAGCCTGGGAGTTGTGGTGCTGAAAAGAAGGCTGTGCTGATGGGTGCCAGTGCCCAAAACATTTGGAGGATGCCAGTTTCGTGAAGGGTGTTTGGAAAGTAAAGAAAATCTTCAGGTCCCATGGATTCAGCTGGAACCCTCTAAAAGAAGGAAGCAAAGGCAATGCCGTAGCTACGGGGGAGCTAGCTGGGTGTTTTGCCCTGGGGTGAGGCCTCCAGAGAGGTGCCATTGAGGCTCCCAGTCTGTGTGTGAGTGTGGACACATATGCTTGTGTGGGTGGGTGCCAAAGGTCTTCCACTTGGGTGAAATAAAGCCTAGTTTCACCCCTGGTGAAGGATCACACCCTAAGCCAGTGGTTCCCAAAGTGGGTGGTACAACTCCCTGGTGGGGCAGTGGGATAACCTAGGGGGCTTCTGGAGGTGCAAATGACTATCAGACTTTGACAAGCTGGTCTCACTGGGTCAAGTTCATCGATGTTGTTGAATCAATTATACTAAAAGGTTTTCTCACTCACTGGATCATCACCTTGCTGTGGTTGAGTGCGCTTGCCTGTTCCCATGACCCTTGTGAGCGAAGATGTTGGGAGTCTTGTACTCCCAGCAGGGTCACCCAAGGCGGTAAGATCAAAGGGGAGGAGCTAGACAAAGAATGATCCAAAAAGTCCTCAGTGGCAGAACAGGCGGAAAATAACAAGATGTTACAACGGCTGTGAAGGCGGATGAAGGCTGCAGCAGATAAGAATCTACCGGTCATGGCCATCGGAACAAGAGCCTTACTGCGAAGACTGTGCATTGGTCAGCGTGCACTGCTCTACACACATAAAACAAATTCACACACAGGCGTCTTCCAAAAACCCATCCCAATGTTTATGGAAGACAATCTTACTCGGCTACGAGTAATCGCCAAAGAAGAATTAAAAGGTTTGAATTGGATTTGGAATAAACGTGCAATTAACTGTTACTGTTTTGAATTGCATTGTGTTCTTAACTTCCTTTGTGGGTCCTGCAAATCACTAATCTGAACAATGCTTTTTTTTTTTTACAGGGGCGTGTTCCCCAAATCCTACCGGAGCCTAGAGATGAGCCCTGCCTGCTTCATAACACTCTCTTCCTCAGGTG
This sequence comes from Zootoca vivipara, assembly GCF_963506605.1. Lineage (NCBI taxonomy): Eukaryota > Metazoa > Chordata > Lepidosauria > Squamata > Lacertidae > Zootoca > Zootoca vivipara. The sequence continues at coordinate 23,358,580 of NC_083287.1, read as the reverse complement.
GTGCAGCAGCAGCAACAACTAAGCTGTGGTTTCAAACTGGTGTTGACGTTCCTGCATTGCAACGGGTCGGACTAGATGACCCTCGGGGGGAGGGTTCATTCTGCGATTCCTCCTCCGCCAACCGCCTCGCCGGCAATTCACACACAGGCCTAAACACACGTGCTCAGTTCCTCCTCCTCCCGCCCCCCGTCTCAGCCTTCATTGGCGGCCTCCAAGCGGGGCTGGCTCAGCCTGCGGGCGGTTGGTTGCTGCTCCTCCGCCCGAGACCCGGCGCGGCGGTTCCCAGAGTGCGCTCGCCGCCAGCCGCCACAGCGAGGAGCCGAGAGGCGGCGGCGGGGCGGAGGCGACGGAGTCCGGGTCCCTCCGGTCCCGGTCCCCGCGCTGGGGGGCTCGGCGCAGCGCTGCAGGAAGAGGCGGCCTGAAAGCGCCGGGGAGGCGTTGCCCGGCGAGACCGGGAGTTCGCCTCTGACTCTGAGTCCTGCCCCCTGCACGGGCTGCAGAACAACAAGCGAGGAGGAGGCCGCCCCCGAGCAACTCCTGCCGCGCGAAGTGGGCGAGCGCTGGGGACGCCGCGTCGCTTTCCGGCCACGAGGGGGGCCGCTTGGATAGCGCGGCGGGAGGGGCCTCAGCAGCAAGTGGCGCCGCCGCCGCCGCCCCGCGCAGATCTCGCAGGAGGCGGGAAGCGCAGCCGCGAGGAGGCAGCGCGCGGCGGCTCCCCCTGCTCCGGCCGGGCGCCATGGCTGCAGCGGCGGGGCGACGCCGAGGGACTCTCCTCTGGAGGAGTCAGAACCAAGCGCCCCAGTCGAGAAGAGGTAAGGGCTAGGAGCCGACGGGAAAACCCCTCTCCTCTTCACATATCCAAATATGCCAACTCCAAGGAGGCGAAATCCCTTTGGCATAAAAGATTCGAGCCCCCACCCCCTACCCCAGTTGATGGGCATGGCCATTCAAATGGTGTGCATGCCCCGCGTGCCGATTTTAAGTTGGCACCCTTGTAAAGCAGCCCAAAGAGCCAGTACGCTTTGAGCTGCCTTTCCTTTTTACCAGCCTGAGAAGGGAAGTATCTGCACCACTTCGGGGGGTCATTGTAGAACTCCTCCTCCTTTGCATGTTGCATTTATTTATTTGTTGCATTTACTTTTCCCAGCTTTGTTTTTTTTTAACGAAGAACGCCCCAAATCCCCTCCAAACCCATGCCAAAGTTTTGCTGCGAATTCGTAGTTAACGAAGCTCTCTCTCTCCCCCCCCCCCACTTCCCGGGAGCTCGAAAGTGGTGTATGTACATATACTGTAGTTCTTCGGCTACCCGTTTTATCCTCACAGGAACCCTGTGAGGTGGGTTAGGCAGAGAGGGAGTGACTGGCCCAAAGTCACCCAGTAAGTTTCGCGGCCAAGTGGGGATTTGAACCATGGTGTCTACCTCAAGTCCTAGTTTGACATCCTAACCATTTACCCCCTTGCTGGCCAATAATGAAGGACCTGGCTTTAAATGCAGGTTTGACATGAGCAAAAGGACCTTGAGGATCATTTAAAAAAATAAAAAAATTCCAGTTTTCACGTATTATCTCCCATCAGTTAAAGAGAGACAAATGTGTACTGCATGTGGGCTTACAAAGTAAGAGAAAAGCACAAGACTTTCTCTTAGTTTGGTAGATGTGGGAGATCAGTTTGACAGTGCCAGAATAAAGTGGTGCATTTATGGCTCATTGGGCTGGGTAGTCTTGCAAGGGATGTAAGTGCAGCAACTAACCCACCTGCCCTTGTTCCTCTGGCTGGTGGGAAAGGCTAACTAGGAAATGCTTCCACCCAGCACCCTAGAGCGTAGTGGCCTGGCAGGGGGATTACACTGCACTTGGACCAATAATCTGACGGCACCTCAAAGCCTTGTACAAAACCTGGCAAAGAGAGATTCTGCTGTGCCATGCCTTGCTTTATTTCATGTAAAGTACCAGCCTGCCTGGAAGTTGCATCTTCTGTTGTGCAGCGAAGTCAAAACCCAGAGTCTTCACAATAAATGAATAAAACTTTACTGAGTTAAACATATTTCTTTACAAATACATAATGGAGGAGAGCAAAGTAAAAACCAGGCATCCCCAAACTCAGCCCTCCAGATGTTTTGGGACTACAACTCCCATCATCCCTAGCTAACAGGACCAGTGTTCAGGGATGATGGGAATTGTAGTCCCAAAACATCTGGAGGGCCGAGTTTGGGGCTGCCTAGTAAAAACAGAAGAATATTAGACTAGGCTAGAGCAGCGTTTCTCAACCGCTGTTCCGCAGCACACTAGTGTGCCGCGAGACGCTGGCTGGTGTGCCGCGACGTGCGGCGACGAGAAGGGCGATTTGCATTGTCACGTGCCTGGCGGCCGCCAATACCCAGCACTGACCCGCCGGAAAGCAATATTTCTCCTCCTCTTTCCCAAAGCTCAGTGCAAACGAGCCTGGCGGCCGCCAATGCACACCACTGACCCACCGGAAAGCAATATTTGGCAAGTGTTTCTTACAGTCATAATTATAATATAGGGCGGCACAGAGTTAATTTTTTTAACTTTTTAAATGGTGGTGTGCCTCGTGATTTTTTTCACGGAACAAGTGTGCCGTGGCCCAAAAAAGGTTGAGAAACACTGGGCTAGAGAGCACACTGAGCCCGTTGTACAGTATTTATCCTTCCTGGCTCTGTGTGTCTTCCTGCAATTGATATAATATTTGTACAGTACAAGGAATGAGTCATCTAGCTGAATGAGTCTGCACTTTTCAGCATTTTCCAACACTTTCTACACTTTACTGCTTCTGCTCTCAAGATCTTTGTCACATTACATCTTCCGAGCTATAGCCATTGCCACAAGAAGCCATGGATAGCCTTATCCTCTGTGTCACAACTTATCCTTATTCCTGCATGTGTGGAGATGGGTGAGACCATTTAGTTAGCCTGCATGTGTTCAGTGATGCTCTCTTTTTCTCTTGTTTCACAGGATTAGGGGCTGCAGCCTGGCAGTGTAGACAGATCCCAAGGCGTAAGCTCAGATTCTCTTTATGATAACAGCAGTGCCTGTGGTGAGGAAACTCCCAGCTGCTTTCCCAGTTGCTATGAAATATATATCAGGGTGTTGACAAACTGCTGGAGAGGTCCTGGGCATTGAACAGAACTGTCTCTGTGCTGAAAGTTGTAGGGTTGGGAAGGGAGAGGAGCTGTTTGGGTTCTGATCCTTCAGGCATCTTAGACCATTTCCATTTTTTCTTTACACCTTGTATTACCTCTTCCATCCCCCATACTACTGTTACTTTGGGGGAAATGTGGATCCAAAGCTGTCTCTCTTACAAACTCTTCAATCTCTCAGTGGGTCTTGCTCCCAGTGATGATGTCCAAAACAGTCTTAGTCTTATGTCCAAAATAAAAGTGTGCACTGCACTGTGGGTTTGGGAACTTGATGGGAGCTGAAATTCAGAAATAAGAGAGGTCTTTCTATAAAGCTGTGGTGCTGTATACATCAACTTTTAAATGTGAGGGCATCTCACTACCATACAAAACAAAAAAGTTGGAGCTTCCAGCAGTACACATTTCTAGGAAATAACAATGGTTACCTTTTCAGATTGCTGGTTCACACTCACCCAAGCGGCCTTTCTTTAACAGACCAGTTTGTAGGGTAAGTGTTCTTCAGCTTACTTGCTTGCACATTCAGTTCCATTTATGTTTGGTTATGCAAACATCAACAGGAGTTTCTTTTTTCTCTTTTTTTGTTCTGAAGGTTGCATGTTGCTTTCTGACAGGCAATATACCTTTAGTCATTGTTCCAACTTTCACTGAAAGGGGAGTTTCCCCATTGACACTAATGAGAACTGGTTTTTGCTTTTTTAAATAATGGCTTGATTAAAGAGAATGTAATACCTTAAGAGCTTGCAGAGCAGCTCTGCTGCTGTGTAATTAAATGTAGGTACTGGAAAGCAGTGTCAGGTTTACACATTGGCCCTAATCCTGCTAAGAACAAAGTATATTTAAAGGTGATGCAAGAGCACAGTATCTTTTAGTTTATGCAACTAGTCTCTTGGCTGCAATTCGCAAGAAAAAAGTTTAGAAGCCATTTAAAAGTAAGAAAAATAGAAGACCAAACAATGCTAAAATAAGTGTGAAGATAAAGATATATTTTCCCCTCGCAGAAAGAGGTACATTTTAGTTCATTTAAATCAGTGGAATTAAGCTTGCTTTACTATATATATATATATATATATATATATATATATATATATATACGGTATATTTGATGGTGGTCATGGTATGTATGTAATATCCCTTCATGTACTTTCCACCAAAAAATATAGTTGAAGTATTCAGACTTAGAGTGTGGTAGATTCTAACAGTGCATTCTTACGCTGGGTCTTCTCAGAAGTAAGTCCCATTGAGTTCAACAAGATTTCCTCCCAGGTAAGAAGGTATAGTCTAAGTTCATTGACATTGTGGTTCCAGTATATGGTTTATGGATAATCCTCTGGTGCTTAAGACTGTTTGTTGTGTTGTATTGTTGTGTGTTGTGTTATCCACCTTTTAGTAATGCAAATTTATGTTATGTCTAGGGGGCAGTAGTATTGACACTACTGTCCAGGAGACGTAACGTAAATGTGCATGCTGCATCTACTTTGAATTTTGTTATATTAGCCTGTACTGCAAATGTTAAAAAAAACCTCTGTCAGCAAGAATACACACTTGATTTCTCTTCCACGTTCTGTCCTGAATAATCCTTGGAGCACAAGTAGTACACAAGAGGTGCGTAAGGAGAGCTCCGCTAGACCACAGATGAGCATCCTCGCTTGTGACAACAGCCTGCAGCAGAGTTGCTTCCACAAAACCCACAAGGAGGGCTTGAAGGCTACAGCTGTCTTCTCCTCAGCAAGTGGGACTTAGTGGCCTCCTGCCCCTCTGAACTTGGAGGTTACATACATGAATAGGCATTGATCAAAGAGGTTTAATTATGGTCTAGACTAGAGGGTCCCCAACATGCTGCAGATAGTACTTCAAATGCCTGGCTGAAGCTTGCAAGAAGGCATCCTTGATCAGCAAAGCTTTGTTTTTACTCAAGCTGAATGCAGCCCATAGTTGGTAAGGGTTTCAACAGCACTGCAATATAAGCTGCAATCGCATGCCATGCTCTTGCATGCTTCAAGATCCAATAGACTTCAGCGAGACATTTGCAAGCAGGTTTAATTATTCAGCCTTAGACTTAGGTTTCAAACATGTGCTTGCTTGTTCACAGTGACACTTACTGACAGGTAGAAGAGCATACAATTGTAGCCATAGAAAAAGAGATGGGGATTCTTTCAGTAAAAACAGCTTGTGCAAAATTGACCATGAGATTATTATTATTATTATTATTTATTATTTATACCCCGCCCATCTGGCTGGGTTTCCCCAACCACTCTGGGCGGCTTCCAACAGAAAAATAAAACACAGTGATCTATTAAACATTAAAAGCCTCCCTAAACAGGGCTGCCTTCAGATGTCTTCTAAAAGTCTGGTAGTTGTTTTTCTCTTTGACATCTGATGGGAGGGCGTTCCACAGGGCGGGCGCCACTACCGAGAAGGCCCTCTGTATATTAGACCATTTTATCCAGCTTGGTCTTGACAAATATTCGGTTGGGTAAGACTCTTAGGAGCATAATAATTGTCTTAGCGTTTCTGTTTAGGAACTCTTAAGAGAAGTGTGTGGAAATACCAATGCCTTTGCAAAAAGTAGGTTTTTAAATAAAATAAAAATTCTAATCCTGACTTTCAGTTCATTGCCTCATGACTTGAAATGCCTACTCTTTCTGTTTTTGATATACATTCCCCCCACTTGTAATGGAATTTTGTTTTTACTTGGCTATGATTCGAGATCTGTTACTTCCGTAGGTAGTTGTAAAACTAGTTTCTCCACCCTAACCTAGAGGGATCTGAGCACTGGAGCAAGAGGTGACTAATTTTCAATTCTAGTTAACACCGAACTTCTCTTGAGAACTTCAGCTGGAGTGTCTAAAAGATGCACAGGGTGGAAGGCAGGTGGTGGGCCTGTTTAGATGGCCCACCCTCAGAGTCTAATGGATCCTGGTGTCTTCCTGAATGCAGGAATTTTCCAGTGCAAAAAGCTGATTATCCTGTTGAAACTCTCACTGTGGAATGGTGAGATCGGATGTGCAGTTGGCACAATACTTCCAGAATGGCTTTTCCAGCATTGCGGAGCCTGCATGCCTCCTTGGTAATCTGGGGAGCTTCAGGCTAGACTTAGACTAGAACGTAAGTAGTGCTCTCCTAATTTCATTCTGAAACCGACCAAGCACTGGCCAGGGCACATAATTGTGTCTACCATGTGGCAGTGTGAGCTGCGAAGGCTCATTTTGCAGCTTTCATTGTATCCTCTAGTAGCTGGCAGGAGGACAGTCTAGAGGTTGCTGATCCCTGCAACGGGAAGGGGCCTCTGGAAAATTCAAGGACCTGCTGTGACCAGCTGACTACACATTTTGTGGATAAAGTTGCTTGACTTCGGAGTGGCCTTGATTCAGTGGTCGTTGCAGTTCCGGAGGAAGTACCCAGTGCCAGAGTTGGTGAGATTGGTTTCAGCTTATGCAGGCGGCTAACGTGGGCAAGGCTGTATGCTGACCATGCGTTCTCTTGACCCCTAACCCTTCTGGGCTTATTAAATCTAGCAGAGGGGGTTTAATTATCTGGGCCTAGAGTATGGTCAGTGCTTCATTGCATCAGCAATAACTATCAACCAGTTGCAAATACCCTCTTGCTGGGGAAGTGGATGCAGAGAATTATGGTGGGGAACCTCCAAGCATTTGTGGTTAACACACATTATTTTGATTGATTCCCTGGGTCCAGGCCTGGCCATGGGACAAAGTCTGCCTTGGCTTCCCCGATGAATGACATTTACAAATAGAGGGACAGGGTATGTGTGAGTTTGCTTCTGCTTTTTGACCTCACTGCAACATTCGCTACTGGCTCAACCGGCTCCAGGGAATTGGAATGGGGTCACTGTGGTACAGTGATTCCGGTACTATCTACAGGACCAGGTCCAGAAAGCAGCATTGGTAAAGTACTATTTGGCTCCCTGGAAGTTATGCTATGGGGTGCTGCTCTATAATATCCATATGAAGTCCCTGGGAGTGGTGGTTGGGCATTTGGGGGCAAGGTGCCATCAATGTGTTGATGTCTCTCGAGCCTCTGTTTCTCTATCACATCTGAATCAGGAGAGGCTGTACAGGCCCTGGACCAGTGCTAGACACAGTGGTAGGATGGATGAGCAGGGCATTTTTTAAACATATAAACTAAGTATGGGCAAAATTCCTTCACCACAGCCCTTATGACTCCTCCCCACCTGTGACGTGTGCTTTTGCTTGATCCTAGTTTATATTTGGAGAAAACAAAATGCCTATTTAGAAGCTGTTTGCATTCTCATCTAGACACTGTGATTATAGATTTGCCCAGCCTGTTTCACATAAAACTAAGTTTGTGGGTCACCAGTGCAATTGAGGCCAGAAGAACCACCTGGTTCAAGGCATGCTGCCGCTGATTTGGATATTGGTGTTTTGTTGAGGTGCGCAATGCCAAAATGCTGAAAGTCATGGAAAGTGAGAACTGGTGGAAAGTGAGGTCTCTCTCACTGGTGTGTTTCCTGAAGCTGATAGCACCGTCCACCCAGATGTACCCTTGCTTGAGAGGTGTTGGTTCACCCAGCACACTAAGCCAAGCCATTGCTTTGCAAGATAGCTTGAATGTGTGGGCTTCCAGAGAGGAACTTGCATCTACTTTGCTCCTCCCTGGTTCTTTTTGCTGCTGTTCCTTGCTAAGCTTAGCCATGGCTTGGCTTTGGGTGCCATTTGAACTGGGACCAGGGCCGGCGCGTCCATTTAGGCAAAGTAGGCAGCTGCCTAGGGCGCCAAAAGGGAGGGGACGCTGGCCAGCCTGCCCGCCGCCCCCCGGTGCTGCCTGGGGCCGCCTCCACTGTGGCTGTCACCTGTTGAGCGGCTTCAGGCCGCTATCCCGAGGTGCGCGCGTGCCTCCGGAGAGTGGCCTGAAGCCGCTCAGCAGCTGACAGCCGCGGTGGAGGCGGCCCCAGGCTCGCGCTCCCCACGTGAAGCTCCAGAAGCGTGCAGGGAGCGCGAGCCTGGGGCCACCTCACCGCACCTCTCAGCTGTTTTTTATTTTATTTTTCATTTTTCTACTTTTTATTTTTTTCTATTTTCTATTTTTATTTTTTCTACTTTTTATTTTTACTTTTTTTATTAATGGGGGAGGGGGCGCCACAAGGTGATCTCGCCTAGGGCGCAAAAAACCCTAGCACCGGCCCTGACTGGGACTCACTGCTAACCACAAACTGTAACCAAGAATGGGAGACCAAGGTTTGGCTTAGTGTGACATGCATACATTTTCTCCTCTGCTTATATTTGATGCAATATCCATTCCTGGTTGACTTCTTTTAAACAACATCTCTCTTACATGATGTTCATGTACAGTTCTTGCAAAAACATGTTTTGAGCGTGTTTGCAGTGCTGTAGCCTTGAGCAGCTGAGAAGGGCTTGGGGATGTACCAGACCAACTTGCACCGCTGCAAAAGGTTTTGTGTTTTGACATAAATAGAAACATTGAGGGTTGTGGAGTATATAGGGGAGGAGGAGATGTGGGTGGTGAAGTGTTGTGTTGAAGCAAACATACTTTCTCCAATTAGGTAGGACTCACAGCAGCAGCAACTTTGCACCTTAACAATGAAGCACAGGAATAAAAGCCGGGAAGAGGAGAGTGGGTGTTGAGGTAGGGCGGGAGGCAGTTCAAAATGAGGTTCTGTTCCTTGCAGTCATTGCAATTAATTGATGAAGCTACTTAAGTGTGCACTTCTAAAAGCAGTCCTTTCAAATCCCTGCTAACAGCAGAGGGCTTGGGGAGAGGGAGGAGGAATGCCTACTATACTCAAAGCATAAATTCACATGCTGGAGAGAAGGGATTTTTTAAAACAAAACAAAACACTGATTGCAGAGCTGAGTGGAAGACCTCCTACAACCTGCAAAGGGGAGTGGGTTTTTCTTTAGCGACATGGGAATGGGTTTGACAACAACTGCTGCAGAATGCCAAGATTTCCACACCCTTGCTCTTGCTGTCAGTCAGTGGAAAGGGAAAAGTTGGCACAATGAGGCAATGCCAACAGTTGGCTTCTACAAAGTCTTGAGGAATGTCAAGCAGGAGAGACAGGCAGAGTGGAGGAAAGCAGAGTACAGTATGACCAAACATACCCTAGTTACTGTGATCATATGCAGAATGTCCGTTGGCTTAAATGTGGTTTGTACGATAAACCATGGTTTTAAAACTGCAGCTGACTTACACCCCTGTGGTCTAACCATGGAGACAGGTGCATAAAGAACAGTGAAGTGGGATTTCACTCACTATCCCCCCCCCCCAAATAATACAAACATATGCCTAATATAATGAAGCACAGATGCAACCAGATCTTTCAAGTTTAAATGGTTTATATATAAGACTGAGTGAATATATATATATTTCCAATCTTTTGTTGCTGTCTGGTGTTACAGCATTGCATGAAAAATGTATATTTGAGGTTTGGTGGCCACATGCAAAAGAGCTTATTTGGACACTGTGTCATTTACTTGCCAGGAAAAGGGTTAGGGGTTGATGGGCTGCAACTGATGAAAAATTACTAGAGAAACAAAATACTATTCTGACGTGTGTCATTTCCTAGTATGCTGGTCGCTGACACATCACCGTGCTGAAAATTACTGTTGCTTGTTTCTCCTGATATTTACAGGATGTAGACTTAAAAGTGAGCCAGGGACGTTTGGAACACTGTTACGTTATGGAAGATGAAGACTCAGAATCTCAAGAGGAAGAAGAGGGTAAAGAGAGTGATAAAAGCGACCAAGTGGATTGGAGAGAGAAGCAGAGTCCAGTTTCCAGCTCTTCGGTGAGAGTCATGAAAGAAGTTGTATTGGGCCGTATACGGTTAAGTTCTACTCAGCATAGACCCATTGAAATTAATAGTCTTTGGTAGTCTTGCCCATTAAGGTCAATGGTTCTATACTGAGTATGACTCACATTGAATTCAGTCCATTGCCTGGGATCCTAAATCGCTCTTCCATTCATGTATGATGGCGGAGATTCTCACCAAGTCCCCTGCCTCATATCCCACACCCACACCATATCCTCAAACTCCCTGGGGTAGATTTTCAAAGGGCTGCAGAAAGAAGGGGGAGGAAGGAAAGTCTATTTCCATAAGCAAGACTTCTGTTCCATTCACAGACGGAAAATTATAACCCCAGCCGTCAATATTAGTGTTTTTGAAAACTGATTCAGATATTGATTTATTCATGGCAAGTCATTTTTGAAATGTATATATTCGCAAATACCATCGTGGGAATTACCTGCCATGTCTTAAAAGATATCGTTAACTTCTTGCTGCACCAGTTACTTGGTTATTAATTCCCCCAACCCCAAATTTGTGGTCTGCTCTTTCCTCTTTAACATCTCTGATTTTTATTTTTTTAAGTTGATGTAGTTTTGCTTTAAATCATAAAACAGCTTTGGTATCAAAAGACTCCAGTTCTGACCATTATAAACAAAGAATTTATGAAGGCAAGCATGTTCAGATAACTGCTGCTTACTAAAAAGTTTTACAGTGTGGCATTTTTTAAAAAAAACAACAACTATAGAAGCGGCAGCAGCTTGCAATTGTCAAACTATTAGGGCAAGTATTACCACTTCCTCTGTAGCTGCATGAAAATCTAATGGAATGGTGAGCCTTAACTGCTAGTCAGGGGTCAACAAGGTTTAACTCACCTGGGGTGGTTCCCTCCAGCGGAGATCCTTCCACGGGCCGGATCGCGGGTGCAATTTCCAGCCTCTGCGCAGACGCGATTTCCGGCGCCGCGGAAGTGAGTCCCTGCGCTGGTTTAGCACAGCGGGCGGCTCAATTCGGGGCGGCTCGTGGGCCGGTTAAATGACCCCCATTGGGCCTTAGGCTGCCGACCCCTGTGCTAGATGGAAGACAGCAGTCCAGTTCTGGGGTCCTGTTGTAAGCTTTTAATTGGCTGTCACGTGAACTCCCGGTTGTCTGAATCCACTCTCTGTGTGCAGTGAACAACATCTCAGAATGTGCTATCCTATAGTGCTTCTTCACAGATGTACTGCTGGCCAGTTAACATGGTATGAAGATAGCATGCTTTGTTGTTTGCAAATGTTACTGTCACTCAGTGGCATGCATATTTACTTAATACATTTTATAAACCACCTGTCAGCCAGTTGGTTCCTATGGCAGTTGAGAACAGGATAAGGGGGTTGTCAGCCTCTTTGAAGCCCCTGGGCACATTTAGAATTTTGAGTTTTGCAGCTGTATACATCTCCTGTGGCTTGAAGTGGTGTCTTTTTCCTGATCCCCCTTACAATTCTAATTACAACTTTCCACTAACAATGGAGAAATGTCTATTAATTGTGGATTGTGGGGTGGGGTGGGGTTACAACAGGTTTACAGAAGCACTACTGGTTCTACTTTCCCGTTGGAAGGTTATTTTCCACTGCCAGCATCACTGACTGAAAATACAGTGGAAGTGTTGCAATTTGCACATAAGCTTGTAAACTATCTCAAACAGTTGGAAGCATGCTTCTACAATAACCCAGTTAAAGCAACTCTCTTTCAGATCATGATCTTGTCAGAAATTCTGCAACTCAACTGCACCATCTTCCCCCCCCTTTACCATTTACTTGCTTCCGAAAAGTGTGATTTGCCGAAGTAGAATCTGAAGAATTGTTTTAAAACCATCCCCCCGATTTCTACAACTCCATTCTATGACAGAAGCCTTTGCTTACACCATGGGGGCTAAAGTAGTAAGATGAACCTGTAGTGAATGAAATGTAGCACGTGACTTAGGGGTGCATTCATTTTTCCTCAATTTGACTCAAGGGTTCCACGTGGCACACCTTTCCCAAGGGTGCATGCCAGTGGTAGGTGGAACAAGTGTGGCACTTAGCTTTGAGCTGTTGGCTACATTTCAGCCAGGCAAGATCACTCAAGAGCAGGGTAAGGTGTGTGTCTCGGAAAGACAGGGTGTGACCTGGCGAGAGTCATGCGGGTCAAATGGAAAAGCCCTGGGGGGGCCTCATATTGTCCCAGGCCCTGAGGTTGCTTGACCCTGATTTTAGAAAATACCATCAGCCTTGTTGTTGTCTTGTGGTGTCTTACGAGGTTCATCATAATCACCTGTATTGTTAATCTTATCTGTGTGGAATTGATAAAATGATAACTCTCCTGCCTTTGGACAGCACAATAATCAACATGCTTCCCTCCAAGTCTGTATTTTATTAACATAAGCACCCAGTAGAAGCTGTATCTATTCTAAACCAAAGTTTGGATAGTAGGGAAGAGTGTGTAGATATTTCTAAATGGATGCAAGTACTGTATGTGAGGAACTACCTAGCTAGGGCAAACACCCAAAGATGCTTTTATTTAATATAATAATAGTTGGAAAGGATCCTAAGGGATCATCTAGTCCAACCCCCTGCAATGAAGGAATATGCAGCTATCCCTTACGGGGATCGAACCTGCAACCTTTGAATTCTCAGCACCACACTCTAGCCAGGATGATGGGCCAAATAGTCAAGATGTTTGTTTTGAACCCTTTCAAGCTCTTCTTGCATGCCTCAGTATATCTTTCCCCACATTACCTCCACCCCAATGTCTGCTGGATAAGCTCGTAAGAATTCTGCCTTTAAAAAAGGTGAAGACAAGGTGTAGGCTGTGAAACTCGTGCCTCTATGTTGCGCACAATTAATTTTTAGGAAAACAATTCAAGCTGCTCCTGTTTTAGCAGAGGTGGGTAGTGGTGGTTTTCCAATTTGTATTGCAGCAGATAGCAGACAAACTACTGCATCTTACTGGGTTCTTTTTGATGCTTTCCCCAATACTCTTTTAGGCTGCCATTTTTGTTGATCATACTCTTTCTGTAACAGCTGGTATTTTCAGAAAGCATTCTGTGTTGTGGCGGGTGGGGGTGAGAAATAACACATTTTAAATTATAAAAAGGCTGCTGTTGAACTGGCTAGAAACTATTTAACCATAGGGAGAGTTGCAAGGTTTCATCAACATAACATTTCATTTTGCTCCCTCTTTTAGGAACCCTGGTTGGGAAATACTGTGCCTGTTATCAACAGCAGAGGTATGAACCTGCCAAACTTCCACAATACTGTTAATTTGACTCAGGCTATTAGCCGTGATGTTAGTCTTCATGATGCTACAATGGTGAAATCAGACCACAATACTACAGTAAATGCAGAGAGAAGGAATTTGGAGATACTGGAAAATCTGTCATTAACAGATTCTCACACATCACTAATGAATGGCGTCAACATGCTTGGGGTTTTTGCATCTGATAATTGTACGAATCTAACAAGCCAGGATTTGTTCTTGAGCCTGGATGGACACGGATTTGAGGCTTCCTGTTTCTTTGAAGAACGGGATTCTGATTCTGGACTCTCTTTGGATTTAAATCATAGCAATTCATCCCTTGTTTTCACCTGTGACAGTGATGCTGAATCTGCTACCTATGATTTAGCTGTAGGAGGCTGCTGCGTAGAATACAGCAAATGTTACCACACAGATTATCAAAGCAATTATGACCTCAGTGCAGAATTGTTTGTAGATGTGTTGCATGATCACACATACAGCCAAATCCCACAACAGCTGGTACCCTGTGTGCCAGAAGAATATGACTTCATGTGGCCAGAGAAATCCAATAAAGCCAGAAGTAGAAATGGAGATAACGCAGAGAGAAACCAAAGCCGTGACGAATACCGCGCAGAAGCCCTGAGAATTCCATTCTCTGTAAATGACATTGTGACTCTGCCTGTTGATTCCTTTAATAGCTTGTTATCAAAATACTACTTGACAGATAACCAGCTATCGCTCATACGTGACATAAGGCGGAGAGGAAAAAACAAAGTCGCTGCTCAAAACTGCCGCAAACGTAAACTAGATGCAATTATGAACCTGGAAGATCAGGTGTGTCACCTTCAAGCACAAAAGGAAAAGCTCAAGAAGGAAAAAGCCCAGTGTAATAGATCAATTAGCAACATAAAACAAAAACTAAATGATCTTTATTGGGACATTTTGAGTAGATTAAGAGATGACCAAGGAAGACCTGTTAACCCAAGCCAATACTCTCTACAATGTTGTAAAAATGGCAGTGTTTTGGTTGTACCTGGAAAAGCCATCAAACTGGAACTGAAACAAAATAATCCAACCAAAAAAGTAGCCCGATAGAAAATATTTCTCTTTAGCTATTGAAATTGAAAGGGATGTTTCTTAATTATTCTTAAATTAATAATTAAATTCTTAAATTAAGAATAAATTAAGAAAAAATATTCTTTTAGTTTACACAGGGGAAAATAAAGTTTGATAAGGATCTACTTTGATTACCCACATTATCAAAAAAAAATTAAGACTTGTGTACCAAAATTTTTTTGTGTATTATAAACAAAATGTCCAAGTAGGTCTGTGAACACAGACCTAATAGAATCAGTTCTTGACTGAAGATTTCATCTGAATAAATTATTGGTTAAACCATATTGCATGTTTTGCATAATTTATTCAGTTTTGCTAATCTCCTAGGGGAGTTCTTGTAACTTAAAACTTCAGCTTAAATGCTGAAAATGGCATTGCTATCTTTTATTTAGTTTTATTCCTAAAACTTGTCTACCGCTTGATTACTCACAATCCGAAGTGGTGTACATAAAAATCCACACGCAATAAAGTTGTCTTAAGACCAAACACTACCTAAAAATGCCTGTTAGAACAAGGAAGTCTTAACAATGTGCCTGAAGTTTCTCAAGGGTGCGTCTTGTTGAGATTTCCACAGGTTTGTGCCCGCTTCACGAAATACAACTTCAAGAAGTTACAAGTCATGCATCCAAAAAATAGAGAACCACCAGCAAAAGACTCTCCCAAAGACCTCAGTGATTGGCCCAGGTTATAATGGATCCGATAGTGATCCTGTAACTATGTTGTCAAGAGCCTTGTAAATTGTCAGAGCTGTGAGCTTGGTCTGGAAACATTGGCAGCCATTTCAGTGGCCACTGGTATCAACAGCTGCTGACAGACTGAGATGGAGCAGAGCTATCCATTCCCACAATCCTGCTTTTGATACAGATCATCCCTCAAGGCGACCAAGGCAGATTCAGTTCCACAAGGCACATAAATGGAAATCAGTCCTATAAAATATGTGAAGGTGCTGCATTAGACACAAAAACTGCTACACCTATGGCACCACGGAGCAGTGATGTTACCTTTGAAGTGCTGGACAATGTGCTACTGAGTGTTCAAAGAACCACCCACCACTTCTGGTAGCTAGTCTCTAGGTCACCTGCAGTAACAGCTCATCAAGGACACAATGCTGGCTGTGAAGTAGTTCTTTGCAGTCTTCACTGCCACTTGGTAGACAAAACTGTGCGACCTTACAAGTGTTTGATCAGCTTTGAAGTGTTTTCCATCTTCCGCGCTCCAGTTGTGTCCCAGCCTCTTTCATTGCCTGCAGCAGCTCCTCGGCAAACCAAGGAGCAGTGCAGGCCCTGGGAATGAATACTGTACCCCCATTCCACAATGAGACCAGGGTCTCAAGAGAATCACTGGGTCTATCCACTGGAAAATCATTTAGTCTCCACAGATGCACCATCCAAATTGGTTCCCAACATTTGCAGTGTTGAGGTTGCTGCCAGAAACCCAAACTTCACCAGAAAGTGATCTGACCATGACAAGGGGGGTATGGACCACCCTTGTATAGAATCCTCCTACTTGCTACAAGCAAATACTAAATCATGGTTAAGTCCTGTGAATAACACATTTCCCCCCATTGGCTCCTTGTCTAACAGGTTTTTGAAACTCTGTACTGACCTGCTAATCGGGTTTGATAAGGTATGGTAGTTATTTGAAAGTATGCATCATGAAGGTGTCTTGTAAGCCCAAGCCTATCTTAACAGCAAATTAATTGCCACATGAAATGTAAAATGACCACTTAACTGAATGCATTGAAATGCAAGTAGAATTTTGGATGGACCCTGTTAGCATGGTCTAAATTACAAACGCCTTAAATTTATAACTTATTTAAATTGATATTTTATATTTTTACCTTTGTATAGTAGTATAAAGTGTTTCTGTTTGCATACTGTTGTCATTATTAGGATTTCTGGTACTGTTGCAATTACTTTATTTTTGGAGGAACATGCCAATGAGCTTCTGCAATATAACCAAGCCATGCACACACAGTACATCTGGTAGCAGAGTCCTGGAATTGAAACTTTTCACTCTACAAGAGCTGCGTTAAATTCAGCTCCCTATTTACAATCAACAAGTACGTATGCTTCAAAATAATGTGTGTAACAAACAGTAGAGTAAAATAAAAAAAAATTCCTTCAGTAGCACCTTAAAGACCAACTAAGTTTTTATTTTGGTATGAGCTTTCGTGTGCATGCACACGAAAGCTCATACCAAAATAAAAACTTAGTTGGTCTTTAAGGTGCTACTGAAGGAATTTTTTTTTATTTTACTTCGATCCAGACCAACACGGCTACCTACCTGTAACCAAAACAGTAGAGTAGGTTAACTTTTCCAACACCATGTTCATGCAGTTTCTTAAATTTAACACAACTTAAGTACACTTTGTTTTTGAAGAGGGCCAGAGTATTGCCCTTAACCATAAAAACACAGTGGTACCTCTACTTACGAATGTGCGTTCGGAACGCATTAAATTCGTAATTCGAAAAAAATTGTAAGTCGAGTCCCATAGGAATGCATTGGGAGAAAAAATTCGTAAGTCGAAGCAACCCTATCTAAAAATTCGTAAGTAGAAAAAATCCTATCTAAACCGCATCCAAGATGGCGGACGGATCTCCGTTCGTAAGTAGAAACATTCGTAAGTCGAGTAATTCGTAAGTAGAGGTACCACTGTAAGGCATGCCCTTTGGAATAAATCCTAGCTCAGATATGCAAGAATATCTGGAAAGAGATCATATGTAGCTTTAAAGAAAACCATGGGCTTTACTGCAAGATATGTTAAAAACAAGATTCACACAGGCAATGTCTTTTTAATGATTTCCCCCAACATTGTGTCAGTGCTTAAGAACTGTATCTAAAACGACATTCTAGTTCAAAGGTGTTTCTGTGCATGCAAGCAAGGTTCAGTAGATCAGTGACTATATTTTCAGACCCTAAAATGACTCTTGGTCAACTGTTTACCATTCACCCATGCTTGCTTCTGTTCAGTGCTTCAGCCAACCACACCGCCTTTGAGGTTACTACATTCTATGCCCACACCGCATTCTGGAACCCATGAGCATGTTTAGGCCTTAGCTTTAGTTCTCTGGGGAATAGAGTGCAGAAAAGGGGTTGACCCACTTAACCAAATACTTCTACAGATATTGACGTTGTACCTACAGCATATTGATACCTCCCTCTTACTTGCGGCTGTCTTTTTGGGGGGGGGGGCGCTACACAGCCATTGTAAATCAACACCCAAAGTCGATGAGTTCCTATCTTCTAGACTGAAGTGTCATGTAGTGGCATGGTTTATATTTTAACTGTGTGAAATGTTAAAATGTTATCAGACTAGAAATATTTTTGTAGAAAAGTTTATTATCACTTATAAAAAATATGACACAGTATTTGCTGTCTTAAAACATTAATTCTGATTTCCTATTCAGGCTGAATTCTAAGAACAGTTTATTTTAAAAAGCATTACAATAGGCTGCACTAATATTAATTTAACCTAAAAAGGTTTTATAAAACCAGCAAAACCATCTATTTTGTGACGAGCATAGAAAAATCTTATTTCTTGAATTTTCTGTGGTTGACCACTTCTTCATTAGTTACCTGCAGCTGGCACCTTCCTGCCAAAGAAAAAGAAAGTATCTGAAGAAGTTTATCATGTATGCTTCTTTGTATCACCTATAGGAAAACTTCAGCAAATGGCTATAATCTAGATGAGGCAAACCAAGACCTTTTAGTGTACAGATTGTACCAGAGACAAACTTTAAAAGACAAATATTTGAGCTGAAAAAGCTGTGGCTCGTATGCCTATGGCTACAACAGCCAAATTAAACAATATGCTACTCTTTAAATTGCAGCAACAATACATAACAGTATAAAAAAATGACAAAGGAACCTGACATTTAACACATCTTCCACAAATATGCAAGAAAAACAAAT
The DNA here is from genome assembly GCF_963506605.1 of Zootoca vivipara. Lineage (NCBI taxonomy): Eukaryota > Metazoa > Chordata > Lepidosauria > Squamata > Lacertidae > Zootoca > Zootoca vivipara. The sequence continues at coordinate 23,340,356 of NC_083287.1, read as the reverse complement.
TAGCATCCTAGCCAAATTCATTTAGCAAGTCATAAAAATTCCACATCATATATTAATTTCTTGTATACAACTATCACGCAAGAATGGGTGCTATAAACCAATGAGTAAAATTATTCCTACATTTTAAGTTCTACAATAAGCATCTTCAGACAACGCAGTAGACAATTTTCATGACAGTAAGATTTCAGCTGCCCTGAATACCTAAGAGTTCACCATTTTCCTACCCACCTTTAGTGTTTATTTTTTTTAAAAAAATTGAAGGATAAAAACATGAAATTGTACCAGGTAAGTGAGCTGCAACATACCATTTTAACTAACCATAGCAGGGATGGGACCCTTGCAAAGTTTTAATGGACACTTGGCTGGTTCATTTGCTCAGCAGGTCTATTGCTTGTCCATGGTGCATAAAGCTAGATTCCAGCAGGGGGAAAGATAGGTTAAGCAGCTGAAGTTAAAATAAATGAAAATATAATAGCAAAAACAAAAACCCACATCCCAAGAAACAAACAAAAACAGCAATCTTAAATTTTTCAACCACAATTGTTAACTTGGTTCATTGCTATGTTAAACTAGATAATATACCACTATACTGAAACAGTACACTGTCATATAGTATTAGTTTCTTGTTTTTGGAATATTAAGAAAGGAAAAGTAAATAAGATCTTACCTAAAGAAGTTTAACTGAAGCTTAGAACTATTTTGCTCTACACCCTCAGCTCTCGTTGGCATCCTTATAAAACTACTGTAGTTAAAGCTCTGCAGAAGTACAGCACAGCTTTTTAAGACTGGCTGAACTTAGTGCCGTTCTCAAGAGTTCTCTTGCACTAGACCTGTGTCCCTGGAAGAGTACCTCGCTGGGGATATTTCCTTTCCTTGCCATTGAAGAAGCAGCATCTAAAAGATCTAAAAAGGTGTTTCTCCTTGCAGAGATATCCCTTAAGTTATCTAGGTATTTTAAACCTGGTGATTTACAGAAAACATTATCTGACCACATTTACATGTACAACAATGACTTTGTAGTATTTGTGGGACCTTCTACTACCCACTCCTTGCCTTAATTTACAACGTATTTTAAATAAATCTAAGATTACACAACATTTCCTTTAGAATTATTTTATTAAATCATAAATGTACAACAGCTTCTTAACTCTACACACGCACTTAAATTTTTAAAAGGAAAACGTTATGTCTTATTACACCATGATCCTGGCTAATAGCTTTTCAAAACTTTGATAAAATTCTTTAAAAAAGGTTTCACATGTCACCTGAAACTTACAAATTTAACATTATCAAAGGAATGCTTCTACACTCTTACAAAGACCACTAGAAAGAAACAACAATTAAAAAGCTAAGAAACTGTCTCAAAGGCATTTTTACAATCCTTCCTCCACAGTAAGGTATGTTATTAAATAATCCAATCCATTCACAAAATGGCTCTCTGCATCTGCTCTGGTGTCTTCTGCCATATCACTGCATATTTATGCATGACTGAGATAAGTTTCCTTAACAATGTTATTCGAAAACCTGAAGCTGTTCTTTTACCTCTGGGCTCATCCTCTCCTATTTATACAGTGAAGCCTGTTTCAACAGAAGTAAAGAGTAAAAAAATAGGTTATGAAGTTATCCATCTACCCAATTTCTTTTTTAAAGGAAAGATAATATCCTAAAAAGCTTTTACCCCTGCAGCTAAAGTCAAGAAACACTGCAATTTTAGCATTTTAAAAATGTACTCACCCATGAAAAGCTTACAGAAGATCAGTAACGGCTCCGCCCTCCATATCCCCCACTTCCTCCACTTCCTCCAGGACCATAGTTTCCTGCATTGTTAAAACGGAAAGCATTAAATTAACACAGATGAACAGCCATTCTCAAGCTTCATCAAAATCTTACTTTTAAACTGTAATCACCCAAATTGCTCAATTCTACAACAATCAATGTGCTCCCAACATATTTCAATCAAAATTGACATCAAAGTAGATCACCAGATCTAATTAAATCTAACAAACACAACTCTTAAAGTACATTCCTGTCTTAGAACTGTGTAAACGGGGATGTGGTAGCTGCCCTTTTCTTTAATTGCTGTGTCACCAGGGGCAGTCCACTTCAATTGCAAGTTACCTCTTGCCTTTCTACTATGTATGAACGGCTTTCACGCCTATAGGGAAAAATAAAGCACTACAATGGGAGTGGGTTGTAGGGTGCAAACCCACCCACCACCTCAACACTATGTAAGCCCAGCAATCACTCACTGATATGCTATTAGGGAAAGATAGCAATGACCCTCTTCCTCTCCTAAAGGCAAATCCAGGATTTTTTTGGGGGGGGGGGGTACTTTTCTATTTTACTTTTCGTATTACCTCCACCATATGGTCCTCCCATGTTCCTGCTTCCACCAAAATTTCCACTCTTCATTGGACCATAGTTTGAGGGCTGTTGGTTGTAGTTTCCAAAATCATTGTAATTTCCTCCTCCATAATTGCCTGAATAAATAAAAAGTTTATGCTGAATAATCAAAATGCTGGCTCTGAATATAGAATGTCACACAAAACATGCCTTCAACTTATATAGAACGCTGTTGGCAGTCACATGGACTGGAATGTTTTTTTTAATACTCTACTATCAAGCTTTGGATCAGCCATGATAAACACATTTTTAGACCTTGTAGTTATCAAACGCTTCAGAACACCTTTTGTGTTCCAGTTTCAAGAGCAATGTATTTTTATCTTGCCTTTCAGGCAATTATTATCCCCCACAGCACCTCAAATAATTTTTTAATAAAAAGACATACTCTGCCACCACAAATTCTTTTGAATTCCCACCACAACAGAGAGAACTAAAGCTAAGGCCCTGTGTTCTATTTCCTTCCAACGTTACCTCCTCCGTAGTTGTCATAGCCACCTCCATAGCCCCCACCCTGGTTGCCATATCCAGGTCCTCCACCACCATATCCTCCTCTTCCTCCGCCATAACCAGGACTGCCTCCAAAATTGCCACCTATTGTAAAATAAGTCTCAGTAAACATGCAGTAAAACATGCAGCTTATATCAGAGTTGAACTTATATTTCATATAGGGTATTATGGCCACAACCATATCATTTTAAAGAAATAATATGCATTTAAAGAAATAATATGAATTTTTGTTGGAAACAAGACTTTTATACCACATGATTTTCCTCTATAAAGCAATGTGTCACATAGTGTGGGGGCTGCTGCTTGACAAGAACCAAATTGATAGAAACATCAATATATGCTGCTATCCTGCAAGCCACTTGATACAATTACTCATGTAATTGCACTTTGCAATAATAAAATCTGGTACTTACAAAGGCACATGGCCTTTGTAATCAGCAATGCTTGCCAAGGTGCAATACACACACACGTACTTGAAGCCTCATGGGCATTATTAGGTCTGAAGGCTAGAGGTCCTCCATCACCAATTTGTTGGAGGAATGATTTGGTTCCAAATGAAAACTATTTGAATTACAGCGTATTTATATAGATTACAATGGATTACGGGCATATGATGGCAATTACATTGATTTTGAGTATTTTTAGACCTTATTGGACCATAAAGAAAATTTAATTGCTTATACCATAGACCACACATACATACTATGTCTTCTTAAGCAAATTAAAGAGACTAACCTCCTGGTCCCCCGCCATATCCATTATATCCATCGCCAAATCCACGACCACCTCCATAGCCATCTGTCAAAAATAAACTTTTTCCTATTAGTTTACCTAGTGCAAAAAACGAAAACATTAATGGTTGCTGGTCATATCATTTTCACATAAGGAAAAGGAAGACCACTGTAACAGACAGTGTTCTTTTTATGGAACCCTGGGTCATAAAAACTTGTAACAGATTAATCTAGGTGGGCTTACTTAGTGCTTTGCAAATATCACCTATGAACTGACTTACCAGATCCACCTCTGAAGTTACTTCCAGGTCCAGGTCCAAAGTTTCCACCACCTCCACGTGAGTCTCCGAAGCCAAAGTTACCTGAAAGTGTTCATCAGCTTAAGTTAACTACAATACTATTTCCAAAACATTTAATGTAAATAGGATGCAATTTGCAAACATACCTCCTCGTCCACTCCTTGAGCTCTGAACCTCTTGCATTTCTTGTCTAGATAAAGCTTTTCTTACTTCTGCATTATGACCATTAATAGTATGGTATTTCTGCACTGTGTTCACAAAAGATGGGGGGAAATAAACAAATGATACAACCTTCAATCTAATCCCTCACAGCAGTCTCAGTTCAAAATTAGAGAAAACAATAATGAAGACTGCAACACTATGGTGAAATTCAATTTTATACACTTCTACACTAGTAGAAACCTGACCTAGAAATAATTCTATGCTCTTCATTGATGCTTACTCCCCCCCAAAAAAAATATGTATAGAATTGCAGCCAGGCTTCTATGTTTTTGTTCAGTGTGCTTGCCAAGGTTGAAATAGCCACTGCCTTCTGGAGAGGTTGCAGCTGCAGAGTAGACAGTAATCATTTTAGCAGTTGTGTGGCGATCCTTGCCACTCCTAATCTCTGAGCTTCAAAGGAAAGTTAGGGGTTGCTTGGCCCAGAATAAAAGGGAAATGAGATTACTTGCTCAACATGAAATTTGCAAGTACTTTCGTGAACCTGAGGTCAGGCACACTCCGCACCACTTTTTCCTGCTGGAGGGCAGGAGACCCCAGTTCTAGTTTGTTGTTCAGCAGGCAGTGAATACCTTCAACAAGAAAGATGTGCATGGTCCCCCATGACACCTTCCTGCAGGAAAGTGGAAGATGTTCTTGCCACTGCTCAGCAGAAGAGATCAAAATACCTCTGCCATATCACAATTTGGCAAGCAACACTAATAACATGGCTACCAAGGCTGGCTTAAAACAGCAGCAACCATTTTCTTGCACAGAATAGGCATGGTATGCAATTTACATACATCCTGAAATGACTTGCTTGCTGATAGTGATATATAGAACCAGGCCCAAACATGGGTACATAAAATATGTAACAGTGACAAAGATTATTAATAATATTTACTTACATACAATTTTATCCACTGGATCATGGTCATCAAAAGTTACAAATCCAAAGCCCCTCTTTTTACCAGATTGTCTGTCTGTAATTATTTCAATTGTGTCGATTTTTCCATATTCCGAGAAGTAGTCTCTAAGGTGATGTTCCTCAGTATCTTCTTTAATTCCACCAACAAACAATTTTTTCACAGTAACATGAGCTCCAGGTTTTCCAGATTCCTTGAAAAATAAGTTTAGAAAATCTGCCTAGTTAATTGTTGGTCAAACGAAAAACAAAACAAAACCCTGAATTTCTAGCTGCTGGTGTTAATAAGTAACTAAAAATGAGAAAACTTTCAATTTCTATTTCAGCTGCATCAAATAAACATCAGAAAATTTTAATAACAGTGTGGGAAACTGACACCTTAAACATTATGAGGTGGATTATTTTTATTGCTTTATTTCAGGAACGTTTCAGCAGTTGTCTTTTTCTGTTACCGCTATGACCTATAATTTTGGCCACGTGTAACATTCATAAACACTAAGACTGCTTGGATCACTTCACATACATTAGCATGTTGTATTGCTGAGAACAATCCTGTGAAATTGTTTTATTATCCCCATATATTGGGGCTTGAGTGGCTTGCCTAATTGAGTTCACAGCAGAGGCAAGACTTGAAGTAGGAGTTTCCTGATTTGTAACACAGTTTGAGGCAATATGCTATGCCAACGCTGAGTTTCTATCATCAAAAATATATTAACTTTAGATCCCTGGCTTTTGTTGTATGATCACAGAATTGAAAGGAACCCCGAGGATAATCTAGTTCAGTTTTTCCCTCAGCTGCACACTGCCAACATTCCATGAACTGCTTTAGACCTGCCACAGAAAAGTCACTGCATGAAATCCGTACCTCAGCACAGGTTAAGGAAGTATTGCTGAATGGGTCTAACCCATTGGGCATGTACGTATGTCCTCCAAGTTGCAAAAACATTTTCTGAATAATATAAACGTGTCTAAGAGACAGGTAAGAAATAAAAATATCTCAAACTTAAAACAAAACAAACTTACCTCCCTGGCTACAGCTCTTTTCGGCTCAACTACTCTTCCATCAATGGAATGAGGTCTGGCAGCCATTGCTGCATCAACTTCAGCCATGGAAGAGAATGTTACAAAACCAAATCCTCGTGAGCGTTTGCTTGCAGGATCTCTCATAACCTACAAGATGAAGGTTGTGCATTTCAACTATTAAGTTCTAAATTACTAGACAATTTTTGCCACACACATTTTGCTATCGCCAATAATTGTTTAGCAATTACATTTCTAAGCAGTTGCTAAGAAGAAATACAACTGTACCCCAAAGAATGTAGTTTGAGAATTGAAGTCTGAACAAATAACTGAGTAGAAAAATACTGTAGCTGAGGGAAAGAGAGTTTGGAAACTATCAAAGGTTGTCAGCATATAGTACTGCTGCTAACAGAGATTGCTCATCTGTAGCTCTCACAGATGTTATTGGACTTAAACTCTCTTCAACTCTGGAAGATCACAGGTTCCTCACCTTGACCTACAACATGGTGTGCTGCAAAAATAAAGTATTTGTCAAGATGATAAAGATGGCTGCTGTGGCTTAGAAAAACAACCAATAATACACACAACACCCATCTGAAATGGTAAAAAAAAGATGAAACATTTCCTCTTTCAGAATAAGTACTTTTTAAAAGAGTATTTTAAAATAAAATTAATGGCCAGCTGCTATTGCTGGAAATATTTGATCAATAACTCAAAGATAACTATATGAATTGTGTTAACATTGGTAAACAAGTGCAACATAGGTACAAAAAAGAAACATTAATATAACAAATGGCACAATTTTATAGCTCTAATTCTACATGGACATGGGTTTATATTTCTAAAATGCCTGTCATACTACACAGCAACCCATGAAAACTTTTATAAAGCAGACTGCAACGTGCCACAGGGTGTAAAGTTCTAAGAAAATATAGTCAACATCTCAATGGGAACTCCAAAAATAGGTGTTTGCATCCCTCCCCTATATTCTAAGTTATACAAAATATATTTCATGGAAGATGAATTATAGGCTTCATAAAAAGTGATGATTGAATGTTTCAATTTTCTGATTTTAAAAATCACAATCTATGTTAATCAATGGTTAAGTCAGGAAAGCTTAGTGACATTAACCTGTCACTACCCAAAAATAACATTTTCTATTTGTGTTATTAAAAAATATTCTAGACCTAAAGTTAAAAAGAGTATACAAGCACCATTAGCTTCAAGGAAGAACTAGACTTCTTAATCTCAGAAAATATGTTCTCATGGGTGATCAATGCCTATTAATAATAATCATTGAAGTGGGTTTCTCACACTTCAGCACAAAGGAAAAAGAAATCTGAAGACAGTTATGGCTGCTAATAAACCAAACATGGTTTCATCTTGCATGCTGTCTTCCAATGCATCTGGGTTCAAAGAGGACCAGAATAGCAACGAGAATATATTGCCTATTTTTTCCAGATTAATTTTTTCCCCATACCCAAAGCTAGCTAAAAGCAAAGATTAATGCACACAACTTACCACACAATCCGTTAACTTTCCCCATTGCTCATAGTAGTTTCTCAAACTTTCTTCTGTTGTTTCGAAGCTTAAGCCACCAATGAATAGTTTGCGGAACTGTTCTTTTTCCCTCTAATTCAAAGAGAAAAATCCCCGGTAATATAGCATACAATTTCTTCCTAAACACTTTCTAATACTATTTTTTTTATATCCAACAATAACTGGGACACTATCTTTTCTATTTGGGCCAAGCACTTCAGTTGGAAAAATATAAAAAATACATAATCTAGGCTCTATGTTTGCCAGGAAACAACTGAGAGAAGCCTTTTTGAACTTGATGCCTACCCAAAGAAACCCAGGATTTAATACAAACAAGAAAATAGTTGTAGCTAATCTTTTTATTATTATTTACAGCAGGGGGATGATGTTGAGAGCTGAGAATGGGAAAACACGCCTTGGTTTTGGAATGGACTTCTGGAACGGATTAAGTTGCCACTGTATTTCATTGTTCCCTGCCAAAGGTCTGACTATCTCCATCACTCCCAGACACTGGAATAAATAATATTCAGGAGTGAGAAAATCTACTTCTAAAAATACAGCAGATTTAAATTACAGTATTGTGACCTAGTACAGAAGACATAGCTAGAAAGGTTCAATGTGAAAACAGTTTAGAATACTTCACCCATTTCACAATGATGTAACCATTCATACTCCTGGTTTCTCAAAAATGCAGTAAGAAACACTGCCAGTTTTTCTCTTTTTCAAAGTCTGCAACATAGTTGCACACTAAAACTACTATACATACCGGTAGTACTGTGTTTCTATGTATGCTATTCAAACAATTATTATGTGGATATTTAGTATAAGACAACCTGCAAGTTCAGGGGTTCTTTCTATCCCTATGGCCCACTTGAGAGGGCAAAATGGTGAAGGGCAGGCAGTCACAAGATGGACCAAGCTTATTTTTTTCAGCTCTGGAGGGTAGGACCTGTATGATTTAGTTGCAGGGGGTTGGACTAGATGACCCTTGTGGTTCCTTCCAACTCTACAATTCAATGATTCTAAGAGCTCATAACCAACTGGCAATTACAGATATCACCACTATGTACTTACATGTGATCCCTCTTGATAATTGCTATACTTTTTGACACAGTAATTTCCTTGTAGCATTGAGTTCTATAGTTCAGCTTTCCTCAAGCCAAAAACACTGGTTCAGGAGGTGACATGCCCTAGCATTCCCATTTTAGGCAGAATTTGCTGATCTAGAGTCTCTGAACAGAGCCTCTCAAAGTATTCATTTATCCATCAGTTTGTAGAGAATAGTATTAAATTATTTCATCACTTATCCTTGCTCTATAAACTTTTACTTCCTCCAACACTAGCTTCCTTTTCCAACCACCTTGCTCTCTATTCCCAAATTAATAAATATTAACCCACTCTTCTTTCATCTCCAGGCCATCTTTACTCAATTCAGGGAGGTGATTAATGCCTTCATGTGAAAGCGGGTGGTGCCTAACTGCTTGAAGGAAGCAGTGGTAAGACCACTCTTTAATACTCTCACTGGATTCAGAAAATCTAAGTACAGTGGTACCTCTGGTTGCGGACGAGATCTGTTCTGGAGCTCCGGTCAGATCCCGAGGTTTCCGCAACCGGAGGGACCGCTTCTGCGCATGCGTGCGCGGTGAAACCGGAAAAAATACTTCTGGGTTTGCAGATACATAACCAGAGATGGGTGTAAGTAGATGTAAGGGTGATCCCTGACCATTAGGTCCAGCCGTGACAGACTCTGGGGTTGCGCGCTCATCTCGCATTATTGGCCGAGGGAGCCGGCGTACAGCTTCCAGGTCATGTGGCAAGCATGACAAAGCCGCTTCTGGCGAACCAGAGCAGCACACAGAAACGCAGTTTACCTTCCCGCTGTAGCGGTCCCTATTTATCTACTTGCACTTTGACTTGCTTTCGAACTGCTAGGTTGGCAGGAGCTGGGACCGAGCAACAGGAGCTCACCCCGTCTCAGGGATTCGAACCGCCGACCTTCTGATCAGCAAGCCCTGATCACCTGTGTCCCTTGTAAGTAGAGGTACCACTATAATTACTGGCCAGCTGCCAATCTTCCCTTCTTGGGCAAGGTTCTTGAGCTGGTGGTTGCAGACCAGATCCTGGTACTCATGTAGGAAACTGGTTTTCTAGATTCATTTCAATCAGAGTTTAGGCCCACTTTAAGCAAAGAAATTACTTTTGTTGCCCTGTATCTCTGTCAGGAGAGATAGGAGATATGCATCCCTGTTAATTCTCCTTCACCTCTCAGCGGCTTTCAGTACCATCAACCATGGTATCCTTGAGTGAAAGTCCGGGGTGGGGTTGGTGGCACCAATTTGCAGTGGTTCTGGTCCTACTTGGATGGTAATTTCCAAAAGGTTATGCTTGGGGAGAGCTCTTCAGCCCCAGAGCCTTCAATGTGGGGTTCCTTGGGGTTCAATTTTATCCCCTATACTGTTTTATAAACATCTACATCAAACTGCTGAGCTTTGTAGTATATTGCCAGCAATATGCTGTTGGTGCACAGCCTCAAGGACTGACTCTTCCCATAAGAACCAACCTAAGCCCTATAATAACATCTCAGGCCCTTCTTTGTGTGCCTCCTCCATGAAGTCATAGAATCATGGAACTATAGAGTTGGAAGGGATCGCAGTGATCATCTAGTCCAATCCCCTTCAAGGCAGGAAATTCCAATTTTTCTCCTTCCCTCACACTTGGCCAGCCACATTGTCATCTATTTACGCTTTCCTCCCGTCTACCTGCTGCCACTCTCCCCATATACAGTGGTACCTCTACTTACAAATAACTCTACTTACGAATGTTTCTACTTACGAATGTAGCTCCGTCCGCCATCTTGGATGCGGTTTAGATAGGGTTGCTTCTACTTACGGACTTTTTCTCCCAATGCATTCCTATGGGATTCGACTTACAAATGTGTGTTCGGAACGCATTAAATTCATAAGTAGAGGTACCACTGTACCTATTACTGTGCACATGGGGACCTGCTGTTGAGATACAGTGGATGTATGAAAAGAGGCTGAGGCCCATCAATAATCCATGTCCACAGCTTGAGAAATGTACTGGTTTTTTTTTCTTTTTGCCACCACTACTCCAAGCAGTTTGTGGGTCAGACCTAGAAAGGTCGCCATGGGGATTTTAACATTACTACCGGTACTGACTCTTAACGAATAGCAGTCTGGAATTACCTTTAATTGAAATTTAGCCCTATAATCAGGTACCTAATAACTGCAACTAACGCCACTGGATATTACCTGGGAAATACTAATGCCACTGGATATTGCCTGGGAAATACTATTTAAAAAGTTCCCGAAGCAAACTAACGCCATTTGTTAAGTGCGATAAGGCCCCGCGCTTCGCTGCGTTTAAGCCTTCAAGACCCAAAGGTTCAAGAAAGCAAGCGGTAACATGTCTGCTGAGGCAAACTCTTTTGATTTATCGACTTTAATATAACGATCTGAAACACCTTATGAGGAAGGCAGGCGCGAGTTTATAAGCCTTGCTCACCCTTCAAGAACTTAATGCCACAGAGTTGGCTGCTCCTCCGCCTCTCCAGCGAGGATGGCTCCGCCATGTGACGGCTCCGAGAACCCGAGGTGCACAGCGGGCTGAGAGAAAATGGCGCCGAGCACCACCGGGAGGGGGCTCGTTCCCAGAAGGCCAAGAAAGGCTACAGTATTCCGCTCTGCTGCGCACGCGCGCTCCCCCTCCCTATCAGATTAGGGAGGAGGGCGAGGGAACCCGCCTTTTGTCTTTACTCGCTCCTTCACTTCGTACATATTCGCTCCCTCCTTTCCGTACTATACGTACGGCTCAGAACTACTGACCTCCATAATTCTCCCTAGTCCTATGTGGGAGGGCCCCCAACTTGTCGTAACTACTTAGCCGCCACAGCCTCCCCCCGCCCCCTCAAGTGCTGCCGTCCCTTCCAGAACCTTCCCCACTAACGTCTTCCGTAGCAGGCAACAAGCGCCGCCAACTGCGCCACCAAGTGTTTTCCAGTTAACGGACTCTGCGTCATCTCAAGTACCTACGCTACTGGCGTATTGTGCCGCAGTTAGTCCCCGCACTCGTCAGCACCACTATACCGCAATCCCTTCCACGCAAAGACCCGAGCTTAAGGTTTCTCCCGCTAACGGAACGGAGCTACGTGCTTTGCGTAACGCGATTGGAGAATGCCATCCCGTCTTTCTGGTAATGGCGGACCTCATTCTTACGTAGTTAAAAATTCACACATCCCTGCAGCCCCAGGGTTGTTTTTTAAATACGCAAAGCCACAAAATTGGCGCGACGTAACCGGGGCAAAAAGTAATAATGAATCGAGCACTGTTCCACATTGTACTGCTTTTTGCTTAAACCATCGTTAACCTGAGGTAACGCAAAGCCGTTTATCATGGCGAGAGATGCTTTTGAAAGGGACACCCAAAATGCGCATCGTCATCTCCAGCGAGGCCTTCGACTGTTTCCGGACGCAGCCGACGACGTCCGGCCTCGGCCGAAGAGTACTCGAACCTCGAAAAAGCACCTTCGATAATTTCCGGACAGAGCCGAAGGCAACAAAAGCCCACCCATTGCTGTAGTCCGGAAATTGCCGAAGATTCACGAAGACTAATAATCGCGCCAAAAAGGGGGAGTATAATTAACCAAGGCCCCATCCACACCGCTTTCTATCTTAAATCAGCTTAACTAGCACTAACCTAGCGGCGCAAACGGTATAAAAGAGCGCGCTTTCTCCTCCCGCCCCCTCAAGCGCTTCCTTTGCTGCTTGGGGAAAATAAAAGCCCTGTTGCTAATGGTATTCAAATTCAGTGCTGTATTAAACAGGTCCTGGCAAAAATATCTTCGGCGAGCGAGCGGCTAACGGCACCCGCCATTAGGCGCTTCCTGAGCCCCTTCAAAAAAAACAACCCACGAGACCAAATCTAACCGCTTTTCCCAGCACCCGCCATTTCCACCCCATCCCCGCTCTCTCTCTAGCGCCTTGGCTTTCCAGGAGGCTCGCCCGCCCGCTGGCCCGCCCGGAAACCCCATAAGGACACAATGAGTGTAAAAAGGTCGGCCATTACTGAGCCACGCCGTCCGTTACCTCACTCACCCAGTCGCTCTCCCGATCTCCGCGAGGCATTTTCGGCTGGTTGAGGAAGCAAAGAGAAGCAAGGGAGGAGGCGAAAGGGTCTTTTTTTAAAAAATAAAATAAAAATCGCTGCGGTCTTTTTTTTCTGAAGCGGCCTTAGGCGAGCCCCCCTCTGCAGGCGCGGTAGCGGCGGCGGCGGCAGCAATGGAAGTGTGTGAAGCGGCTAACGACTGCGCGGGCGGCGGCGGTGACGACGTTGACGGCGGCGCAGCAGCGAAGGGCGGGAACGAAAGAGGGCGGAGCCTCTGCTTCCTCGCGCAGCGGCGCTGAGGGGGAAAAAACCTTGCCCAGCCCCCCTCCGCGCTCCCGCCCTTGGCTGCGGCTCCCTCCCCGCCCCCACTCTTCCTTCCTTCCCTCCCGCTCTGCCGCGCGCGCGCACTCCCCGCCCCCTCAGATGTAGCTGCTGCCGTTGCTGCCGCCTCAGTGCGCGCCGGGAGCCAGGAGACTTCGCGGGAGCCGAGCGCCGCTGTGCACGCCATTGGAAGTCCGTATCTTTCGCTTTCTTCACCCCCCCTCGCTTTCCTCTCTCCTCCTCCCGTCTTCTAACTCGACCGTTCCGAATAACAGGACGGCGAGGGGTGGGAGGGAAACCAGGGCGACTCTCTTGTTTCCCTTTCTCTCATTATTAGGATTATGTTTTATGTAACTCTGTGAGGGAGGCTCAGGCGTGGCCGATTTCCCTTCCCCACCCCGCTCCTCCCGCCTCAGGTTTTGGCCGCCGCCGTTTCTTTCCGCGCCTTGTGGGGCCTTAGTAATTAAAAAACCGCCCACAAGTGCTCCTACCAGGTAGGCATTTCCTACCTTCGATCACGCTTCGGGGTCTATTTGTTTGTAGGTGGGGGAGGGGGAAGAGGACGATGACCACGCATCCCCATCCCCCCCACCCCGCCTCGGGCCTTCACTTCTGAAGTTTAAAAATCGCTTGCTTCCTAGTTGGTGTCTTAATGGGGATTGTCGCCAGGGCTGTTTCTTACTCCGCTCCCGCTTCTCCCCCCCCCCTCAAAAAAAGAAAAAGAATCAGCAGATGGTGAGGGGAGGAAGAGCCACAGGCCGCGAACAAAGCAGAGATCAGAGGCGTGGACTTCTTTAAATATAGATCTATAGATAAAGGTTCAATGCCTTGGATGGGGGTGGCGTTGGGGTTGCAGATGGGGGTCAAAGCATGGCGCTGTCTTTTCAAGCTCGTTGAAGAGAGAGGAGGAGGAGGAGGCGGCGGGGGCAGGAAGTCGTCCTGAACGACGCGGTGATATGGCGCTTTCCACCGCAGCCGATCCTGCATCTTTGCCTTCTCATGTTCTTGGTGATGGGAGAGGCCGGTTTGGGTCTGCTTTCCTTCCCCCATGCGCGCTCACCTCGTGCTATTAAGACCTATTTTATAGCTTTCATTTCTTTGCAACTGGCCTTTGTTGCTCTCGCGTTCCGGGTTTCTTTTCTTTCCTTTCTCCTAAATGGAAGCACGATTGGCCTGGCTTGAAATTGTTCTATGATACCTTATCTCCTGCAAGGTGGTGGTGGGAGGCGCTCAGGATTGCTGAGTGCAAGAGAGCTGCGGGGGAGGAGGGGTGTATGGTCTCTTCCTTGCTTTGCAGAATCTCATGGCTGTGCTGCTACTTTTATAGCTCTGCAGAGGAAACACCATGAATCAGAACTGCAGGATTTGAGAAAGTATTTTGTATTTATGTATCTAATGTTTTGGAATTGGAAAAATGTTTTATTGTACAGTTTATGTGTAAAGTTATGTGTCAAAAGTTATGTGTCAAATGGTCACCTATATAGTAGATGTACTGCTGATTAATAGACTAATCCTGAATCTTCTTGAATGGTTGCATCTACCACTGATCTAAGTAGATACAAATGGATTCAGGATTCTGTAATATACCTTACAGTTGAAGATTTTATTTCATTACAGCTTGTTGTCTTAGAGTTTTTCAAAATAACTATTTCCTTCAAACTTTTTTTTAGTGCTAACTCAGAATGTGTGAGATTTGACTAGTGAAAAGGCATATCATGTATTGTAGGTAACTGTTATTCCAAATAATACCTAGCATAATGGAGGCTTAACTCCATACTCTATTAATGTATTTTGAGTTTCCCCCCATCACCTGGATAGAAGGACCATACTTGTACTGAGATGCCTTTCTCTGAGTAATGCAACATTCCTTTTGTCATGCATTTTTCTAGTAAAAGCTCAGCAAGTCTGCAATAAAAATGGCCACCAATAAATCTACATTGGTAAGTTCATGACCACCTAAAATATGTAAGGATTTTACCACCATATTTCTTCGGATTTATTAAGTTGGCATCTCTGTGTAAAAAGATACATCCACATCTCCCCTCCCCAGCATTATTTTCCAAAAAACACCAGACACTGAAAGTGGGTGATATCCAAATGACTTGGACTCATTTGGCTCAAGTAACATAAATCCATTGATTTCAGTGCATCTTCTGAGTATGGCTACATTGGATATCAACAAGTAAGGTTGCTGGAAACTGCTTTGAGGTAAAATTTTGTAGCAATGTGTTTTGCTATTGAACAATTCCTCGCCTCTGTTTTAGAGAGGTAATAATGTACGTTTCGCTTGAGGAAATAGTATTGCGTGGGTGGTAGATTGCAATCTATTTAAGAGGGCATGTGGTGGCATCTAGTGCCAGTTCCAGTTTATATTAACAATTATATTGTGCTAGCAACATACGTAAGGGACGTGGGTGACGCTGTGGTCTAAACCACTGAGCCCCTTGGGCTTGCCTTATCTTCATAGGCAGTAAATATGTAAGCTATGGTTTGTTTGCGTATGATTATTTAATATAACTGATCATGATTCCAGCACATAGTAAAACACTGGACATAGGGTCAGAGTTGGAGGTATTGGTTTAATTGACAGGCATTAAAGCCCTTTGATGGTTGGAATCATGCAAAGGGGGAAAGTGAGACACTTGCTGGCCCTGCTACCTGCAAGGTGTAATGTGATTTAGAACCCTGCACCATGAGCGCAAGTACTGCAGACCTTTGTCCTCCAATGTGTGGAGGGCAGTGGGGACAGGGCAGAAGAGGCAGATCCCTGGTGCCCCCTAATTTCCAGAGTTCTAATGTATGAATAAGGCTTTGTAATATTTTTCCTTCTGAATTAACTGTCACCCTTCATTCTTACACTTAAAATGATAAATATATACGTGCTTCCTGGATCCGCACCTTGAAAATTTGGCACATGTTTTTTTGCAACTACAGGATGGTGGCCTGCCCCCTTGTTAACCTGTGTTCACTCAGTCAAGGATGAAGCTGTGTTTCTAAGCAGTAGGAATATTTTTGGGAATTCCCATGTTTTAGTTAACTTTGTAGCATAATGCAGTACTATTCAAAGTGGTGGTCCTTGATCAGCAGCTGGTCCAAGGCAACCCCACCATAATCCAGGTTGGGATGCTTCAGGGACCAAGTAAAGATATTGGTCCCTGGCACATGGAAGTGGAAAATGTTGCCCATCCACCACATCAGATAGTTTGAGAAGCACTGACATAATGGACATCCTTCCTCACTTTTGCAAGCTGAACACAACTTCAGGGAAGATCCATGTGCTTCTCTAGCTCCTAGTTGAAGGTGATCATTAGAATGGCTATGGTCCTCCAAGATGTAGCGTGTGTTACCCACTGCACAAATTAGTCTCTCTTACCTCTGGAGCTGGAGAAAAAAAGCTAGAATAATTTACATGGTAACAAAGGTACCGTACACTGAGTGCCTTGGCTTCCTAGCACCCAAATGGATTCTTACTTTCCTCCCTTCCACATTTGCAGCGGGAAGGGAAGGGAAGTCAGTAGCACTGGGTGTCTGAAGCACTTTAGGGTGTCTGGTTCCCATCACTTTTGGAGCTGGGAAAGCAGCACTAGGGATAATTTCTGGGCTGAAGCAGAAATACAGTGCAAGGTGAGGGACAAACTGCTCAGTTTTGTGCAGATCTACTCTAGTAAGTCTTGGATGAGGCAAACTTCCATGCAAGTGTGCATAAAATTGTGGCTAGCCTGTGAGTAGAATGGCTAGGTTCTTGAATCCTAGAGTTCTGCTAGATAACTGAGGCCAGGCCAACCAGCACTTAGGGACTTGTGATCATGCAGTCCGATGCATCATTCTTTTTTTCTTGGGATAATGTTTTGCTGCACATATATTACTAAAGAGAGGAGAAAGCATGGAATGAGGATGCAGCCAACATAGTAGCTTCATTTTTCAAGATACACTTCAGCCGCTCTCTTGGAGCAGTATTGGCCCTTGGCATCCAAGGTGTTGAACTAGAAGTGTTATCAAATGGTTCCTGAGAGAGGAAAGTGATCTCTTAAGACAGGTGGGAATGGGAATTCAAGAGTAAAAATTAGTTGTGTCTGTAAGATTCAATAAGTAAATCTAGAGATGTAGCATTTCTAGAAATTTGAAGCTATGGAGGAAAAATACTCATTTTTTATTTGAAAAAATGGAATTCAATGGGGACAGGTTAAATATGGACACAATACTGGCTTTGCTATCAAACTTAAACTTTATTTTACTGTATTAAGAACATATAATTCATCATTGATCTATCAGTTGTCCTATTTAGTGTATTTATTAAATTACATATTAATCCAATGGATGTTTACGCAGAAAACACACCCATTTGGTTTTACTCCCAGGTGAGGAGACAGGAAATGTAAGAGACAAGTTCTGGCGCTATGTATTTTGTTATTGCTCATCACATTTCAGAGTTTAAAACTCCTTCAGGAACTGTAAACAAAATGGATCTCCAAAAACATTGAAGTGTGAACTTAAGCTTAAAGAAAAAACATTTTCAAACAGGCTGTGAAGGTTGTAAAGTAACAGAAATTTCTTTCTGTGTATCTGCATAATACTCCGATCATTCCTGATAGCAGTATTCCATGCAGAAAGAAATTTCTGGGAATTTCACAGGACAATGCTTTTGGGGAACCTAGAAATTTGCAAGTGTTTACAGTTCCTGAAGGAGTGCTTAACTCCTAACAATGCATACTCTTGCCCAGTAAGCACTGGGTCTTGTATGCTTTTTCTGGCTCATCATGGTGCTTCCTGCTCACACATAGGATTGCATCTGTAAAAGTATTGATGCATTTAACTAATTTCAAAGAGATGGTGATGGATTTTTTCAGTGTTCCCCCAGAATTTTCCTTTGGGAGGGGGGAAGCTCCACAGGAGGAGACAGATAATGTCCCCAGTCAGTAATTCTCAGCTTTTTTCCACAGAGCCTAGGGCTTGCCGATCTGATCGGCGCGGTTTGAATCCCTGCTCCTGCCAACCTAGCTGTTTGAAAGCATGAAGTGCAAGTAGACAAATAGGTACTGCTCTGGCGGGAAGGTAAATGGTGTTTCCGTGTGCTGCTTTGGTTCGCCAGAAGCGGCTTAGTCATGCTGGCCACATGACCCAGAAGCTGTACGCCGGCTCCCTCGGCCAGTAAAGCGAGATGAGGGCCACAACCCCAGAGTCGTCCGTGACTGGACCTAACGGTCAGGGGTCCCTTTACCTTTCTACAGTATAGGTCTTACATAATATATTTTTACATTGTACAGTGGTATGCTAGATCAACAGTTGCGCTTTTAACAGGGTGCATTTTGAAAATTGAGAAGTCATTTTATCAGTGCATAGTTTCTAAGGAAGGGATAACATGAATTGCATATCCCTCCACTCCGCTAAGAGCTTAAAATACTGTAGGTCTGTTTGACATACCAGTGTATGCCCCCTCCTCACATGCAAGATTGGACATGAATGATCAGCTGTGTAAAGCTACATAAAGCTGAATTTCAAATGGTGGGTGGGAAATACTCACTTGGATGTGGGGAGTGTCAATGCAGAGACTTAATTAGCAATATGGCATGCATATATTCGTAAACCTTTTTTATTTCTTTTGTGCTTTATTCCAAATGTTTTCAGGGATATGACAGTATAACTGTACAAGTAGGTTGCTAGTTTTGTATTATCTCCGAAATTCCCATAGTTAGAGAGGAAACAACCCCCACACACTGGCAGTCTTACCTGCTGGAAACTATCTCCACATATTCACATTCCGTTGGTAATCTTGGTACCACTTGGAGGGCAAGAGACATTAACATTCCTGTTTGGGCATATTATGTGCAAGGTACTTGTGCATATGTATTTTTTCATTTTTGCCATACCCATTCTGAATAGGTGATTTCCTATGTCATACCTCTGTCAAGCTGTTTTTGACACTTAACTGTCAAAACTGAGTATCAAAAGACATTTGCTATCTGGCACTCAAGAAAAGCAAGTATATTATTATGGAGCTGACAGAACTTGGGGTTTCTGAATTGTGACCATTTCTTCCTTCAGTCTAGTTTTCTCCAAAGGTCTACTCCAAAGGTCTACTCCTGGGGGGGGGGGACTGGCAGTGATCTACCCATTTTAGGGGGGCAGGTCAAAGTTGTTAAGCTTTTTTAAGAGGAGTTGGTCAGACTTCTAAGTGTGCAAAATTAAATAAATCGCTCACCAATAACACAGCCGCCAACAGATGAATTCAGCGCTACAGCAGACAACAAAGGAATGCACACTAAACACGACGCAGGGAAAGACCATGGGGGGGAGAGACATGATTCTAAATGCGAGCAATAAGGATCGATCAACAACGATCATCTGAGGATCAATCACAGTCGACCGGTTGGACACCCCTGGTCTAGTCCTTCCCCTGCCCACCCCCAATATTCTTAAGAGGGTTTCTTTTTCAATCTTCAAAGAATAGCTGGAAGTGGGGAGGCAGAAAAAGCTCCTTCTTTCCTTCCACTCTGCAGTTTTAATCTGAAGTCTTAGGCGCAGTACTGTGCCCAGAGCTCAGAAACTGCTTGCACTAATTAAATTACCTGTCACAAAATGCACCTGAACAATAGGAGTTTCAAACACTGCCTAAGGAGTGCTTCCAAAACTGTCCACTATTCTGCACTTGACTCTTGAACTGCAGCACTTCTAGCATGACACTAATATACTGGTTTCAAGCCAATGCATAGGGAAAATTTGGAAAAATAATAATCCTGTTACACTAAATTGTGCATTATTGAAGTTGGAATGCTTTGAGGATGATGTGGATGTAGTACTTTGTTATCTGAATGTTTGACTGTTAAGTGGAGCTTAAAGTGATTTTCCGTCTTATTTAAAGTGTGCTGTGCTTGATTTATAAAGTTCCAGCAATGCAATAGGCATTTGTATTAGTGAACAGTAAACACATAGTTTCAACCTAGCTTTATCAAGAGCAACCCTGAAACTTTTGCACAAGTATGTTTTTGCACATGTATGTTCTGCTGTCCATAATGAAAGTCAAAATCATGCATGGATGTAATTGTTAAATAAATGTTTCAGATTTAGCATCTGAAAAATGCTCAAGCTGCTATTAACTGTTGTTGAATTTCTATTAACAAGTCATATATAACTCACTGGTCTTCAACTAATGGCTTAGGATCCACTACTGGGTTGCTAACTGATTGAAGGTGGCTTGCAGCAGCAGCACCACCAGAATATAAAGTGAAAATTTTGCCATTTGTAGTAAAATTTAAGAAATGGGTTCCCAAATGCATGTTTCAGTTGAAGGTCTGAAAAAGTTGAAGACTATTGGTCTAACATGTATGCAAGTAATTTAAAAAGCTAAAGAAGCTCATCCTCCTATCTTATGTGCACCTTCCCAAAATTCAATTTTAAAGCTTACTTTTTATGCAATATATTCTATTACCCATCAGACAAGGCAAATGGCAATAAGCTATTTGGAACAAAATAGCAAACAATTATTTCAAACAAAATGATTTAGAATTCATTGCAAAAGAGATTTGGAATTAATTTCATTGACCCAGAAGGGTTCTTTTTACAATAATTTGTTCTCTCACTGAGCAAAATAGGAAATTTTCCATGAGAATCTTAAGTCATGTAGACCTATAATTGAGTAGCAGTATAACTGTTAAAATACATACTTTCAAATGATTTTGTTTTGTAGCATAAAATGGGGAAAAAGCAGAACGGCAAAGGCAAAAAAGTTGAAGAAACAGAACCTGAAGAATTCGTTGTGGAGAAAGTCCTGGACAGGCGTGTAGTTAATGGCAAGGTTGAGTACTTCTTGAAATGGAAAGGATTTACTGAGTAAGGAGCTTCATCCAGAACTACTATTTTCAGTGTTTGGTTGGTTGGGGGTGTACTGGTCCTTGTTGAGTGCACGACCACCTCTCACCCCATCTAGTTTGCAAGGTTGTGTAAAGTGTAGCATAGTCTCTCCCACTTATACACAATTAACAAGAATATGTTTTTCTAGAACCTTGCTTTGTTATTGAGCTAAACATGCTACTTGTTTACTATAAATAGCAATATAGTAGCATAGACCAAAGTAAGCATTCCAGGGTTTTTTAAAACAAAAATCCAGTTTACCAGCAACAGAAGAATATTGATTCATTTCTCTCTGGCACTTGTGAAAGGCTAGAAAAGTCACCCTAAGTCTAGAAACATCCAAAAATATTTGTCCTTATGTGCAGTTCTGCATGTTTGCAAACTGAACATTATTATAGGGCTCAATTGACCTATATAGTGTTGCTTAAGTACTATTTGTGGACTCTGAAATAATAATTCAGCTCATTTAACAAACCTTACTGTCTACACCTGGGTAACCCATGACGATAATTTTTCAGGCTTATAACCATAATCTTAAGTCTAAATGATTGTGCACAAGTAGGTTGGAAATATTTTATAGAATCTGTTGTAACTGTTGGCCCACATAAAATTAAGTAGCAGAGAAATATGACTTCAGTGTCTTTAATAACTGAGCACAATTTAGCATTTTGTTAGGGTGGTTTGTTTTACTTTTATAGAGTTTGTCCATTTGATCCAGATTTCTACCGTAATTACTTCCATTCTTTTTTCATGAATTTCATTTCAGTGCCGATAACACATGGGAACCAGAAGAAAACTTGGATTGTCCAGAGTTAATAGAAGCTTTTCTGAGTTCCCAGAAAGCTGGTAAAGAAAAAACAGAGGGTGCCAAAAGAAAATCTCTTTCAGATAGTGAGTCTGATGACAGCAAATCAAAGAAAAAAAGAGATTCTGTAAGTTTGTTTGGTGTTTGGATTTCTCCTAATATTCATTGATGAGGTGTAGTGGTTAGTGTGTTGGACTAGGGTCAGGGACACCCAGGTTCAAATGCCTATTCAGCCATGCTACTCATCCCAACCTATTTCATGGAGTTGGGAAGATACCCTGCAGGTGTGGGAGGAGCAGGTCTGCTAGGCATGGTGGTGACCTGGTGGATGTGATACAACTTCCATCATCCTGTCCAGTGGTCATGATGGCAATACTGACAGGAGTTTTGAGTCCGACAAAATCTGGAAGGCTATAGGTTCCCTATTCCTGATGTAAAGTATCCTCCGTTCCTTGAACAAAGGTTGGTATAAAATCATAATATAGTGGTTAGCCATGCAGCTTTTAACATGTGTTGAACACAAACTTAAGTATCTCCTAAGAGCTGTTATAGCCCAGTTTTGCAAGCTGCTTGTTCTAAGTTACATCTTGGTAGCCTCTTTAACATTCAGTCTGAAAAGTTTCTAAAAATGTCTTCTGATCTGCAGAAAGTTAATTCTTTAGTACTGTGAAGTTATAAGTATGTTCATGGAAAGTGAAATGAAACAATTGATGGGTAAAAGAACTTAAAGCTTGGTGTAATTTTTTTTGCTGACATTCTGGAAGACCTTTGAGAAGATTTATGTGTTCTATGGCAGCTTTTCTACAATAGTTGGAACATATTTAAATGTTACTCCATATTTAATCAAACAGGTTGATAAACCCAGGGGATTTGCAAGAGGTCTTGATCCTGAGCGAATAATTGGAGCCACAGACAGTAGTGGGGAACTTATGTTTCTTATGAAATGGTAAGTGGTAGAATGGAAAGTTCAGCAGCAATGCAACATTTGTCTTTGACCTTGATAAAAGAATATACTGTAATTTTTCTGTTTTAAACTGATAGGATGTAAAGGCTGTTGGTGGTTTGGTTGGTCCTCACTCTGAGCATTGATAATTCTGGTTCTTTACTACCTAAGGAGTTTAGAAAACTTAAGGGCACTCTTGTTGCTGTTTAGTACCAAACTAACTAGTACTAGACTTTAAACTGAAGAGAGCCCTAGCCTATTTTGTCACCACGTCTTTCAAACTTAAACCACTATTGCTGGTATTTAGTTTTACTGTACTTTTATGTACGATTATTTAAATGGTTACAGTTTAAGGGTGAATTTCTACTCCAAAGAGCATAGCTACACACTTGCAGCTCAGTTTTATTCATGTGTTCTTGAAACCAAGTCCACTTACTCCTGCAGCATTAGCAGCTACATTCAGAAATCTCTCCCATCAGTTACTATTGACTACTTTACCTCAGTTCCAATTGACTGCTTTACTGATGGTATAAGTGAACAGCAACTAAGGTTTTGTTACAATACCTAGTATGCCTCCCCTCTTTGAAGAGCTGCTACTGTCCAAGATTCTCAGTTAAGCAAACTTTGAATGATTAGAGCAGGAATTCTGAATTCCTTTGACCCTTTTAATGATAAGTCTATGATAATCATGTACATACTTGCCTGGGAGAAAGGTCTGCTGCGTTAAATCAGGCAGACTTTTGCATACATATGTCTAGGATTGGGTTGTGTGCATAACTACTACTGAAAAGTTCGAGTAGTGGTACTTCAGATTGGAGGCTCACAAAATCCTAAACACATGTTCTTTTCTTAAAACAGGAAAGATTCTGATGAAGCAGACCTGGTGCTCGCCAAAGAAGCAAATGTTAAATGCCCTCAGATTGTAATTGCTTTTTATGAAGAACGACTAACCTGGCACTCATGCCCAGAGGATGAAGCGCAATAATTGTTTGGGTTATCCCCCTCCCCCTCCCTTTTTATATATGTATGATTATAACTTACCAGAAATGTTGAAAGCTACGTTTTAATGAGACAAGTTTGATTATTTTTGAAGTAATGTGTTTTGCATAAACAGAAAGGAAAGAAGAGTTTGTGCTATTTGCTTTGTTTTATTACCGGAGAGCATTTGGTACTGCTTTCTTCATTTTAGGCAAAGTGTTTTATAAAACTTGATAGTTAATAGTGAACCCTAATGGCAGATTGAACAAATTCACAAGTGTTTTTGTAGTTCTATATGACTGTTGTGCATGCATCTTTCCCCCAGTTTAGTCCTTTTAAGTCTTTAGTACTTGTGGCTACTTGGTTCTAAAGGGACCAGGTAAAAACTTTTTAGTAAGTGGAAGGTGCAGACTGTATATTATTTACTTTATTGTAAATACTGGTGAACACTTATCAATAAAATAGTTTTATATTATTGTTCCTTGTTTTCCAAACAGCGATAAGCTTAATAATCTTCAGAAAAATAGCATCCTCCAATAAAAGCACTGGCACAATGTTCACCAAGCAGAATTGCTGCAATGAGATTTTCCATGGCCCCTACTGTTTTGCCCACAACTTTCCTTGGCTTGTGTCTTAGAATAAACTAACTTTTGTTTCAGGTGGCCATACAAATCTCTAGTAGCATGCTTTAAAGTTTGACCCAACTGGATCATGAGCAGTATTACATTTCTCAGTTTCTAGAAGGTCAATGTCCAGCCTTTGTTGCCATTTCTCCAGTCAAAGCAATTTGGTTTCTAAGGTGTTTACGCCGGATTGAGATGAGTTTGGCATAAGTGTGTGAGAGGATACAAAGCCATGTTTTTACCTAGCGTCATACTACAGACTGCTCTGGCATGATATGTGCAACACAACAGCATAGCTCAGCTAGTTAGAGCATGGTGCTGATAACACCAAGGTTGCAGGTTTGATTCCCGTACCTACATTGCAGGGGGTTGGACTAGATGACCCTCAGGGTACCTTCCAACTCTGTGATTCTATGCAATATGGGCTAGTTCCTAGAAAACATACAAATTGTTGATTTTGTGCAGTGACGTCATGAGAAACAACCCAGTATGTATAATAGTGCTGTGAAAATAACTTTTTTCTAAAGTGAGCTAAACTCACTCTCACTGCTACTTTAACTGCAGGTGGAGCAAATTTCTGGGTGCTATCTTGCCTTGCATTACAGAAGTGTATACCTAAGTTCACATATGGCCTTTACACAGTACAGTTGTACCTTGGAACTAAAACGGCTTTGTTGCCTAACATTTTGACTCCTGAACGATTGAAAACCGGAAATGATGGTTCCGGTGTTCGAACGTTCTTTTGGAAGCCGAATGTCCAGTCGGGCTTCGCGGTGATTGGCTGCAGGAGCTTCTTGCGGCCAATTGGAAGCAGCACCTTGGTTCCTGAACGTTTTGGAAGTCGAACAGACTTCCGGAACAGATTCTGTTCGACTTCCAAGGTACTGTATATGTGAATAGCAATTTTGAATAGTTCCTTCCTTTACACGCACATGGAAATACTAGCAATGTATACACACACGCACGCGTGTGTGTGTGTGTGTATAAATATATAATTTGGCCATTCAAGCCACAGTAGTTTTTTGCTTTCTAATTCATTGAATTGCAATCACAGGAAAGGGGCTGCCCACAATGGCTGAGTCATTATATCCCCTGCCAGTCTGTCTTGTCCAAATGAGGGTATTCTTGCAATATTATTATAAGAGTGTGAAAAAGAGAGCAGGACTGCACTCATGCAGGTACAACTATCTATTACATCTTTGACATAGTCCACAGTGGAGGGAAAAGTGAAGAGGGGAAGCTGTTGTATACATGTGGATTTCTGGTATAATTTTGAACCCTGTGTCCTGACAGTTCTTAATCATACTGACCTCTCTTCAGACCCCACCAGCGTGGAATATGGCATAGAGATGTGATGGGGCAGCACCAGTGCAGTCCTTTTCTTTACATGATTATAATTGTATTATGGGATGAATGCAACTGATAAAACTGTAAATTATTATTATTTTTAAGTAATAAAATATTTTTTAAAATGTGGATAATTGCCATCATAAAGCTGTTACGTATTCCTCTTCTGCAGGTGATTATTCATCATAAGCTGTCTTTACTGAGCAGGTTCCCCAATGCTCTGGTGTTACAGGAGTTGTACTGGTCCTATTTTAAAAATGGCATTCCATAAAATGCAGCAAAACCATTAGCCATAGAAATGGGGTTTCAACTATTTTGGGTAAATGGCAGTTTCTGAAATAAAACTTGTTCCAGTCTCAATCTTGATAGTATTAAATCAACATGATCATTTGAGAAAACAACTTTATTTTCTTTTCTAATAATACTGTAGCATATTAGGACCAAAATGCATACTAGGATGTCAGGGATTTACCTGCTAGTATGCACATAATTTTCTTGCTAAGGATAGAATAAGCAACAAATAAAAAATCACTAGTGCTGAAATGAGAGCTTTTAAATTTCAAGATGCCAACTTTACAACAGCAACTAAATTTAAAACGAGCTGCATACAGGGCAGTGAAAAGTTTTTGAGATACCTGGACTGCCACTAAATACCAGCTTCCTAGTAGACATTTTCATCTGCATTGCTACAGTCAGAAAAGGAAAGGAGGCATCCAATTCCTTACCTTTAGAAAAGCTTTCTATTGATTCAATGTGTTACTGCTTGATGGGAAGATTACTGTAATTGGAGATGTAGTAAACTTAACAGTCTGAAGCCCCTTGGAACACAAGGTGGTAAATGTGAGCTCTCTCTCTTTTTTTTTTTTTACTGACTTGAGTATTATTGTGCTTTCCCTTGTCGGGTCAGTACATGAGCTGGTTTTAACAAGAAGTCTCAAAACTGGTCAAAGTGAGCTATAATGCATCAAGTATCTCAGAAGTGATAAAATGGATAGAACGGAACCTTTCATTTATGAGAAAATTGAGTCTTCTGAATATGGTATTGAAAAAAATAAGGTTTTCATATGTGACTCCCTACATTTCAATAAAACATTTCCTTGCTCCTGTTGTTGCTCCCATCCTTATTTTTCCATCTTTTTGTGCTGCCCAACAGTGTTGGTTTTGCAGATATATATGCTTTGGGACCCAAACCTTGAGAGTATATGAATGTATTGGTTTTACAAGTGAGCAGGTGAAAGTTGTGTGTGAGTAACCTGCTTGCTGTGTGCACAAAGATTAATTCCACCCATCCTGGACAGGCATAGCTTCCTAAAACTCTCCATCTCCTCCCATATTTTAGTGTCATGCAAAAGTCCTGTTCCACTTCAGCAGCTGCAGTTTCAAACCTGGCTAGTGGGGGACGGGCGGACAAGGAAGGCTTCCCATTTCTAGATGGCAGGGTGCATGAATAAAAATCACATTCATTTTGTGAACATGGAAAGGAAAAGCTATCTTGGCCATGGCATCTGTATACTTTTCAATCTCTGGGTGAGAATTCATTTTTTGCTGAAAGTTACACGTGAGTGGTTATTGCAGAGATAGGCTTGGGCCATATTGGTAAAGACTTAATTCTGCAACAACGGATAATTTACGGTTCTTCCCCTCCAGCCTTTGAATTAAATGGTAATTGCTACACAGTTGCTGCTTTCTGTGCATGCAAACAAGCTCTCATTTGTGCATGTTACTCCGCTAAGTGATTTGCATTTGATCATGCAGGTTTGGGGAACTTTATGGTTATTTATCAAATAGTACCTTGTAGGTTAGTACCTTTTGAATTATGGTGCTGGAGGAGACTCTTGAGAGTCCCATGGACTGCAAGAAGATCAAACCTATCCATTCTTAAGGAAACCAGCCCTGAGTGCTCACTGGAAGGACAGATCGTGAAGCTGAGGCTCCAATACTTTGGCCACCTCATGAGAAGAGAAGAATCCTTGGAAAAGACCTTGATGTTGGGAAAGATGGAGGGCACTAGGAGAAGGGGACAACAGAGGACGAGATGGTTGGACAGTGTTCTCGAAGCTACCAACATGAGTTTGACCAGACTGCGGGAGGCAGTGGAAGACGAGTGCCTGGCGTGCTATGGTCCATGGGGTCACGAAGAGTCGGACACGACTAAACAACAACAACCTTGTAGGTTACTAACAGGCAACCAACAAGAATGTGGTTTGCAGAATAAGATCCAAGAACATAGCCTTATTTGTTAAATTACATTACCAGTAATTTTTTTTTAAAAAATAAATATTTTGGGTTTAAACCAGGGTTTCCCAAAGCTGGGTCTCCAGTTATTGGACTATAGTTCCCATCATCCCTGACCACTGATCCTGATAGCTAGGGATGATGGGAGTTGTAGTCCAAAAACAGCTGGAGGCCCGAGTTTGGGAAACCCTGGTTTAAACCAAAATATTTCATGGCATGATGCATCTGGCATCTGAATCCTCACCCCCTCCTTGTTAAGATGGTTGATTTTTGTTCAGCTTTGTTCTTTGTAAAGCAAGGATCTGCCCCTGATACTGCATTATATGTATTTATCATACAAAATACATGGAAGCTGTTAATAGCCCTTTGTGTTATAGCGCCTTCATTACAGATGCCCAAATCCTTTAAAATGTTGCACACTTCAGATTTGGGAGCGGTGAGCGGTATTTGTGTGACGTTATTGATAATCTCCCATCCTGACATCTGGATGTCAAGGGCTGATTTTATAATGAATATGAGATAGGCATAAGTCAAACCAGCGTAATATTCATTACTGATCGCACCCGCAGTCCTGGAAAGACTGCATGCTGTAAAAGATGCAACGTTTTCTTTTTGTGGAAAGAAGATCTCTTGATCTGACAAGTTCAAGGACCAATGATCAGATTTCCAGCACCTTCCCCCGCACCCCGCTCCCATTGCTCTTTGCAGCACCTGCATTTCCGCATGCGCGATCTACGCTTGCCGCTCCTTCCTCTGCGGCTGCTCCATCGCAAACCCGACCAATAAGAGATCGCCTGCAATGACAGGAAGTAGATCCCTTCCATATTGCGTTCGTTTCCCGCTCTCGATTCTCTTCCTAGATCTCACTGTCGGAGCCTGAATTAAAGTTTAATCTTGGCAAACCGTTGACTCGAAATAAATGGCTTTTATCTAGTTTTGCTCAGGCTGCAGAAACATCAGCAACAAAATACGGTACTAACGCATTGGGAAGCCCCACCCACCCACTCCGGAAAGGGTGAAGATGGGCTGTGCGACATTCGCCTATTTCTCAGTTGGTTAAGCTTGTAAAAAACACAAGTCGCTCCACGTCAAAAACAAGGATTCGGAAGAGTTTTCATGTGCTCCTCTATGAAGATGCGTCTCTTGTCTTTTGTGAAATTCGTGGGTTTAAGTGCAGTTAAGCATTTGAGTCAAGTTGTATTCTATAGGATCAGGCATGCCTAGCATACATATTTTAGTTTATAACCCAAGGTCATAGAATCATAAGAGTTGGAAGGTACCCCCAAGGGTCATCTAGTCCAACCCCCCTGTAATGCAGAAATCTCAACTAAAGCATCCACGACTTCCCAAAGAAGTCCGTTTGGAACAGCTCTTACTGTCAGAAAGTTCTTCCTTCCGTTTAGTGGGAAACTCCTTCCTTTTAACTTGAAGCCATTGGTTTGTGTCCAGTGAAAGTGTGCTATGCGTGTGACACAGAGTATCTGTGCTGTTGCCACCTTGTATATTGGCATAGTTTTGTATATTTTTCTTCGTAGTAGGGGGACAGCAATGAGACCCGTCTCCCTGATAGAGTATCATGCCATGCCCCTTTGCCTGCTCTTTGTGCCATGCCACACCCCTTCCCCCAGCAGCCATTTTCTGACTGGTGCCCATAGTACTTTCTCGAAATTCAAAATGTGCCCACTGGTCCAAAAAAAGCTTGTTGACCCATTTGTTGAATCAACTTTTGTGCTTTCAGAGTCTGTAAGCTTGAAGTTTACAGAGAATTACGTATTTACAATGCAGCTAAGCAGTCTACACTACACTACTCTACACTAGTTGCTAATGCAAAATTTTTTTTGGCTCTAATTTTAGATTATTTTCATTTTTGGTCAGTTTTAAGGACAGTTGACGCGACTCAGCAGTGTTAATTGCAACTTACAGGCAAGGAGCATATCTGTTTTACTTATATGTGGATTTAAAACGGCAGGCACTTATGAGAGCAGCTGTCTCGGTTTAGTGTTTTGCTGATAAGGAATGGTCCTCTTCTGAAGGTCAGTGATAAATAGTGTGGACTCCCAGGAAACATGGCGAACTTTCCTATGAGGGAAGCTTCCATGTTTCTCCCCCTCACTTTTCCTCAGTTGGCAGCCAGGGTATCCCACAGGATGAGAGACAATAAATATCCCCTTTGAAAGGTATTGCTACAGACCCCAATTGGATGAAAGTGAGATTTGGGGTCTTACTCTACACAGTACCAACCAGTAATCAACAGGTTTGCCATACCCATTGAGTCAATCACCCATCTCCCACTATCCTTCTGAGAAAAACCCCACCCCCACCCTCCCACTTTATATAAAGGTCTGGTGGTGACTTCTGTTTCAGTGTATCTGAACAAGTGTGCATGCACACGAAAGCTTATAACCAGAACAAATTTAGATGGTCTCTCTCTAAGGTGCTACTGGATAATTTTATTTATTTATTTCCAGTACCAACGTGATCACCATATTAGTTCAGACCCAAAATGCCTCATACAAAATCCTCTAAAACTCTATTTACAATTCTAATTCAGAAATCTATGCAACTGGAGCCCAGGAAGGTGGAGGATATTTATTTTATTTCATAAAATTTCTATACCACTAGATTATAGACAAAAGCCTGAAAGCTTTGCTACTGCTTTGCTACTGCAGCAATAGGTAAAAAAGGTAAAGGACCCCTTGATGGTTAAGTCCAATCAAAAGTGACTGGGGCTGTGGTGCTCATCTCGCTTTCAGGCTGAGGGGGCCAGCGTTTGTCCACAGACAGATTCTAGGTCATGTGGCCAGCATGACTAAACTGCTTCTGGTGCAATGGAACACTGTGATGGAAACCAGAGCGCACAGAAATGCCATTTACCTTCCTGCCGCAGAGGTACCTATTTATCTACTTGCACTGGTGTGCTTTCAAACTGCTAGGTTGGCAGGAGCTGGGAAAGAGCAATGGGAACTCACTCCATCACGGGGATTCGAACCGCCGACCTTCCGATCGGCAAGCCCAAGAGGCTCAGTGGTTTAGACCACAGTGCCACCCTCAATAAAGCAGGCTTCCTCAACAGAAAAACCTGACATTTTGAGGAAGAGAGCTGCATTTTCATCCAGATGTGTCTTGTTTGCTGTCAGCGTTGGAAAGATGGCTGGAACGTGTTGCTTGCTATCTTTTGCAAGGTGATCTTCCTAGAGGGAGGGGCATGAGGCAGAGACCTCACCCCCTTTGCGGCGTCAAGATCGGGATATTGGGGTGAAGCATTAATCATACCAAGAGTGTCATTGCTTCCCCCTTCCAGCGGCGGCAAATGGTGGGCGAGCTCTCTCTGCTTGAACATATGTTCTCCAGAGCCAGCCCACCCTCCCATACATTCTCGATAACCCCAAAGCCTCCCAGAACCCCGGTTGGGGACTGGGGAGGATAACGCCCAATGCCTGAGACAACGTCTCCCTACATCTGAATCTTAATAAAGTTAAACCACAGAGCCTAGGGCTTGCCGATCAGAAGGTCGGCGGTTCGAATCCCCGCAACAGGGTGAGCTCTCGTTGCTCGGTCCCAGCTCCTCCCAACCTAGCAGTTCGAAAACACGTCAAAGTCCAAGTAGATAAATAGGTACCACTACATTGGGAAGGTAAACGGTGTTTCCGTGTGCTGCTTTGGTTCGCCAGAAGTGGCTTAGTCATGCTGGCCACATGACCCGGAAGCTGTACGCCGGCTTCCTCAGCCAATAATGCAAGATGAGTGCCGCAACCCCAGAGTCGGTCAGGGGTCCCTTTACCTTTACCTTTATTTCAGCCGCACGATGGCAGATTCATTCATGGTAGGCAGTGCCAGCAGGTGGCACTCTTTGTTAGAGTCAGGTCTTACCATCCATTGGCACCCTAGTTGTTCCAGCTCTTCAACAGAGGCTTTGGTGTATTGTACTTTGTGCTGATGAAGAGGAAGACTCGCTGGAGATTTCAGGACAGAAGTTCTGCTACCTGTCCCAAGTAAGTCGGTGGGGCAATTAGCCTTGTTGATTCAAGAGGATATTTTATTACTTTTAGTCTGATGTTTTTGTTCTAGACCTTTGGGGCAGAAACATTTGAAGGCTTCCTCCTTTGTTTATATGTTGCATTTACACCCCACCTTTATAGCAGTGAGCACCGTCCCCATATCCTCATAATCTTATGTTCACAGCACCCCTGTGAAGTAGGTGAGGCTGAGATACAATGAGTTGTCCACAGTCACCCAGTGAGGTTCATCATGACTACATGGGAATTTGAACCTGGGTTTCCCCATAGTCCATCACTCTGATCTACATGTTGCGGAAGCCAGGGTTTGGTTGTAAATAGTCAAGAAAGTGTTGTTTTGCGGATACACCATTAATAGTTTTCCCTGTAAATCAGAGAAACAGGAGACTCATCATACTGTACTTCCAAAAGTAATTTTTTAATTATTTCTCATCATACTTCCATTTGTCTACAAGGCAGCTAAATTAGGTAGCTGTATCTGGTTCTTCAGCCACCATTTTGTGTTTGTCTGCAGTTGGTGGATGGCTGGGTTTAGAGTAAGAAGTCTGCCTACCCCCAGTTACACATTATTATTAAATGTGTATACCGTCCTATACCTGCAGGTCTCAGGGCTGTGCAAAACATAAAATCACAAAATAAAAACACAAAATACATAATAGATGTGTCCACTCAGAAGTAAATCCCAGAGGTTAAACCACAGAGCCTAGGGCAGGCATAGGCAACCTTCGGCCCTCCAGATGTTTTGGCATACAACTCCCATGATCCCTAGCTAACAGGACCAGTGGTCAGGGAAGATGGGAATTGTAGTCCAAAATATCTGGAGAGCCAAAGGTTGCCTATGCCTGGCCTAGGGCTTGCCGATCAGAAGGTTGGCGGTTCAAATCCCCGCAATGAGGTGAGCTCCCGTTGCTTGGTCCCAGCTCCTGCCAACCTAGCAGTTCGAAAGCACGTCAAAATGCAAGTAGATAAATAGGTACCGCTACAGCGGGAAGGTAAACGGCGTTTCCGTGTGCTGCTCTGGATTGCTAGAAGTGGCTTTGTCATGCTGGCCACATGACCTGGAAGCTGTACACTGCTCCCTCAGCCAATAACACGAGATGAGCGCCACAACCCCAGAGTCGGTCACGACTGGACCTGATGGTCAGGGGTCCCTTTACCTTTACCTTTTTACATGGGTTTAGATTCAGTGCAAGTTCAAGCCAAGTTAAGTAACTACAATGTGATTTAACTGTTAAATGTTATACTGTACTAAAAGTATAGCCAGAGAGATAAACAAAGAGAAGGGTCACATTTTTTCTCCTCTATGTAACCCAGTCTAGTCTTTTACTGCTGCTATAATCCGAAATGTCCATTGTATCTCAGGGGGGGGGGGAATTAAAACCAAGCATTTCTCTCTGGGATTGTCACGACACTGTTATGAGAGAAATGATTAGTAGCTGTGTTCAGATGTTTTCATTAATTGTTTGTCTAATTTCACATTGGCACAAGTCAGCCATAGCATCTGAAACTTTTCAGCTGAACTCACCTTTCCTTTATACTTCTTAGTGTGTCTTGATTTTGTACCTAACACTTACTAGTTCTGCATGTGGCTTGTATTATTTGGAAATATGATCTTGCAAATATGCTCTTGGGTGAATATTTAATAAATGAACTTTTCAAATGGTAGGAAGTTATACACCTTTTATATTACTACGGTATTTAAGAATATAGGGATGTGCGGAAAAATCCAGTTGAAATTGCTTGCTTGCTTGCTTTTGTACTCAGTACCAAAATATCACTCATGTTCTTAATTCACTAGAATAGATGGGTAGATATTTCCATTGGCTCACATGTCAGAACATGGACAAGAGTCCTGATCTGTTGATGGATAAATTCCCAGAAAAAAAAGACCTTTCAACAATAGCTACTAAGTTGGTAAGAGATGTTGGATGCCTTAATTTCCTGACCACTATGCAGTGTTTGAAACTCCTATTGTTCTAGGCACATTTTGCAAAGGGGAATTTCATTAGCATGAGCTGTTTCTGAGCTCTGGGCGCAGTACTGCGCTTAAGATTTCAGATTAAAACTGCAGAGTGGAAGGAAAGAAGGACCTTTTCTGCCTCCCCACTTCCAGCTACTCTCTGAAGACTGGAGAAGGTGGGCAGGGGAAGGACTAGACCATGCGAAAAATGAACATAATATTTTAGCTGCAGTTCATTTTCAGCTTTGTATTCCTTTTATAAAAAAGTGTGCCTAGACATTCTGTTGTTGCACCCATAACTTAGGTTTATGGTGCCATTTAGCTCCTAGCTCTCATATCTCAGTTTCTAACACTGCCACTACGCTATGCTATGCTATGTGCTGTGGCTCTGCAGATATTGTTGGACTTCAACAGCCATCAGCTCCAGCCATCAGCTCTAGCCATCATGCCCAAAAGTTAGGGATGATGGGAACTGTAGTCCAACAATATTTAGAGGACCTCAGGTCTGAAGAGCCCAGAGCCCTCAACTCTCTCTTTTGGTGCCCTTTGTCCAGCCAGCATGTAAGAAAAGGTTAGACAGTATCTTACTATTGCAACAGAGGAACTGTGGATCTGATTGTTCCAATACTGTACCTAGTAATTAGATGCATTCTTCAGCAAAGTTAGACTGAGTTTAATCCCCTTCGAGACAAACAACTACCTGGATCAGCTACCTGGTGAACAGGCCAAAAATGTTTGCAGCTCCTTCGATCTCTTGGATGATGAAATATACTCGGAGTCAAGAGTGAATTTCATGCTCTTTATTCAGCTCATAGTCATCAAGGAGGAGAAGAGAAGACGAATGGCTCTTTTCCCAAAACCATCTGCTTATATACATTATTTACACAATGGGCCTTGCGTGATTGGCTACTTCAGGGCTACACCTGTGGGCCAATTATATTGTGGATTGACTTTTGCCTGCAGCCTGATTGGCTGCTCCTACAGGCCAATCAGGTAGCAGATTCACTTCTGCCAGCCGCCTGATTGGCTGCTCCAGCAGGCCAATCAGGTTGCGGATTCACTTCCACCTGGAGTTGGATTGGGTAGCTCCCGCTGATTCTGAATCCTATTGTTCTAGGATTCAGCTCAGTACATAACAGATGACATTGTAAGTTGGAACTGCAATAAACTTTGCTTCTGAAAGTATAGAAAGTTAGGGGCTATATGACACCTATATGACACTTCCTTGTCATTTACATAAATCTTGGGGTTGTATTGGAAATAAGCAGAGCCAAATCAACCTAGATGTTCTGGATCAATAATACTAAAACATCCAATCTGGTTGTTGTTGTTTTTTGTTAAAGCTTGGATTAATCTAATCAAACATGAATTTGAATTTAAAACCCTCACTCTGAACTATTATTTCAAAGTTTAACCCTAACACGTTTAATTTTATGAAAATGTCACAAGCTAGCAGACCCCATTCAAATGTAGGCCACACGGAATTATGAAGAAATGCCAGATGATAATTATGCTTAATGAAGGAGTTCTTGTGGCCTTTACAGGCACAGCACGTTCCTGTATCAGAAATATTATAGCTGGACAGCAATATGTTGTTGTTTATCTTGTGTATTCCACCACCACCACAGCTAGCAGTGATCCCTGTGATTTGGGGGTGCTTTCTGGAATGAGACAGGTGCCTATTGGATAGTGCCTTTGGGACCCCAAGGGTCATCTAGTCAAACCCCCTGCATTGCAGGAATCTCAGCTAACGCATCCATGATAGATGGCCATCTAACCTCTGCTTTAAAATCTCCAAAGAAGGAGACTCCACCTCCCAAGGGAGACCATTCCACTGTCGAACAGCTCTTACCGTCAGAATTTTTTC
Source organism: Zootoca vivipara (assembly GCF_963506605.1). Classification (NCBI taxonomy): domain Eukaryota; kingdom Metazoa; phylum Chordata; class Lepidosauria; order Squamata; family Lacertidae; genus Zootoca; species Zootoca vivipara. The sequence goes on along the minus strand of NC_083287.1, from coordinate 23,304,668 downwards.
CCTGATATTCAATCGGAATATCCTTTCTTGTAACCTGAAGCCATTGGTTCAAGTCCTACCCTCCAGAGCAGGAGAAAACAAGCTTGCTCCATCCCTGACCCCTGGTTTTTGCTAGCTAGGGGTGATGGGAGTTGCAGTCCAAAAACAGTTGGAGACCCAGCTTTGGGAAACACTGCTCTAGGATCTGCTATCATAGTCTCAAAAGATACACTGTCCGCTAATTATAATGAACGTCCTCCTCCTCCTTGTTCTTCTCTCTTCCCCCTGATAATTAGTTTGCTGCTAAATATAGCCATTCCATTGTTTATGGAATGGTCCATGGAACTGCTGTGTGTGTGTGTGCATGCGTGGGGGAAATTCTTGCAGAGCTTTCCACTGTATGAACCCTGCAACTTCAAGCACAGATGGAATTAATCACACCCAAGTCTTTTAATGGAATATGGGCGTCAAGGAACAGAACAGACTTATAGGAACAAAGAATCATAGAGTTGGAAAGGACCACGAGGGTCATCAAGTTCAGCCCACTGCAATACAGGAATCTTTTGCACAACGTGGGGCTCAAACCCATGACCGTGAGATTAAGAGTCTCATGCTCGACCCAACTGAGCATTTATATTTCTAGTTCCGGCGGTGAGCAGATCTAAATGGTTGCTTCTTCATGATACATTGTGACTACGTTCTGGAAAAGATCAGGAGCCTGTGCTTTTGCGGAAAGTGTTGCTGCAAATTTCCAGTTCAGTGTGACAAGTGAGACTGGTGAACAGCATGAAGCTTGTGAATTATACATAATAGAGCAGGTGGGTGATAATTACAAGACAAATAACGTAGTGTGAAGAATTGTGCATGGTTCAAAGGATTGCTTCCAACAGCCATTGTTTCAGGACCACACAGTATGAGCTCTTCCTCATGCCACAATCGTTCTCTCTCTCATGCTCACACACACATATATAAGCTTCAGATGACATTAGCATCCTTGTGTAATCAATCCCCCTTCCCCCCCCCCCAAATATACCAAGGCAAGTGAGCAGATAGTTCTTTTTAAATCAAGCACACGAGAGCTTAGGTGGGATTTTTCTTTCATTTGCTACGCCAATTTTACTCTGTCTAGCTGAGAGATAATGGAGTGTGCCTCTAGGGGTGAACAGCACTGAAGTGACCTCCCTGAGGCACAACCCTGGGCAGAGTGCATGGAGGTCCTGGGCTGCCCAGTTGACAAGACCCCCCACCCTTTTGGCCTCACTGGTGTGGTCCAAAGGAAAGCAGAGCAATATGTTTGGCACCATCCTAAATTTGCATCCATATAAACAGCATATGGGACGCGGGTGGCGCTGTGGTCTAAACCACAGAGCCTACAGGGCTTGCTGATCAGAAGGTCGGCGGTTCGAATCCCCACGATGGGGTGAGCTCCTGTTGTTCAGTCCCAGCTCCTGCCCACCTAGCAGTTCAAAAGCATGTCCAAGTGCAAGTAGATAAATAGGGACCGCTCCAGTGGGAAGGTAAATGGCGTTTCCGTGTGCTGCTCTGGTTCACCAGAAGCAGCTTAGTCATGCTGGCCACATGACCTGGAAGCTGTACGCCGGCCCCCTTGGACGGTAATGTGAGATGAGTGCCGCAACCCCAATGGTCAGGGATACCTTTACCTTTACCTTTGCTGCAGGAGTTGTCTGACAAGTGTACAAGACACCATCCGTCCGCCTTAGGGACTCCAATCCGGATTTGTGTACGGTTTACTCCCTTAGCCTTTTCTTCTCCCAAAGATATCCCGCAAAGCAGTAGAGGTTTAGGATCAGAATTTCCCCTCTCCTAGATGAGCTATCTTCCCAGGTTGACAAGCCCCACCTGCCCCACACTTTCCTCTACAATGCGTGCAGAAGCTGTTTTCTTGACCATTGGACCCAGTATTGCTGTTGTCTGTTCAGTCTGCCGGTGCCTCCTGTAGGGGAAGTCCCTAACTCACCAAGGGTTTGATACCCTTTGGCTCCCCTCACCTGGTTTAACAGCTCAGTTCAAGCCATTCCCAGGATGTGGCCACTCATGGGTGTACCCAGCATGGGGCAGGGAGGGGCAGCTGCCCTCCCCAGAAGGCCAAACCACGGGCCCGACTAGGGAAGCAAATACCCGGCACCCCGCTTGTTGACAGGGGGGGGAGAGGAAACGCTGCTGGTGCTGCAGCTCCTCGGCGGCAGTTCCTCCTCTCAGCCCGCCCTGCCTACATCTGCACCAATCCCTGCCCACTAAAGCCTTTGCGCCTCCCAATGGAAAGCCCTGCCGGGCGGCAACCTCTCCTGCCTAAGAGTTCTACCGGGCTGGCAAGTGAAGGAGACGCGGCTCCCTGCATTGGTTGCATCCGCTGCCGCGCTCTGCCTCCCGGTAGGCTGCACTGCGATCGTCGGCGCTGCGGGCTGGGAATCGTCCCCTTTCCCCCCCTCTGCACCCCCCCTACCCCCCCCGAGTTAGGAGTTGGTACTGAGACTCCTCCTGGGCCGGGAGAGGAAGTGCACTGACAGGAGCCAGTTCAGCCTCAGCGGGCAGAAGCAGCAGAAGCCCGCAAAGGAGGAGTGGGGGGCGGCGCCCGAAGGCGGTGGTCGCGGCTGCTGCAAGGAAGCTGCGTAGGGGCGTTTGCGCCGGATTGCCGGTGGCAGGAGTAGCCCAGAGACCCTTTCTCGCCACCCTCCACCCCGGGCAATAGGAAAGGAGCCGTCTTGGGGGGCGGCACAGCTCTCCGCTCCCCCTGCGTGCATTGCCCTCTCCAGGCATTGGCTGCTGTTTCCTTCTTTCCAATGCGTCCCCCCAGCCGCTCTCCTTTGCTGCCCCTGCCGAGAGAGGGCCGTTTTGTGGCCCCTCCCCCCATGCCTTGCCCCGCCCCTGAACGACCATGGCTTGCCCCCCCCCTAGTTTTGATCCTGGGTACGTCCCTGTGGCCACTGTTGCATGCTGACAACTTCTAGGAGCCATAGGTGAGAGCTGAGCTGAAGGTGGGGAGCCCAGAAGGAGCAAGATGTGTCCCCCACCCGGAGTTCCTATCCCTTCCCAAACAATTGGTATGAAACTTGGCAGGCCAAAAGATCAAGACATGGCATGTTTTTGTAATTTGTTTCTCCATTTTAGATGCTTTCCTCAGGCCAGCAAACAGGTTTTGTGGGCCGATTAGTGGTGATATGGCAGGAAGGTTTTGTTTGACATGAACTTCTGCATAACCCAGAGTTTGATCCAGGGTATTTTGCATGCTTTTCAATGCCCTTTGTGAACTTTAGCAGAAAGGAACTAGCAAAACACAAGGGTTTCAGAGACTGCACTTTAGGTATGACATTACGATTCCTCTTGCATATTACTTACTTGTGACAAAGATTCCTTTATTTTCTTAAAGCATCCTATAAACCAATGTAAAGCAAGAGACAGCCTAGCACAAAATAACTGAGGAATAATATTTTAAAACTAGCGGATTTAAATGAATATTTATACATTTGTAAATAAATTTGTAAGCAAATAATATTCTAAAATGGCAGTGACTTAAGAATCATCTTAATTAAACAAATGGGAACAAATTAATTGCTGTGGCTTTAAAAAAAAACAGGGCCAATAGCATATCCCTAGAAAATTAGTTCTGTAGGGAAGGGGTTGTCCCTGAGAAAACCCATTACTCCTGCCCACCATCCTAACTGATCCTAAAGGTAAGCAAACAAGCAGGGCCTCAAAAACTGCTTAACGCATGGCCAGGTTCACCTTCAAATGCCCTGAAAGTGTTTTGAAGACATTACTGAAGAGCTGATCGAGGGCACCTCCAAAACTCTTTGCAACACCCTCTGCAAGACCCAGCTATCAGCTGATTGTCAGGTCTTGCAGAACAGTTTGCAGTGGTCTTTGCAAGACTCTTGTTCTTGAGAAGTCCCTGGCAGAGCATTCTGCAAGAACTCCACAACGTCTGCAGAGTGCTTTGAAGAGCTCTAGCGCAGGCACCCCCAAACTCGGCCCTCCAGATGTTTTGGGACTACGACTCCCATCACCCCTAGCTAACAGGACCAGTGGTCAGGGATGATGGGAATTGTAGTCCCAAAAAATCTGGAGGACCGAGTTTGGGGGTGCCTGCTCTAGTGTATGTCTCTGCATGGCTTGATTTCAATTTGGATAGGCCAAAAGATGTCACCAGGTGTCATTACAAAATAAAAAAATCACCTTAGAGACCAACTAAGTTTGTCACTGGTATGACCTTTTGTGTGCATACACACTTCTTCAGATACACTGAAACAGAAGTCACCAGATGCTTATATACAGTGAGAGGGTGGGGAGGGGTATTACTCAGAAGGGTGGTGGGAATGGGTGATTGACTGACTGATAGCTCTTGACGAATGTTAACGACTGCAATTGGTCTTACAGGAAAAAGCAAGGGGTGAGATGGCTAAAGATGGCTTTATCATGTATAATGAGATAAGAATCCAATGTCTTTATTCAGACCTGGTCTCTCCATGGTTTTAAGCTTGGTGATAAGTTGCAGTTCAGCAACTTCTCTTTCCAGTCTATTTCTGAAATTCTTTTGTAATAAGACCAGGTGTCTTTGTGATTGACAGATGGGTGACCACGCCCACCTGTCAATTTTGCCACTCAGAGCCCTGGTGGAGGTGATGACCCGGCCTGCTTGGAGAGTCACTCACCATGAGTGTGAACATTACTGAACTAAGTGGACCCAATTGTGTAATTAGGTCTAAGGCTGCCTCCACTATAGTCCTCTCTTTGGTCATTGCAGGAGGCTGGACTAAATGAAGGTTTTGACCTGACCCAGCAGGTCTTTCCTGTTCTCTATCAACCTGTTAGCTTTGAATACATAGTGGATAAGCCTATCAATGGCTATTAGCCGCGATAGCTATATTATCCTTGTGTTGTCAGAGGCAGTTGGCTAGGAATCACAAGTGAGGAGAATGATGTTGTGCTCATGTCCTGCTTGCCCCATTAACATCTGGTTGGCCACTATGGGAAAAGGATGCTGGACCAGATGAGCCAGGACTTGGGAACGTTTTTAAAGCCCTGGGGGCACATGGGTGACCTGGGGGCAGAGGAAAAACATAAAGGTGGTGGACATGGTCAGAGGCACAAAAGTGGGAGGAGCAACTCCTGATATGATCCTTGCCTTTGTAAAGTAGGCTACTTTCAAGCCAGGCAAAATTCAGGATTTCCCCGGACCCCACACATACCTCTCTCCACCCAGGCAAGTTACAGCCATTATCCTAATGCAAGGACACATTGTTCCTGGCAGGTAAAATCCCTGGGTGACTATTATAAGAAAAACTGCTGCCTTTCCCTTATGGGGTATTCCAGAGCCCGTATAGAGTCCTTACGTTCCCTATCGGTAAGAGAAATAACAGAGGCCAACAAGAGTATATTGAGAAGCAAAGCTGCTAGTACCGTGTTTCTCATATTATAAGACACGTCTTATATTTATTTTTTCCTCAAAAAAACACACTATGGCTTATTTTCAAGGGGTGTCTTATTTTTTTCCTCCTCCTCCTCCTCCTGCCGCGGCCGGCATTGCTGCTGTGCCTATCACTATGTCTTATTTTCGGGGTATGGCTTATATTCCTTGAATGCTTAAAAATCCTGCTATGGCTTATTTTATGGGTATGTCCTAAAATATGAGAAACAGGGTAAGCCTGATCTTTATTTCAGGAACTGTTGCAACAGGGTCCCCACTCAACACATGCAGGAGGGAGGAGACTCTGAACAATGGTGCGCAAGCCCTTACATAGAGACTTTAAAAAATATTAATGATAATGATGATGATGATAATAATTTATTATTTGTAGCCTGCCCATCTGGCTGGGTTTCCCCAGCCACTCTGGGAGGCTTCCTAAAAATATTAAACAGAATAAAACTTCAAACATTAAAAACTTCCCTAAACAATTTTGAAATTGTCCACCCTGCAGCCCAAGACACCCCCCAAAAAACATCACACATACATCACAGAAGGAGGCGGTATACAACAGAAATCCTGTCTTGCCATTCTTTTGTGATGGTTAAAACTTTAGTTCCTGAATCCAGGTCACAGGTTCACCCTTAAGGGCACAAATGTGCCCTTAGGACAGGATTTGCAAGCAAAATGACAATGGGAAGGCTTCCCCCATTTCCCTCCCTTACTGCAGAGGAATATTTGAGGTCAAAATGGCTTCAGGGTTGCTCTCCCACACTATTTCCAACACATGGTCCATATATTGACATATGCGTGCATTTATGAATATTTATTCTATATTTGAGACCTTAAAATTCTTATAACAGTGACCTTGGGCCTCTCAGCCTAACATACCGTTGTGTCGTGGCTTAAGAAGTCCAGATACGCATCTTTAAGAGAACAGTTCTTTATTCAGGGCAAAACAGGACTAGGGATTGGGGTAAAGGGAAGCTGTATTTATAGGAACAAGGCTTGGGTGAAGAAGGATACATTTAGGCGGGAACCAATAACACACTAACTTTCCGGCGGGACCCAATCATGCTGAGGATTGTGTTTGTCCCCTTTAAACAGACAAGTGGACAGTACTCCCGCCAGATTACAGAATATTTGAATTAATACACAACACATACCTCACAGAGTTGTGGGGGGGGGATTAAAAAGAGGAGGAAAAAACATGTACCCCATCTTAAACTCCTTGGGCCAGAGGTGCTAGTTTGCAAGGGAGACTGATGTCCCACAGGTGAGCATTGCACCTCCCCCCTAAGCTGTTCAGAAGCTTTCCAGGCCTTGGGCAGGAGGCAACAAGGGAACATTGGGGGACTAGCCTAGTTCCCTTAGTCGTGACTGCAAGCCACGGGGGATGGAGCAAGGGAAGGCAAGGGAGTGGCCTGGGAAGGAGAATGAGCCTGGAGGGCTGCATTTGGGTTCTGGGTGTGAGGGTCCTCATCCCTGCTATAGACCTTTGGTCTGGACCCCTGAGGGTTCTGATGTTCTCAAGTGCCGCAATCATCTCTCTCTCTCTCTCTCTCTCTGTCTCTTTGGGCTACCACAAGAAAGTGGCTGTTTGTTGTTTGACTTTTGATTTTCATTTTCTTTAATTGCACAATTGTTGCGTAATATATATATGATATTACTGTATACATATTTAAAAGAATGTGACTTCTGCTAAATATCTGCTAAATGTGCAGCACTAAAAAAGTGGTTTCTGCTAAATAAAGCATTTCCCCACTGCATTGATCTTCCCAAGCCCTCGGCGCCTCCTTATTAAACAGACAGGCTGCAATCCTGATTCCCCTTCATTTCCCTTCCTCCTGGTCTTTCTGATGAAGCCAGCCTCTCTCCCGGCCTCCTTCCATTGTTATCCCTCTTCCGCCCTCCTTCTCTCCCCCGAGGCTCCTAGGCGCGCAAACGCGTCCCGTTACGCTCCGCCCTCCGCGGCTCCTCCTCCTCCTCCACCTCCTCTCGCCGGCGATCACGTGCCTGCGAGCTCTTTGCCCATGCCCCGAAGTCGCCTCGGCGGCTGCTTCTTATTCATTTGTCGGCTCGTCTTAGCGACGGCTGCGCACAATCTCTGGCTGCCGCTGCCACTGCCGGTCTCGTTGCGGGAAACGGAGCCCAGGTAAGTCCCACCAGGCAGGGCAAAAGCGCCTCGGTTTGCCTTGCGGTTTCGGTTTCTACAGGAACGAGGAAACCGAGCTGGGTGGGCTTTGGGCGCTGATGCTGCCCCTCTTTGGGACACACGCGCCGCGGGGTGAACGTCGGAACCGGGTCTTTCCCCCAGGGCTGGTCCTGGAGATGGTCTCTCCCCCGCCGTCACCACCACCCCAGGTGGTTGACTTAAATCGATCTTTCCCCGACCCGCTTCAGACCGCTAGCGATGGAAGGCAGCGGCAGGAATCATACAATTGGATGGGACCCCTGAAAGTCATCTAGTCTAACCCCTTGCAGGAATCTTTTGCCTTAGTAGGGCTCAAACCCACACCCCCGGTACTGAGTGCGCGTAGGTTAAGAGACTTTAAGAAGAGCCCCGGGGGATTTTTTTTTTTGAGAGATCTGGTGGCTTTCTGGCTGGGGTGCCTTTGTTTTAAGTGCCCCAGGGTGAAAAGGTGAATAGAGGAAAATAGTAGTAGTAGTAGTAGTAGTAGTAATAAGCTTGGTCGGTAGAGCATGAGAATCTTAATCTCAGGGTCATGGGTTCGAGCCCCATGTTGGGTGAAAGATGCCTGCGTTGCAGGGGGTTGGATTAGATGACCCTGGGGACCCCTTCCAACTCTTATGATTTTATGGACAACAACAACAACAACAACGCTGCTTTTGCTTGTCTTGCTGGGATGTCACTGTGATTCACCTCTGGAGATTAAAGCTCTTTAGCAAAGAGGAAAATGCACGAGGTCAGTTTGTGGGTCACCTCATAGGCGTGCCTAGCCTGGCATTAGTCACAGCTGATGGGGTGACGAAAAGCCTTGCGCTGGAAGGGATAGGAAGATTGCGCCTGCTTTTAGGTTTGGATGTGTTCCAGGTCATTTCCACAGGCACACTAGTCTCTCTAGGTAAGGGTGGGGATTGGGATTTGATGGCTCTCAAGAGTTGCTGGAATATATCCAAGAGTTGTTTATATCCTTGCTGCCCAGTGGCCCTACTGGCTGGGGGTTGATGAACTTTGGGAGTCCAGCAACTTTTAGGGGGCTACAGGTTCTCCATCGCTACTTTAGGAACTTAAGAAGCTGCCTTATAACTAAATCATGCCATTGATACACCTTCCTCTTTGCTGTCTCTTTTGGCCAGCAGGGACTCCCCAGAGTTTCATAGAGGGGTCTTTCCCAGTTTTTCTGAAAGATGCAGTCCCAATTTCTAATGAATATCAAAATTTTAAAAGTGAACGCCAATACTGTACAAAATGAAACCAACTTGGGCTATCTCGAGTAAATTGGGAGCCAGGCCACATCCAGACATTAATTGTTTGTGTTTTCATTTTGCATTTTTATGTTGTGAACCGCCCTGAGAACTTTGGATGTAGGCTGTTATAAAAATGTAAAAAATGAAAAAGTAAAGAAGAATAAAGACAAAATGAGAGACCTATAGAAAGCAATCACATTTCTAGTTAATATTACGCAAAAACAACAACACACAAATAAATGCTGTTGCAAAATAGAATAAAAATGGACTGTCTGGAATAAGGAAAAGTGGGATGCCAAACAGTATTCAAATAATTAATATGCATTTAGACCGAAAGGGAGATGGAACAGCCTCTTCCTGAAAGTTTAGGCAGCTGAAAGAAGAGGGGATATTAGGATTCTATGCTTCTTGGATCTTGCTTTTAAATGTCTGCGTCAACGCTATACAGTATTGGCTTCCTAGAGAACTTCTGTGGGGCAGCTCTAGAAATCAAGTGGGTAAATAAATATGGGGAAAGCAAATTGTCACTTAGATAAGGATCTGAAATATTTTCCTTGAAGCTTGCATTTGTTTTATTCTGGAATGCTTTATCTGATGTTTTAATGTGTTGCAAACTGCTTTGAGATATTTTCTTTTAAAAATATAAAGCGTTATAGAAATGAAATTAATAATAATAATAATAATAATAATACATTTCACTGCAAAAAAGTTGCATAGACATTCCGTTGTAGCCCACACAATGAGTTTTCTACTTTTGACAGCAATTGCAATGTACTGTGCTAGATGCTGTACGACCATTAATTGTATTTTTGTTGCTTTTTTTATTTCTTATAGATTGTATTTATTGCATGCCGTAGAATCCAAACTGTAATACAATGAAGCACAATATAAGGAATAATAGAAGCAATACAATTAAAAATCAGACTGATCTAGTAAATTGGATCAGTAGTTGGGATCCTTTTGAGGGTCTCCCTTGAGAGAGGTTGTGGGCTCTCCTTCCTTGGAGGTAGGATGGTCATCTGTCATGGATGATCTAGTTAAGATTCCTGCAGTGCAGGGGGTTGGACTAGATGACCCTTGGGGGTCCCTTCCAACTCTACAATTCTATGACTCTATAATTCTGTTTGACGAGCCAACATGACAGTGCTGAGGGATTGAGGATTGGAGTGATCATTCTGCGATACTATGGCAGTGGACAAATGCTGTATTGTAACTTTTGAACAAATGTGTTTTAATTGAAACAAATAAATTGGTACAGCTGTTTATTGCAATGGGTGTGCCATCTCTGATCTTCAAACACATCTACAGGCACGTTGTAGGCCACCTGGATGTAGCAGTGGTTTGTGGACCATAATTTGAGAGCTGCCACCCTGCATCTATTTGCTGTAGCGTTGACAGTTTGCACTGGGCTTAGGTGACTTCCACTTACTGGTCAAACACAGCCGGGCAGCTAGCAATAAACTGAACCAAAGCTCCCTATGTGGACCTATGGGATTGTTCAAAGGTAAAAGGTTAAGCCAAACAACTTTGGCATCTTGTGCAATTGGGCATTGTATAACACGACTGAGAATTTAGCAACGATGAACACTCCTAGCACAGGCAGCGAACTGGAGCTTACCTGGCGAGTATTTTCCATCAGTGGAAACTATAGCGCATTTGAAATAGCTGAAACTTAGATGGCCTCGCGTACCAGCAACTAATGCGCTTATATTGCATCTCTTGTAGTTTTCAACAAACATTTGAAGTTTTGACTGATCCGCTTTGGGTCATTGCCTGCTAAATCTGATCAGCAAGGTTGAGTGTACAAAACAAGCTCCCGTTACCCCTGGGTAAGTACTCATCGATGCACTTGAGATTTATATTCCTTTTCGAGATTACTGTGTGGTATAATATGCATTGCTGCCACAGCAAGTAATAAACGTTGTGGGCATTTACAGAGAGGGAACTGCTGCGATTGTATCAGGAGCCCCAGATCACAGAATAGGCTGGGGATGGGGGACCGGTCGCCATTCAGATGTTCCTACAGTTTCCATTCTCCCTGACCAATGGCCATGCTGGAAGAGGCTGATGGGAGTTGAAGTCCAGCAAGGGCTGGCTAGCTTGGTTGATTGGAGCGTGGTACTGATAACGCCAAGGTTGCAGGTTTGATCCCCACAAGGGACAGCTGCATATTCCTGTATTGCAGGGGGTTGGACTAGATGATCCTCGGGGTCCCTTCCAACTCTATGATTCTATGAAAACATATGGAAGGTCACAGGTTTCCCGGCCCTGGAATAGGCGGGCGATGCTATCAGCAGGAAGCAGACTGTGGAGGCTGTTTGTTTTAGCTGTTCTTCAAAAATTCTGAAGCAGCTCCCAGCCAACATTTCAGGAAACTAGTTGATGTAGGAGAACATTCAGGTGCCAAGCACCCCAAATCTGTGATTCTGCTCTCATGGTCTGCTATTCTATGGAGGCAACCGCTCTGTCCTCATTAGCAAGCAAGTAAGTCAAAAGAATGTGTCTTCTTGCCTCTTGCTCAATTTTGTACCCATTGACACTAGGTAAGAGGAACTGTTCTAACTAGATAATGCTTATGGCTGTGCCTTTTCCGATTCGAGGACATTTGCTTGTCCAAGTCAAATAAATGAACAGGAGTGCCACTTAGATAATAGTAAACAACCCCTTTTTTTTGTTGGCATCTGTCTGTAACAAAAATAACAGCTATGACAGTGGCTGTATAGGCAGCCTAAGATAAATACTTTTGCAGTCAAGAGCTCTCATTCTGTGTTAATAATCCATGGAATAAAATTTAATTTATTTAGGTTGGCCTAATTGGAAGTAATAAAGAATGAATGAACACCCATCTGGGTCTACCTGTCGATGGCCTGGGCATACTCAAAAGGAACACCAAACTGTGGTTTGGCGTTACATCAAGGGTAGGGAACCTTTGGCCCTGCAGGTTTTGCTGAACAACAGCTCCCACCATCCCTGCTGGGGATGATGGAAGTTGTAGCTCAACAACATCTGGCAGTTTCTAAGGTTCTCCACCCCTGTGGATTGTGCACAATGCACAAGCACAAGCAAGAGTCCCCGGGAGCCTCAGACGCATGTGCTCCCTCGTCCTCCTCCCTTCACATGCTGCGATTTCTAAACTGACTTCTGGTTTGTTGGCAAGCCGGAATTTGTTGTTACGTTCAAAGGCGGCAATTTCTGGTTTGCTGTAGTCATTGTTTACTCTTAAACCAGGATCTCAGACAACAGTTTGACACTGCTTTGAGAGGCCGATTGACACTGGTTTGAGAGGCTGGTTGAAGAGCAAATTATGGTTTGGGTATACTGGAGTTTGCCACATTTTGCTGCAACAGCAAACCATGGTTTTTCCCAAGGAGCTTTCTCTGTGTTTTCCTTTATTCTAAGCATGCATAGGATTGGTACCTTTGCCCGTGGTCCAGGCAGGAATGTTGCACCATTCTGCTTGTGCATGAGAAAGAGAGATGGGGGAACCTGTGGCCACCCATACATTGTCTTGTAGTATTCTTCGATTTTCCCCTACTATATTGCTCCTTCAGCAAGCCGTTGCTTTTGTGATTGATTTCACCAATTCTTGTGGCTTCTTAATTGCATGCCGCCTCTGGTAGGCCCACACTTACCTAAATAATTGTTTGGCATTAGTCAGAGGCATGGAAAATCTGAAGTAGCCCTGAGCACAGTGGAATAATTACGGATAGAGAGATGACACAATCTCGGGTGAATAGGTATTTCTCCTGCCTCTACAGTGCCCTAAGTGGCTGTTGCTTCGTCTTTCCCTTGGGAGTCAGTTCACAGGAATTACTTCGCAAGTGGCTCCGCAGTAGGAGGCGTTGCATTTGTCTTCTACAGTGTGCGGTGAGCACAGTTGCTAGAAGGCAGGAGTGACCAAGGAAGACCTAGGACTGATGTCAGGGTCTCAGTTATGATGCTAATTTAGGGTCCTTAATGAACGCACCAGTCCTAACCCTGGCTCCTCCCGATTTTAGCCAAATCATACGTCCTCTGCACCCTTCTAAAAACAGTAGCTCAGAGGGACCATCCATCACACGGCCTCTGCATTTTAAAATAATCTCTGTCTCTACCATTTGATTTTTGCGGAAGAAAATTTATTTTCCCCATATTCTCATACTCCATTTAGAAAGAGGAAAAACAAGACACGGGGATTGAATCTCATGTTAGACATGCTCAGAGCAGACTTGTTGAAATGAAAGGACATGAGTAACTTCGGTTTATTGATTCCAGTGGGTCTACTCTTGAGTAAAACTTAGTTGGCTCCAACACATTTCATTATGCAAGAAAGAATTCTATTTACCAAAAGTCTGACTAAGTTTCTGGAAAAGAAAAACATTGTGACACTATTCCAGTGAATATCCTGGTTCTCTTTTCCAGCTTCTTTTGCCTCGGGGGTTAAACTCAGTAGTCAATTATTTTGCATATGCACAACAACAACAATTAACTCCTGCGTAACTACTAAAGGAATGTGTAACTGCTAATTGTCCGTGTGTCATGTGGATGCATGATATTGAATCAGATCATCTTTTTAGTATCTTTGGGCAGGGATAGTGTGTTGAGAAATGGATGTGTCGCTTATCCCAAAAAATATTTTGCCAGGGGTTCCAAAAACAACATCCTGGAATGTTGTAAGAGTTGTTTGCCTTTGAAGGATTTTCGCGAAACCTTTTAACCCTTGCCACCCGTTTGGCGTGGGATGTCCCAACTTTTAGGAAGCGGGAAGTTCAGGCTATACATGTGCTCAGGAATTGCATAAAGATAATTGCACCGGCATGTTTAGAAACGAGTGGAACACACCCCACCAATGTAAATAAACAAGTTATTATAATGACAATTAACTCATTCTAATTATTCCTTAAACAATTTGTTGCATTTCTACTCCTTTCTTTCAAGAAGACAGGCATTGCCCTTCCACTAGATCTTCTTGGCAGCGGTTGCGATGGGTAGGTTTGACTGAGAGATAGTGACTTTTGTAGTGTGGTTTGTGACTGTGCGGGAATTTGAACCTGGATCTCTCTCCAGGATTACCCTTGAGGGGGGTACTGAAAAGCATTCTCAGTGCCCCATGAGAACTCTCAGAAGGCCATTGGACAAGAGTCTTGCTATCAAGGCTGTTTATTTAGTACATCTTCCAAGGACCTGAAAGTGGTGTACATGGTTCTCCCCCCCCCTTTTTAAATCTTCACAATGACCTTGTGGGGTAGGTTAGGCTGAGAGGCAGGAACTGTCCCAGGTTCACACAGCAAGCTGCGAGGATGAGTGAGGATTCAAACCCTGGTCTCCTGGGCCATAATCCAACCACCCAGAGATGGAAACTAACTGGGTGCCAATCGCGTTTCACGACAGGCCCAAGCAGCCTTTTGCAAGGAGGTGGAGACGTCTGGTCACCACGTTTTGGCCACTAGCATCTCCATGTGGCTAGTTGGCGCAGCTGCACACATCAGCCGGTCTGTGAGGCACCTAGGCATTCCGTTGTGGTGACTGAAGCCGAGGTTTAAGTTGCCATTTGGCTCCCAGCTTTTAAATCTCAGTTTCTAACACTGTAACCGTCAGACCACACTGCCTCTCGCATCTTGTTTTTCAGCATAGCCAACCAGATGCCTCCATACCTGCCAAGTTGCTGTCAGAGAAATAAGGGACCGGGCCGGAAATAGCAGGCCGGAAGTAGCGCTGCCGCCATTTTGGAACTGGGCGGAGCATGCTCAGAAGTGACTTTTGATGCTGCTTTGCCCAGTTCCAAAATGGCCGCCGCACCAGAAGTCGCACTGCAGCCATTTTGGAACTGGGCAGAGCAGCATCAAAAGTCACTTCTGAGCATGCTCCGCCCAGTTCCAAAATGGCCGCCGCACCAGAATAAACCGGGAAAAAACAAAAAAATCTATTTTTTCAGCTAGGAACAGCTGGAAAAACGGGGATTTCCTAGGGAAAACGGGAGACTTGGCAGCTATGGATGCCTCTGAGAAGCCTGTAGGCAGGAGAGTTCTGCCTAGCAGATCCCTTTTACTGCATGCTAAGAATGTCCAATACCCATTTCCTAGATCTGCATGCTTTTTGAGAGCAGACCTGCAGGGCAGCTCTGTGCCTTGGCTTTGCTCCTGGAAAACCCTGACTGAAGGCCTCTTCCGGTGCTCCTACACATCAGACTCTTACAGCAGAGCTTTCCAAACTGTGTGTCGGCTGCGGTGTGCAAGTGTGTCGCACAAACACTCCCCATGCACCTCCCAGGGCTGGAAAGGGGTTGGTTTAACCCAAGCATAGGCAAACTCAGCCCTCCAGATGTTTTGGGACTACAACTCCCATGATCCCTAGCTAACAGGACTCGGGGATGGTGGGAATTGTAGTCCCAAATCATCTGGAGGGCCGAGTTGGCCTATGCCTAGTTTAACTTCTGGTTTGCTAGTAAAACTGAATTACTGTGTCACGGAATGATGCATGTCTAAAAAGTGCGTCACCCACATGAAAAGTTTGGAGATCTCTGTCTTACAGGAGTATAAGTAAATAAGGAGAATAACTTCTTCTCTGAAGAAGTGTGCATGCACACGAAAGCTCATACCTATGACAAACTTAGTCAGTCTCTAAGGTGCTACTGGAAGGATTTTTTTATTTTGTTTTGACTGCATCAGACCAACACGGCTACCTACCTGTAACTAGGAATATAACTGTCTTCTGACTTCATCTCCCCTACTTGTGCTGGACCCCTGAAGAGGCGCCAAACGACAAGATCAACAGCCTTCTCATTTATTGCTCTTAGCCATTTCTCGGCGCAACACCCCATGACTTTATTTTAAGCCTCTGTTTTCATATGCTTTTCTTTCGACTTCATTAACTCCTGCACCCAGCTGCAAATGGGCAAGAGTGTGCTTGATCCCTTCAGAGCTTGTTACTAAGTACACATGCATTAAGTCCGCATTTACAAAGAACACAACAGAAGACTCATGCAGAAGCTTTCTGCCCTGCCCAGATTGCCATGTACAGTAGCTTGAAAAACAGCTGATCAGTATTTAAAGTGGCCTATTCCCAGGCTCATCTGATGTTGAAAGGAAGCCCCTTTATGTGGTCTTCCCTAAGAAAGTTGCAAAACTGTGAAAAGTTTCTTCTTTTGATGATTGCGTCAGGCTTTGTCTGGGCACATGCTAAACTTCCTGATTCTCAACTTTGGGCAATGGGATAAGAATACTGAGGAAGGAAATGCCTTGCCCCATATTTTCTTAAAGATTGTGAGTTATTTTGGAATTGCCAAAATGTTACATAAGTTTCTTCCACTGTTAAATAATGAAAGGAAACAGAGTCAGTTGGTTGCCACATCTCAGCTTGCCGAGTCCCGATTCATTTTCTTTTTTTGCAGCAGAAAGTGTCAGTGTCAGCACACTCTTGGAAATTCCTTCCTGTCCTGGAGGAATATTTTTTGGGGGGGCATGCTAACTCTAGGCTGGCCAAGGTTGTGCCGATCAGTTATATGTAAGCAGTGCGGGTTTTTGCACCACGTAAACTCGCTTTTTAAATGATCTTCCTTAAACTGAATAAATTCAGTTCATTATTATGAATGAGGGAAGTGGCTTCTTGGAAATGTTCTCATCGGTGGTCAAGGGAGAAACAGCCATAAAAAAGGTGCTGCTTTAGCAGGAGCATGGAATGAAATTTGAGAAGTAGTTTGGCTCTAGAAATCCTATAAAGTGGCAGAGTTGTAGGAGGTGTGCAGAACATGGCTCCCCTCCCTCCCTCTCTCTCTCTCTCCCCTGAACCTCATAGTTCCTGTGACCTCCTGTAGGGAGTAGTTCCTGCCATAGTTCAGGGAACAAGTTTTTTTCTCAGCATTGCACCTTGCCTTATGTCAGAGAACCATAGTTAACTTTCACAAGCAGAACACAATGGAAAAATTTGTTCCCAGAACTGTGGCAGGAGCTACTCCTACAAGAGGTACGTATTATTACGCACACCTCTTGATTACTCTTGCAAGGCTAATGCAATTTTAGGCTGCATTAATAAGACCATCAGGAAAGCTCTTCCAGTCCTTGACCCAAATCTACCCTTCTATTAGACCTGATCCTGTCCTCTGGGGCACAAGGGAGCAAGTCTCTGCCCTCTTCTGTGTGTCAACCATGCAGGCATCTGAAGAATGCCTTCATGCTCCCCCTTCGACCTTTCCTTCTCCAGGCTAAAGGTACTCAGTTCTTTTCATCTTTGCTCATAAGAATTGCTTTCCGTTGCCCTGCTGCTTGTTGTTGCCTTCCTCTGAGCCGATTTCAGTTTGGACAAAAAGATCACATTCAATACAGCTCTGTAGTAGTAGCTGTTGTTGTTTTTGTTGTTGTTAATCTATTTTCAATGCTTGCCACTTTTATTTTTTAGATATTTACATGCAGTTTGCAAGATGACACCAAAGCATGAAAAACAGGTAAGTGCTTCAATTAGTGTGTGTGTGTTGCTTTTTTAATTTGGAAGGGGGTGTATTCCTAGAAATCAAGAACTTTGTTTAATACTACTAAAAGCAGAAATGTTCTGCAAAAATGCTTCTGAATTGATCAGCCACTATTCAGCAAACAGCTTTCAACTTGGGTGCGACTATATCACCAACCAGCAGTGAGTAAGCAGGGCAGCTTATATCTGGGGTAGCATCTTAGGAGACAAAGTAGGTTGTGTAATTGCTGCAATGAAGAGATGGCAGAAATAGTCCCCCTCGCTTGTATGTTGTAATGCAGCGCATGGGGGGAAGTCACAAGTATCTGGCTCTTTTGCAAGCAGGGGTCACAACAAAAGACAATTCTGCTGACATAGGCCGTTCCTCAATGCTTGGAAGCCAGTCTGGAAGACCTTTGACCCTCCAGATGCTGCTGAACTACAGCTCTCATCATCCCTGGGCATTGGCCATGCTTGCTGAGGTTGATGGGAGTTGTAGTTCAGGACAGCCAAAGGTTCCCCGCCTCTCGCTTATAAGAGCCATGTGTACAGACTGGCTCCCAGACAGGAGTTGACTCCTGCTATGCTCCTCCTTGGTCCTTTTAGCTCAGCGTGACATGGCAGCTAAGCCAAGGTTAGACTCAGAGTGCCATCCAAGCTAAGGATTGTGGTTAAGGAGGGGAGACCTTAACCGCGATCCCAGATTCTTGGATCTCTTGCTAAGCCAACCTTTGGCTCAACTTCCATGCTGTGTTGAGCTAAAGGGACCAGTGAGGGGGGCAAGCCAGCAGCAAATTACACCAAGTAAGCTGGAGTTGACCATTAGCAAAAACAGGATCTGCACAGCAGGGTCAGGCCTAATGAGCACAGCAACGCATCTCCGGCAGGACTTGCCCCCTTGAAGCAGTTGTGGAGACTGAAGGTCCCTGACTTCCCACAGCTGCCTAACTCTCCTCTTCAGTGTTGGTCCCACCCAAGCAATCTGAGATTGTGCCTGCATGAAGCTAACATCTCTGCTCTTTTCATGCCTCTCCTGGTTCTGTGAGACCAGGGGGGCTTGTCGCAGAAGGAGGGAGAGACGCCGGTGCCTCTTCACCAGACGGCCTCATCTCTGCCTCTTGGCTTCCCTCCTTTCCTGCTTCTGATCCTGGGCTTCTCTCTGCTGCAGAGTTTTCCCCCACTCAGTAAACCCTGATACCTCTTCAGCTTCTGACACCACCTCCTCCCAGTCTGCTCCCTCTGACCACTCATTGCTGTCCCACCACCACTCCCCGAGCTCTGAGTCTTCGCCAGCTGATTCCTCTGCATCCAACCAGTCCGTGACAAGCAGGGAGGAGCAAATGGGCTGCAAACTCTTCCCCCAGGACCTAGCTCATTCACACTGAACCATGGTTTAGTGTGAGGCAGTAGTTGTGTTCACACTAAACCATGGTTTAGTGTGAACACAATTACTGTCTCACAGCCTAATGTATCTCAAAGGATTGTGAGGATAAAATAGGGGGCCGTGCATATCACATTAAGCTCCTTAGAGGAAATATTGTCAATAAATACATCCCCTGCTTCTGCAGAATCACGGCACGTGAACCCTCTGGGTTATCCTGAGTCAGACCAATCATCCAGTGCTGTTTCCTTTGATTGATGGAGGGTCTGTAGCCCCTTAGAACGAGGTCATTCTCAGCTTGACTTCTTGGCATCCTGCTAACTGGAGACTGGGGGGTGGGGCTGAACATGTGCTCTCCCACTGATCAGTGGCCCTCCTTATTGTCCTCAACATTGCTCTCACATGGGCTTCCCTTCCCAAAACAAATTTATTGTGCAAATAAGCCCATAAGGAGGGAGTTCCAAGTTGCCCTTGTTAAACGCTTGCCGTTTGGGGGCAGGTAACAGCCAACAGCTGTTAAAATGCAGCACCCCTGTTACGTTACTGCTGATGGATCTTCCCATTAAAAAGGCATTGGAATCAAGGCGCAGTGGCATTAAGAAGAATTTGCAGTTCATTCATGCAAGCAGCAAATGGAGAAATAATACGTACCGTATATATATGGGCCTGTTTTTTTTTGTTTTTGTGTTTTAATGAGCCCAAACCAAACGGACACTTAGATTCAATGAGACAGAACCAAAATCACACGCTGCTAATGGCAAACAATGTGGTTATAATTGTGTGCGGAGAGACACCTTGATGTTTCTGAGCATCTTTAGGGCTAATGTTGGGGAACATAACAATGCCAATTTAGTGTGAGTTGTTGCTTCAGTGAATGAAATTGAGAATGAAAAATAGCTGTCTGTCTTTCAAAGTGGGTGGGGGATCTTGGGCCCCAGGCCCTCTCCAAGCCACACTTTGAGACCCTCTCCAAGCCACACCTCCTTTCTAGCCAGTATACCTGAAGGAGCGTCTCCACCCCCATTGTTCTGCCTGGACACTGAGGTCCAGCTCCGAGGGCCTTCTGGCAGTTCCCTCGCTGCGAGAAGCGAAGATACAGGGAACCAAGCAGAGGGCCTTCTCGGTAGTGGCGCCTGCCCTGTGGAACGCCCTCCCATCAGATGTCAAGGAAATAAACAACTACAGTGGTACCTTGATTTAGGAAAAGTCCTATTTAAGAACGATTCGGTTTACAACCTCTGCAAAACCAGAAATAGCGTCACAGTTTGAGAACTTTACCTCGGTCTAAGAACGGAACCCGAACGGTGGAAGGGCAGTGGGAGGCCTCATTAGGGAAAGTGCACCTTGGTTTAAGAACGGATCAGTTTAAGAACGGACCTCTGGAACGGATTAAGTTCGTAAACCGAGGTACCACTGTATCTGACTTTTAGAAGACATCTGAAGGCAGCCCTTTTTAGGGAAGTTTTTAATGTTTGATATTTTACTGTATTTTAAATATTTTGTTGGGAGCCTCCCAGAGTGGCTGGGGAAATAATAATAATAATAATAATAATAATAATAATAATAATAATAATAATAATAAATTTATCGCCACACCCCTTCCCCCTGCCCCTTCCGTCCCTGTGTCATACCCTCTGAGTGTTTTTGCTTGATTGAAATGTCTCCTTGAACTCATGCTTCTTGCTTGTCTGGCAAGGAAGATAAGAGACAGTTGTAGGGGCCTCATAAGAAAGAGTCGTAAAACAAACCTACCAAGGTGAAATTTATGTTTTCTGCACCCACCCTTGCCTCTCACTCTGGCCCCCAGCACCCAGAAAGTCCTCAAGGCAACGCAGTCCCCGGGCTGCAAGAGATTACCGTGTTTTGAGGGAAGCAGGAATGTTTAACTTTCGCTTTTCATTTAAGGTACTGTTCATCAGTGACAAGCTTGTGGGGAAATAATGGGCATGGAATCCACAAAGGGAGTTGCTCTTTGTATAGCAGGTGTAGTTTGGGGAAGTTAGCAAATTTTAAAGTGTCGCTCGGCTGAGAGAGGGGCTGTCACTTCTCCATCCCGTTTCAGTGGCCTGCTGCTTGTGGTAGGAGCTGGCCAGTCTACTTCCCCTCTGCTCTACTGTTCTCACACCCCATCCCCCAATATATGGACCTCCAATTGGTGACATGCTAGGCGTTCCACACACACCTGTTCTTGCCCACTTATTGGTAGAGAAACATCCCCTGGCTGATTGGGAATTGGGCTTGGTAAACAGGAAGACAGTAAAAAGCAAATAGTTTGGAGTGCACATTTTCTTTTAATTTTTTTTTATAAAAAAGATTTCTTAATTTACAAAAATACGCGCATTGTCTCTTTTTTCAAGTTTTGTTTTCTACAGATCAGTTTCATTTGCGTTGCATGCAGTATAAGGTTGGGAAGAAGAGAGGGGGAGGGGAGGGATGGTTCTTGGGGTCTGGTGGTTATGCTTCTATTCTTCTACATAGGGTATGTGTGGGGTTTTGTGTCGGCGTCACTTGTATGTGTTCCCTTACTATTCACTTGTTATATTTCCTTGGCGTTGAGAGAGGTTGGGGGGTGGCCAAGGGTGTGGTTGGCTGTCTTTGGTTGGCTGTAGTGAGATTTGTTTTTATGTGTGTGTGGATTTTTGGATCAGGTTAGCCAGATTGATTCACATGCTGTCGACGGACTCTTTGTTGTCTTCTTGGGCTATGTATGTGATAAAGGTGAACCATACTGGGGTGGAGGCATCTTCTTCTATTTGTCCCAGTATCAGTTTCATTTTACAGTCGCACCTTGGTTCTCGAACGCCTTGCGACTTGAACGTTTTGGCTCCCGAACGCCGCAAACGCGGAAGTGAGTGTTCCGGTTTGCAAACATTCTTTGGAACCTGAACGTCCACGGCTTCCGAGTGAGTGCAGGAAGCTCCTGCAGCCAATCGGAACCCGTCCTTTGCTTTTTGAGTGTTTTCGGAAGTCGAACGGACTGTCGGAACGGATTCCCGGAACGGATTCCGTTTGAGAACCAAGGTATTGGTTAATTTTTCTAATAAGGCTGTTTCCCATACTGTTTATTACCATTGGCTCACGCTTACTCCTGAATGGTCTCTCCAATGTTTGGCTATGATACTTCTGGCTGCTGAGAGTAGGTGGGTTATGAGCTCTTTATAATGTGAGTGGGCATTATTATCTTGGAAGATGTTTAGTAAGGCCAATTCTGGGGTGACTTCTAATACCGTACTTGCTTAGTTATCTTGCATATTTCTTGTATAACTGATGTCCAGAAGAGTTGGATTTTGGGATATTCCCACCACATGTGGAGGTATGTACCTGTGGAGGTGCATCCTCTCCTGGAGTCTGCACATTTTCTAACTGGCTGCCAATCATCCAAAATCTGAGTATGAGTTTTTCAGTTTCTGGAGCCTGCTTTGTGCTGTCCCTTCCGCTGACCTGGCAGCGTTAGCAGCAAGGCAAACCCACTGCTCTGCTCTGTCCCCGATGTGTCTCCATACTATGGCAGTACTGCAGCAGGTGGCGGGGACCCTGGGAAATGTAATATTCCCAGGGCTCCTGATGTCCATCAGGGCTCAGGTGCCAGGGCCTGGGGAAATTTTTCAGGGTACCAAAAGCTAGGCTTCTCGGTGTGGCCTCAGTTTCATATCTGAGTAGTTTTGAACTTGGTTCATGTGCATAACTCTGCCCATTTTTATATCCCTTCAGCTGCTAGGGGAAGATGAGGCAGCAGCTAGTTCTGTTTCCCCCCATTGCTAATTGCTTTCTCAGACTGCTCAGTAGTTTGTAGCTCCATGAATCTGCAAAACACAAGTCTATGTATCATCTGTTGTTTCTTCCATATCTTATAATGCTTACTCACTGCAAATTTAATGTTCTTCCTGGTATTATTTTTCCAGTGTGTGTGTGTGTGTGTGTGTGTGTGTGTGTGTGTGTGTGTGTGTGTATTTATATCCATAGAATACTAATTTTTAACATTCTAGTCCAGTGTTTCCCAAACTTTGGTCTCCAGCTGTTTTTGGACTACAGTGCCCATCATCCCTGACCACTGGTCCTGCTAGCTAGGGATGTAGTCCAAAAACAGCTGAAGACTCAGATTTGCAAAATACTGCTCTAGATTGTCACTTAGCTGTTATTGCTGCTTATAGCCCTAGATCAGCATTGCGGAACCTGTGTGGCCCTCCAGATAATCATCAGACTACAACTCCCATCATGGGCGTACCCAGCATGGGGCAAGTGAGGGCAGCTGCCCTTACCTAGAAGCAGGGCTGGCGGGGTTGGTGGGCAGAAGTGGAGGCGGCGCACAGCCCGGCGGAGCGCGGGTTCGGCGTTCCTGCCCGCCGCGCTGTGCCCTCCAGCTTCCCGAGAGGTGGCTGAGCTCCGTGCTACAGCCTGCCCTCGGCCTCCCTCCACCGCATGGTTTCCCCGCGGCCGCCAGGTGCGCCACTGACGCTGCCGCGCTCGTTGGGAGGTCGGCAGGAGCTGGGAGGGAGCGCGGCTGCTTCCGCCCCGGGCTTGCTGGTGGGGCCGTTGGCGCTGCGGCGTCTCTGTAGTTGCCAGAGGCCGCGCTCCTGGGCGCCTGCCCTGGGCCTCCCTCCTCTGCATGCTTCACCTGCGGCCGCCAGGTGCGCCGCCGGTGCTCCTGCACTCCTTGGGAGCTCGGCAGGAGCTGGGAGGGAGCGCAGCTGCTTCCGCCCCGGGCTTGCTGGCGGAGCCATCGGCGCTGCAGCACTGTCTGTTATTGCCAGCGGCCGTGCTCCTGGGCGCCTGCCCTCCACTGCGTGGTTCACCCGCGGCTGCCAGGTGTGATGTCGCCGCGCCCGCCAGGAGTGCTGCTGCTGCCGCCGCGATCTTTGGCGATCGCTGGCACCCACGGAAGAGGAGGCCCCAAGCCTGACGCCCCGGCGGAGGGAGAAGAGAGAGTTGCCTCAGCGCTCACTTTAAGGCCGCCTCTGTCGGCGGAGAAGGCCGCCCGCCGCCCCCAGAAAGGCTTCCTCTTGAGGAGGAAGGCGCTGGGCAGGGAGGAGGAGGAGGAGGAGGAGGCCGGGCTGAGATCTAGAAGGAGAGCCAGGCGCTGCGAGGATACGTTATTTTTATTATTTTCATTTTTATTCTTACGTCATCATCACCATCATCATCATTCTCCGTAGCCCCGCCCACGTTCCCACTTTGTGGCCCCTCCCCTCCCGTGCCTTGCCCCCCCCTAGTTTTGATCCTGGGTACGCCCCTGACTCCCATCATCCCTGGCTAGGACTGTTAGGAGGAGGAGAGCCATTGTTTCCCCACCTATGCACCTCTGCCATAGATGCATAATCATCTAGAGCAGGCACCCCCAAACTTCGGCCCTCCAGATGTTTTGGACTACAATTCCCATCATCCCTGACCACTGGTCCTGTTAGCTAGGGATCATGGGAGTTGTAGGCCAAAACATCTGGAGGGCTGCAGTTTGGGGATTCCTGATCTAGAGAGCTCCTTAGCGAAAGTGTGTGTTGTTCAGAGTGCTTGTTCTAGAGAACACGGGTTTTCTCGAAGCACAGAATGGCAACCAGCTTTCTCTCTATCCCTTCGTGGATTTCACAGCCTTGCTAAAATCGTTGTAGCAATAGTGGGAATAGTGTGCTAACCTCTGTTTCCTTAGAAGACTGGGGAAGCAAGGCGGGAGGGGAATTCCTCTAGAGTAACAGAGGACAAAGAATTAAAAATACCACCTCACTTCTGCCCACTCCCCCGATTTGGGTATTGCTGATTGCCACCATTCAGCACATTTGCAAAACCTCGTTTTTATATTGGGCACTGTAATTTATGGCAAATAAAATAATCAACCAAGGTAATGCAAATATATTCTGTATTCATTTTATGAAAACATTCTGGCTGACCTTTCTATGCCAAGTGTAGAGAACCAGTTTGATGTAGCTGTTAGTGCTGGACTAGGACCTGGGAGTGCAGGGTTCAAATCCCTGCTCAGCCATGAAGTGAGCCACCCGCTATCTCTCAGCTGAACCTACCTCTCAGGGTTATTGTGAGGATAAAATGGGGAGGGTGAAGAGCCATGCACACCATCTTGAGCTCACTGCAGGAAAGGTGGGATATAAATGTAATACTAACACTCTCTGTGGCACCGGTCCTGAAAGACCTACATTGGCTCCCAGTACATTTCCGAGCACAATACAAAGTGTTGGTGCTGACCTTTAAAACCCTAAACGGCCTCGACCCAGTATACCTGAAGCAGCGTCTCCACTCCCATCGTTCAGCCTGAGGTCCAGCTCTGAGAGCCTTCTGGCGGTTCCTTCACTGCGAGAAGTGAGGTTACAGGGAACCAGGCAGAGGGCCTTCTCGGTAGTGGCACCTGCCCTGTGGAACTCCCTCCGATCAGATGTCAAGGATATAAACAACTGTCTGATTTTTGGAAGACATTCGAAGACAGCCCTGTTTAGGGAATTTTTTAAATGTTTGATGTCATTTTTTTTATTACAGTGGAACCTCGGCTTAAGAACTTAATTTGTTCTGAAGATCCGTTCTTAACCTGAAACTGTTCTTAACCCGAGACACCACTTTAGCTAATGGGGCCTCCCACTGCTGCCGCGCTGCGGCTGCACGATTTCTGTTCTCATCCTGAAGCAAAGTTCTTAACCCGAGGTACTATTTCTGAGTTAGCGGAGTCTGTAACCTGAAGCGTCTGTAACCTGAGGTACCACTGTATTCTGTATTGTGTTGGGAGCCACCTAAAGTGGCTGGGGAAACACAACCAGATGGGTGGGGTATAAATAATAAACTATTATTATTATTATTATTTATATCATTGTGTTTCTGGCTGTTAACCAGAAGGTTGGTGGGTCAAGCCCACCCAGGGACGGCAGTGGGTAGGATTCCTGCATTGTGCAGGGGGTTGGACTAGCTGACCCTTGAGGTTCCTTCCAACTCTACAAGTCTATGATTCTAGGAAGATCTTAGAAATCATTTCCCTCGTGCTTAAACTGGGCTCTGGAAAGCAAAGGGAGCCAACAAGATTCCGCAAGAAAAAACTCTCAAATGACCAGTTTGGTGGTATCAGTAAAGATATTGCCTAGCTAATGCCCCTCTTAAACCATTGCCAAAGATTTTTAGCACACAGGTTTACCAGTGCCAGGATGTCTGTGTCACCAAGAAGGGCTTGGTGAATCACGACTGTTAAGTACATAATTATCTGCATTACAGTACCTGCATTTCATTTCCCTCTGCCATCACTTGTTTGTTTGTTTGTTTTTGCACAATATTTTCCCCTCCCCAAACCATGTCTGTACCTATAACTCAGAATGTACCTATAACTCAGAATAACATTCCGTCCATCTGATGATGTGGAACACATGGCACAATCAGTTGGTTAGACTTTGTTGTTGTTGTTTAGTTGTTTAGTCAGACCAGAGCACGCCAGGCACTCCTGTCTTCCACTGCCTCCCGCAGTTTGGTCAGACTCATGTTCGTAGCTTTGAGAACACTGTCCAACCATCTCGTCCTCTGTCGTCCCCTTCTCCTTGTGCCCTCCATCTTTCCCAACATCAGGGTCTTTTCCAGGGAGTCTTCTCTTCTCATGATGTGGCCAAAGTATTGGAGCCTCAGCTTCAGGATCTGTCCTTCCAGTGAGCACTCAGGGCTGATTTACTTCAGAATGGATAGGTTTGATCTTCTTGCAGTCCATGGGACCCTCAAGAGTCTCCTCCAGCACCATAATTCAAAAGCATCAATTCTTCGGCGGTCAGCCTTCTTTATGGTCCAGCTCTCACTTCCATTTTGATCTGCTTGCAGTCCATGGGACTAGGTACCTCAAAAGCTATTTCTTGTTTTTTTGCTGCCCAGACTCACTTGTCTGCTCTTCTGGAAATCCCATTCATGGTGAAAGGAGGTTGTGGCTTGTCAAAAGTAGATTCTGCAATGAATTGGTTAATCTCCTGAGAAACCACAACAATCCTTTGCTACCTTAAGAAGGTAGTCTTTTTTTTATAAAAAAAAAGATGTGTTGCTTGTTTAGGCACTTCATATGGCAGAATGAGAAGAACAAAGGATCAAGGAAAGAGAGAAAGCAGAGAGACAGAGTAAATACAGAAACAAAAAGCTGCCCAGCCTACCAGCAATGAAAACAACATGTACAGCGGGAAAATGCCTAGCTTGGGGCCCTTTGAAATGAAATGGGGAAATTCCAAGGAGAAAATCCCTCTGTGTGTTTTTCCACACCATCACCTGGTGTGGTTTCCTGCATTTTTCAACTCCAGCTAAAACTTAATACAGCAATAGCGAAGGTTGGCAGGTGGTGTTGGGGTCTTCTTCCGGAGGGTGAAGGCACTGCCTGTCTAGGAAGGCAAAGGCTGGCTGCACTTCTTCTGCTCTATGGTTTGTTCCCTAGGATGCAGTTGTGGCTGGTGTGGGGTAGGGTGGGCGGGTGCCAGTGCTCGCCTGACCTTCCCATTGCTGCAGGCATCCCCAAACTTCAGCCCTCCAGATGTTTTGGACTACAATTCCCATCATCCCTGACCACTGGTCCTGTTAGCTAGGGATCATGGGAGTTGTAGGCCAAAACATCTGGAGGGCCGCAGTTTGGGGATGCCTGCGTTGCTGTATCTTACTGGGAGGTGGAGGAGAGAGGTGGCAGCAGGGTCCGTGTTGTGCAATCTCACCATCTGGAGCATGGGTGTGTTTACACCATGCTAACCTTCCCTGTCTCTTGGGTAAGGCACAGCAACTCCCATGATGAAAGGTCAGGTAAGGGGGAAGAGTGTTGTGCAAAAATAGAGCAGTTATAAGTTGTATGTAAATAATATACCGGGATGCGGGTGGCGCTGTGGGTTAAACCACAGAGCCTAGGGCTTGCCAATCAGAAGGTTGGCGGTTCAAATCCCTGTGACGGGGTGAGCTCCCGTTGTTCGGTCCCAGCTCCTGCCAACCTAGCCGTTCAAAAGCATGTCAACGTAGATAAATAGATACTGCTCCAGCGGGAAGGTAAACGGCATTTCTGTGTGCTGCTCTGGTTCGCCAGAAGCGCCTTAGTCATGCTGGCCACATTCCCGGAAGCTGTACGCCGGCTCCCTCGTCCAGTAAAGCGAGATAAGCGTCGCAACCCCAGAGTCATCCGCAACTGGACCTAATGGTCAGGGGCCCCTTTACCTTTAATATACCAAAACATTGCCCATTATAGTGGAACTTTGGTTTTCAAGCATCTTGGAAGCCGAACAATTCGGAACCCGAGTGCCGAAAACCCAGAAGCAATCGCTTCCATTCTCGAACGCACCTCAGAAGTCTAACGGCTTCTGCCGTGTTTTTCCATTTTTTTCAATGGATTTTGCCAACTGCCCATTGATCCTCAGTTTTTGCTTTAGGCTAACATTCAAATTGCTTTTTTGATTTAAAAAGCCAAGTTCTTTCTTTCTTTCTTTCTTTCCTTCGTTGTGCTGGGGAAAGGGCATAGAAGCCTTTGACAGTCATGTCAAATGGTTTGCCATGTAAATAAAAGTTGAATTTTTCCTTTTGCTTCACCTGGACTTTCCTTTTAGATAACATGAAGCCAGATTATGTAAATAAAATGGTTGGGCCTGCCATGATTAACTGAAAGTCTGTGGCCTCCAGGCAAAGATTTCTTTGATCTCCTGCCCCCTCACCCCCACACATCCCAATTATCTTTTGTTTTCTTCAACAAAGCAATTTGTGGGTGAGCAAATATATCCACAAGTTGGTATCGGTAGCTCGAAGCTCAAAGAACAGACTTAGCCCTGATATGAGAATTTGGACAATGTTTTCCTGCGCTGAAAGGAATCTGTTTTCCACCGGGTTTTTCTCAAACTGTGGCATGGAAAGGTGTGTGGGGATGGAAACCCAGAGGGGAATGGTAGCATCTAGAACAGGCATAGGCAAACTTGGCCCTCCAGATGTTTTGGGACTACAACTCCCATCATCCCTAGCTAACAGGACCAGTGGTCAGGGATGATGAGAATTGTAGTCTCAAAACATCTGGAGGGCCGAGTTTGCCTATGCCTGATCTAGAAGCAGATGGTGCCTTACCCCTCCAAGACCTCCGTAAATTTAAACTGAATTTATATTGCCCTTTCCTGGGGAGCTGCTTCTGTGTCAGCCTCTTACTTGCTCACAGGAGTTGAAATGGCTTTTCACCAAAGATAGACTAAATTCTGTACAGTTGATGGCGTTTAACAAATGTTATGGGGTTCAGTATGGGGCGGCTCAGCATTGCCATTCTGGATCCCCAAATGTAGAGGATCTGGTACGCTTTTTATTGGAGTGTCCTTTCTATCGAGATCTGAGGATCCGCTACCTTGAGCCCCTTAGTGTTGGAATTACTGATAACAGCTCTCCTTTCAGCATTCATCCTGTATTTTTATCTTGTGAACTGCTTTGAGATCTTCGGATGACGGGTGGTCTATAAATCATCATCATCATCAATATGTATTGGCCGGAGAAGATTATTATGCGACGTTTAGGACTGTGGAATTTGTTCCCTTGGCTGTAGGGAGGCGGAAGACACTTGCTGTTTGAGATGATAATGAATGTTAAAACATGTTGATCAGCAGTAATGGAATAATTTTGATGATATTTCAGCATGGTTCAAAGTATTTTGCATGCACCTGCTTTGTTGTTGCTGTTTTAATGGTATGTGTGAATGGCCTGATTGACTTAACGAGCAATAAGCTTTGTGAATACAGCACGGGTGGCGCTGTGGCTTAAACCACTGAGCCTCTTGGGCTTGCCGATCAGAAGGTCGACGGTTCAAATCCCTGCGACGGGGTGAGCTCCCATTGCTCTGTCCCAGCTCCTGCCAACCTAGCAGTTTGAAAGCACGCCAGTGCAAGTAGATAAATAGGTACTGCTGTAGTGGGAAGGTAAACTGCGTTTCCGTGCGCTCTGGTTTCCGTCACGGTGTCCCGTTGCGCCAGAAGCTGTTTAGTCATGCTGGCCACATGAGCCGGAAAGCTGTCTGTGGACAAATGCCAGCTCCCTCAGCCTGAAAGCGAGATGAGCACCACACCCCATAGTCGCCTTTGACTGGACTTAACAATCCAGGGGTCCTTTACCTTTGACCACATGTGTCAGTGCCTATGAAAGAAGGCTCCACTTAACTAGATCTGTTCATTGTCATGTGGGCACTGGTCCTATGCACAGGATGGGAACAACTCAGACTTGCAACCCGGCATATATATTTCGCACCTGGGGCATAGGAAGACTCATTGGACGCTGCCTTCTATGGAGTCAGAGGACTGATTGAACTAGCTCAGTGTTGCCTACACAGTCAGCCGCTCTACGGAGTTTCAGACAGGGATATTTCCCAGCCCTCCCTGGCGATGGCAGGGAGTGAAACTGGGACCTTCTGTGTTTGCTCTATCACTGAGCTGCAGCCTTTCCCCACAAACCACTGAGCTATGGCCATGGGCGAGCTAATCCTCAGATTAGAAGAATTTGGGTCTTGTTCCTTTGAACAAATGCTTTTAAGCCACTGCTTTGCAGTGCCAACCGAGGGCACTCTCTGCTCCTTTGAGTTTCATTCTTCTTAAATTATTTGCTCAGCAATAGTGACACAGGTGGGATTTTCTAAGGAGGCTCCCCACCTGTTTGGCAGCAGCTGTTGCCTACATAAACCGGACAGAAAATCCCTGAAACTGTAGCTTATAATCACACATTGGAAATACACGGCATTATTCAATTTAGAAATTCCCCACTGGCGAGCTGACAAGTATTTTTCCCGGACATGTGCCACAGGCAGGGTGAGTCATGGCTTTTCATTTTGCTTCCTTATTCTCCACCCCCCTCTGGAGCCCTTATTTAAAGTCTGTGACATCGGCTAACAATAACAGAAGTGGCTTGGGAACGGCCTTGTTCAAAACTCTCTTAGAAGAAGGATTCTTAGCTTGCATATTCACTGCTTTTTCATTATTATTATTATTATTATTATTATTATTATTATTATTATTATGCGCTTGCAGGAATTTGTCACAGTCTTGGTGCGAGACCCTCGGATAAAAAAGGAAGACTCTTGGCATTCACATATAGACTATGAGATCTTCATTCATGTAAGTACACCAGCTACAGGGGAAATTCTTTTACGGCACTTTTGCCCATGTCCTTTGATCACTGTGTACATATGCAAACTGTGCCTTACAGCACACCAGACAAGTGGTGTCTTTATATTGATGGGTGTGTGTATGCTAACCCTCAGTTCAGGGGGCCGATCAGCCCCTCAACACCATTTTTCTGCCACCTTCCCTCTCAATTCCACCAGTTTTGGTAGCAGCAGCAAAAGGAAAATAAAAAAAAGGAGATTCAGCACTGTGGAGATCAAAGCCCAGTGTCTTGACACACATGATCCTTTCCCTGTTTATCAGATCTGATGTAATACTTTTGGTGGCTCCACAAGCCCTTCAGGTTTAGCTGTGGACTCGAGCTTTTAATGTGGCAGGCCCTGACCTGCGGAACTCCTTGCCAGTAGAAGTTTGGCCGTACGATCCAGAAAGGGCCTCTGCCAGCCAGCTCCTAACCCGATGGTGTTTGACATACTGTGTTTTTAGCCTGCATGCTGCCTTGTGATGTTTTCTACGAAAGTGCCAATAATGCCTCGGCCCGTATACCTGAAGGAGCGTCTCCACCCCCATTGTTCAGCCTAGACCCTGAGGTCCAGCTCTGAGGGCCTTCTGGCGGTTCCCTCATTGTGAGAAGCAACGTTACAGGGAACCAGGCAGAGGGCCTTCTCAGCAGTGGCAGCTGCCCTGTGGAACGCCCTCCCACCAGGTGTCAAGAAAATAAACAACTATCTGACTTTTGGGAGACATCTGAAGGCAGCCCTGTTTAGGGAAATTTTTAATGTTTGATGTTTTATCATGCTGCCCAGGCTTTCATCCCAGGAAGGTCACTTTACTGCCGCTAGTGCAGCAGTTTGACTTCACCCTCAGAGGCACACTCCATTGGATGGATGCAAACAATGAAGTTCTTGGGTATTGGGAAGGTGCTGTATCTTTGAGTCACGTTGAACAAGTCCTGTTTCTTTACAGACAAACAGCATGTGCTTTACGAGGAAAACGTCTTGCGTCCGGCGGCGCTTTAGAGAATTCGTGTGGCTTCGCCAGAGACTTCAGAGTAACGCAGCGCTAATGTGAGTCAACGTCCAAACGTTTTTGAAACTTGCTTTATTAAAGCGTACACCTAGCCTTTTCCCTCTTCCAAAGGGTAGGTTAAAAACCTCATCCCCCCCCTGAAAGAGGAATAGGAAATGTAGGCTTGATATAGTGCTGTGTGGGGGAAGAAGCGATTGATTTTTCTCGCCTCCTTGTCAGGACCGGCCCTACCGATAGACGGAGTGAGGCAGCTCCCACAGCACAGGAGATGTTGGGGTGGGGGAATTGTACTGTGTGTGCCACATGGCCTGCACCCTAGCCTGCTTCCCTCAGGGCATTGAAGGCTATGCTCTGTTTCCAGTGTCGAAATAAGATTCAAGTGCCAGTTCAGTTGGCTTTTGCATGCAGGCTGTCCAAGGCTCTTTCTTGTCCTTTGCCTTGGGCAGCAAAATATATTGGACCGACCATGCACCAATAGTGTTACCGTATTTTTCGCTCCATAGGACGCACCTAGTTTTTAGAGGAGGAAAACAAGAAAAAAATGTTTTGCTTTCTTGAATTGTCCTAGGCATAGCAGCCAACTCCTAAAGGCCTAGGTGCCTTTGCCCCCCCCCCCCAATTAAATATTTGAGGAAGCTTCTTTTGCAAAGGGAGAAAGCTCCTTTTTTTAGGATCAGCTCAAAGTTGTGCAGTTTTTTTGCAAATGGGAAAAGCCCCATTTGGGGGGGGGGTCAGCTCAGTTGTGCATCTTTTTTGTAAAGGGGGAAAGCTCCAATTTTTTTAGGATCAGGTCAAAGTTGCTGAGTTTCCTTGCAAAGGGAAAAAACCTGTTTTTATGGGGTTCAACTTACAGTTCTGCAGCTTCTTCTATAGGAAAGGAAAGGGACCCATATCTACAGTTTCCAGACAGATAATCTAATCAGCCAGTCACATGCCTCCCTCTGTAGACAACAATTGAGGCCTAGGCCATGCATTCGCTCCATAAGACACACAGACATTTCCTCTTACTTTTTAGGAGGGAAAAAGTGTGTCTTATGGAACGAAAAATACGGTATATGTTTGCAGGGTAGGGAACGCGGAGAAGAAGGAAGCAAAGGCTTCCATTCAGACCATCCCTGTAGTGCCTCTGCCTTTCCCAAGTCTCTTGTGCTATTAATAATATCCTGTATTATTTATGAAGTCCTTGACGTTTCGCTAAGAGCTGTGCAAGGTAAAGGATGCTGAACGTTTTGCTAAGTGCCTGGGAAATAATTAAAACAGACAGGTCCCTGCCAGAACAACTTAACATATTTTTTTTAACATGGCACAAAGGAAGGAGAACGTTTTGTGGATGAGGTGCAGAGGAAGCTACAACACCAGTCATACATGAGAAGGGTACCCATTCGTTCAGCAATGCACATGCAATCCCAGTTTAGTGTGGGTAATCATGAGCAAGCTGTGATCTTTGATTCTCATTTGCTGGCCATAGTTTGTCAATTCAGACATCGCACCAAGCCATAGCTGAGCTCTCTTAGCTATGGCTTTGTGTGCTGTCTGAATCGAACTACTGTTCTTAGGAACAGATACCACATTCAGAACACTCCTCTGCCAGTGAAACTATGGCCTTGAAAGCACATAGGGCCACCCCATTATGGAAGCCAAGAGGTCTGAGCCAGTGCCTGCATGGGCCATGCCTGGGAACCAACCGTATGTCACCTTGTTTTCCAAGATGGGAGGATAGCGACGTAAGAAAAAACTAATTGCTGAGGGGAGGGAGGAATAAAGGATAGGAGAGGTACCGCCACCTAACACTTCATGTATCAAATGAAGGAGAGTGTAGTAGCCCATGGAAGCTGTTGCTGCAGTGTATCGGCTAATATTTAGCTTGCCCCAAAACGGCTCATTGTTTTTGCCGCAACAAGCGAACATGGCTGCAACTCTGAAATTGGCTGCCAAGAGTGTGTGACTGTTAGCTTTGCCGGGTGTTAAGTAGTTGCCCATAGAAATCCCAAGTCAGTATTGTTGCATCTTTCTCCATCTGAGTCCAGCAATCCTTTTAACCAGTGCTATTTTTCTAGAAAAGGAGGTGTCGGAACTCACCAGGAACACTTATAATGGCAATGGCGCCCACCTGAGAGGTGCCGAAACTGAGTTCCGGCTGAAAAAAAACAACCCCTGCTTTTAACAAACAAACCCACAAAAGCATTTTTATTCATGTTTTTCATTTTGGGCTACTCACGCTTTCTGGTTTGTGTGTGTGTTTTAAAGACAACTGCCAGAACTTCCAGCCCGAACGCCCTTTTTCAACACCAATAACCCCCAACATGTGGACCAGCGCCGACAAGGCTTGCAGCAGTTCCTCCAAAAGTGAGTGCGCTTGCTTCTTCTTCTTCTTCCCGTTTGGTAGTTTTATTGTTTAAATGAGGTCATTAATTTCCGGGGCCCTCATCCCTTGTACACGACAGCCACCTTGTGGCCACAGTTGTGCATTTGCACAAGATCTCCCAGGTAAGGAGCTGCATAACGTGGCTCCATTCCTGTATTGTTTTGTTTCTGGGATTCCTCTCCCCCTTATCCTTTGAAGCACGTACAGTATGTTTTTCTTGAAATGTGATACGATGAAGAAACTAAATTGCCACTTCCTGGTGCAAGATCAACAGACTTAAAATAGGCAAGAGGCTTAAATTATCCTTTTTTTTGCAGCACAAAGAATATTAAAACCTTACTTAAATAAAGAGGCAACATATGTATTGTGTTCGGTCACTTGAGCATTGCAGCATCAATGGGAGTTTCATGGCAATAATTGCTCTTTTTTAATATTAATTTTTAGTAGTTTTCCAAATTTTTACACCCCCCCAAAATTAATTAGGTTTACCACTCCCGTTACAAACATATGTCCATTACATTCCTGATGTTACCATTTCATTCTTCTTCTTCAATCACCTTCTCAACCTTCTACTATAATTGCTTTTTTAATGTACCTGCAAATTAGAAGCATAGTCCTCAGATTTCATAAGAATGTAAGGAGAACCTGCTGGATCAGGCCAATGGCCCATCTAGTTTAGGATCCTGTTCTCACAGTAGCTGACAGGTGCCTGTGGGAAACCGCCAAGCCGGACCCGAACTCAAGACCCACACTCTCCTCTCCTGTGGCTTCTAGCAAGTGGTACAGTGGTACCTCGGTTTAAGTACACAATTGATTCCGGAAGTCCGTACTTAACCTGAAGCGTACTTAACCTGAAGCGAACTTTCCCATTGAAAGTAATGGAAAGTGGATTAATCCGTTCCAGACGGGTCCGCGGAGTACTTAAACTGAAAGTACTTAAACCGAGGTATGACTGTATTCAGAAGCATTGCTGGCTCTGATTGTGGAGGCAGAGCTGAGCCAACTTGGCTAGTAGCCATTGAAAGCTTTATTCTGTATGATTTTGTTCAACATTGCCTCCTGTGGCAATGAGTTCCGTAGCTTAACTATATACTGTATGCAGCTGTACTATCAGTTCTGAAACTTCCAGCCTGCAGCTTCTTTGGCTGTCCTTGAGTTCCAGGGTTGTGAGAGAGGGAAAACGACTCTTCTCTGCCCACCTTCTCCATAATGTTATAAAGGTCTATCGTGTTAACTTTTCTCTAAACCAGTGTTTCCCAAACTGGGGCCTCCAGCTGTTTCTGGACTACAGTTCCCACCATTCCTGACCACTGGTCTTGCTAGCTAGGGATGATGGGAGTTGTAGTCCATAAAACAGCTGGAGACCCGAGTTTCCCGAGCTCTAAACTGAGAAATCCCCAACGCTGCAAGCTTTTCTCATAGGGGGATTGCTCCATCTCTGTGATCATTTTGGTTGTGTCCTGCAAGCATGCTGCTGCTGTCAAAATGGTGAAATTGATTAGTGACCCTCTTGAAAATCAGTGGTGCCACCATGGTTGGACTTGGGGCAGACGCCTAGGGCTCTGCTCAACAGAGCAGCTTAACACTGTAAGACCATTAAGTCCACAGTGGTCCTAATGGTCACATCCTGTGTACAGTGGTGCCTCGACTTATGAATTTAATCCGTTCCGAAGGCAACTTCGTAGGTTAAAAAAATTGCAAGTCGAAAAGTGCCATTGGAAACGCGATTTCCCATAGAAATGCATTGGAAACGGAAAAATTCGTAAGTCGAAGCAACCCCATCTAAAAATTCATAAGTCAAAAAAACGCTATCTAAAACCGCCACGGTTTCCGTTCGGATGTCGAGAAATTCGTAAGCGTGCGGCCATTTGCCCCATTCGTAAGTCGGAAAATTTGGTTGTCGAGTCGTTCGTAAGTCGAGTCTTCCTCTAGGCATGTGTTTGGCTACTGAGAGAATGGGATGCTGGCAGGGCCAGATTTAGATTCGATGAGGCCCTAAGCTACTGAAGGTAATGGGGCCCTTTATATGCCCAGCTGTCCTTTGTCAAGAACAAATTGTCGCTGTTTTTTGTGTTGAATATATGCTACATGGTAATTTATGGACCTAATAGGTATCTAAAGCCATTTGCACATAACAAAATATGTATTTTATCAAAGTAATTGTTGAACTTATATTTTGGAAATGTACATCCAGGTTTTTTTTTCCTTTAAATTATTTTGCCCCCCCCCCCCCAAGAGAGTGGGGCCCTAAGCTGTAGCTTGTTTAGCTTATACGTAAATCTGGCACTGGATGCTGGACTCAATGAGTCTATGGCCTCACCCACCAGAGCTCCCCGTATGTTCTTATATAAAATTGCGACGGTCGTAAATCCATTCACCAACCCTTCTTCACATGGCCAATCCATTTTTGATGGCCGTTCAGCGGTTTAAAAGAATCTTGTTCAGGTCTATGGGCCAACAATTTTTTCAGCTGTAAAAACAATCCTAGTGTAATACAGTGGAACCTTGGTTCGCGAGCTCAATCCGTTCCTGGAGTCTGTACGACTCCTGAAACGGTTCAAAAACCAAGGTGCGGCTTCCGATTGGCTGCAGAAGCTCAAGCGGAAGCCACTGCGGATGTTCGGCTTCTGAAAAAGTTCAAAAACCAGAACACTTACTTTGGAATTTTCAGCATTTGGGAGCCAAAAATACAGGTACCAAGGTGTTTGAGAACGAAGGTATGATTGTATTGTGTTGCTGGTATTAGATGCTGTGAATAGCACTGTCTTGTAATAATGCTATATAATTACACTCCATTTTTGCTCTTGGCATGCTCAGAACAGTTTGGGCTTTTTCATGCTTTTTGCCAAAATGAACCTCATTTCATATTTAACCCCCTGTCCCCTCCACACCTTTAGCTTCTGTCCTGTCCCTTAAAGCTTCCCATAATTTTTCTTCACTGCAGTGAGATTACCTAGGAAAGATCCAGTGAGGGAGAGCCCTGATGTACTTACATTGCCTGCAGCTGCCATTTTTTACTGGCGCAGAGGACTCGTATTCATAAGCAGGATTTATAACGTCTGGGAGGAACAGCTAGGATTATAGCTCCTGTTACAGTGTTTATACAAGCATTCCCTTCCATCCTGTGGCCACATAAACATCAGCGTGCTGATCGTCTGATGGAGGATCCGCCTTGGGGCGTCGCAAACTGGAAAGGCTGGGGAATCCCCCATCTGTGCAATGCGTAGTGAGGGGTGTGGAATCCTGTATTTATGTTCCTTGGCTCGTGGAGTGAACAGGAAGATGGAGGACGAGGGAGTTGCATTGTGTAATGGAGCATAATGCATAAATAAGGGATTCCCTGCCTTTCCAAGGTGCAAATTCCCTAGAAAGGGAAGAAATGCTCAAAATAAACATACCGATTTTCGCCCAGAGATGTAAGAGAACTACTACAGCCAACAGGAAAATTGAAAACTTGTTCCTAAATTAGAATTAAGAAGCCTCACTCACATAAGAATAGCCTCTGAATGGCATATAACAATTTCCTGTTCACAAGCCATTTCTCCGCCCACAAAACACTTCTTTTCAGGGTCAACTGAGGGCCACAAAATGCCCCTGGATTCCCCCGAGGGGCCATCAGTTGCTCACCCCTAGAAATATGCACAAGACTGAACAGCGTTAGGGATACCTGTATTCGTGAGACAACTGTGCAGACTGGTTTTTCTGCAGTGAATATAGCTTTAAATTATTTTGCGGGGTTGGATCAAATGTTTCCACGGTTGAGGTTTGCGGGCTTGTGGAGCTTGCTTGCCAAAGTCCCCTGGCTCCAATCCCTGCCCCCTGCCTGGATCCCTGAGGATACAGAAGAACTAAATGGGTTGAGAGGCAGCTCCTTCTGTTTCAGAGGAGCTAAAGGTGTTCAGAGGCCTGGCGAGTGGAATCTTGAGGAAAGGGACAGAGCATCTCCCGCAACATTGGGCATGCTCCGTTCTCCTCCTTTGAAAATCTAAACCAGAGGCTGGGTTTTTATTAAAGTGAACGAGCAGGCGCCCCCAATTAATTAATTTTTGCACACAGGCTTTTCGTCTCTCTCTGCAGAGCCAGCGCAGCACCAACATAAATAAAACGGTCTGCAGCTTTTATAAAAATAGCCATGCTGTTTCGGTGCCAAGAAGCTGCTTATAGTCTGAATCTCTGGAAACGGAGGAGGGCAGCGGAAAAGCCGCCTAGGGTTCGAGTTCCAACTTTCTGTGGGGCTCCCCCCCCCCAAACTGCATCTGAGGAGAGTGAGAGGTTCCTGACTAGAATGTAGACCAAACCATAAGTCCAGAATCGCCCCCCCCCCAGCCCAAATGTTTGTTGATAGTGTCTGGCTTGGATGGTACATCTACCCTCCTTGAACAGATGCGCAGTCTATGAACCCCCCCCCCCAAAAAAAACAAATTTCTGTACACACACACAGAGAGAGAGAGAGAGAGAGAGGGAGAGAGAGGGAGAGGGAGAGGGAGAGAG
Source organism: Zootoca vivipara (assembly GCF_963506605.1). NCBI lineage: Eukaryota > Metazoa > Chordata > Lepidosauria > Squamata > Lacertidae > Zootoca > Zootoca vivipara. The sequence continues at coordinate 23,266,092 of NC_083287.1, read as the reverse complement.
GGAGACTAGGAGGCTCAATGGTGCCCCTCTGGAGGTTTCACCTGGGGCAAAAAGAAAAGCCGGCTAGCCCCGCCCCCCCAATGGCGCTGCCCCTTGCTGGGAATGGCAACAGGTTTTTGTTTTTTTAATATACTGGATTTTCTGCAGAAAGGGTGAGTGAGTCTGCATAACATTGTGGGTTGTGGAATGTGTGCTGGAATTTAACGCCCACAACATCATGGGGACAGGGCCGGGTTTAGGTTTGATGAGGCCCTAAGCTACTGAAGGTAATGGGGCCCTTTATATGTCCAGCTGTCCTGTGTCAACAACAAATTCTCGCTGTTTTTTGTGTTGAATATATGTCATATGGTAATCATATAGGTATCTTGGGAGCCCACACAACACAAAACACTGTTGCTGTATGCACTGGTGGAGGAAGAGGAGTGCGGGGGGGGGCACGGCAGCACAATTCCAGTGGGGTTCCATCGTAGCTGCCCCCCAGCCCGCGCTGCCCCCATAACACGTTCTCCGCCTCCAGAACATGCGCCAGCCCCGTCCCTGCCTGCTTTCCGCCCCCCGGAACTGGCTGTATGTAGGTTTTGTTTTGTTTTTTATCTTATATTTTGGAAATGTGCATCCAGTTTTTTTCCCCTTTAAACTTTTTTTGGGGCCCCCAAGCTATAGCTTATTTAGCTTATATGTAAATCTGGTACTGCATGGGGATACTGTTTCATACATTGGGGTCCTGCAGCAGAACCCCTCTGCAAAACCCCCTTTCTTGTATTTCTTTCTTGCTATTAACCACCTTAGGGTAAATATTTTGGATTTTAAAACAAAAATGGCAGTGAACCAAATTCTACCCTAAACTATAAGGATGGCTATTTTTTTTTCTTTTCTTTTCCATGAGATAGCTACTGTACTAGAGAATGTATTTGTAAATGCAACAAAATGAAGGAGGGGTTTTCCAATGTCGCAACAAAAATGTCAAAGCCACAGGAAGCAATTAAGATATTATGTGAACAAGCGAACAGAAACAAAACCTACCGTGGGCAATAACAAACAAGGTACACACTGTGTACAAGACACCGAAATTATCCAAACAGTACACTCCAGATAGGAAACAAATCAATTCTCCAATAAATATGGAATGAAACTAGCTTCATGCTTTGCCAACCAATGTTGAGAGTATGTATGGAGAATGGCAGCTAAGAACCCCGTATTCTTAGAGCACGAGACCCTTAATCTTAGGGTTGTGGGTTCAAAAACCACGCAGGGCAGAAGATTCCTGCATCGCAGGGGGTTGGACTAGATGACACTTGTGGGTCCCTTCCAACTCTACAGTTCTAGGATTGCCTCAATTCTCTAGAAGAATTTCTCTCTCTCTTTCCAGGTAGTGTCAGTTCAATGGACCCTGAAAACATACATGTAATTTGTATGCTACCTTTTTATTACGCATGGAAAGCTCATTTCAGTTTTCAATTTTATTTTGTTTAAAATATTCTTTTATTATTATTTTTTTGCATGGTGTTTTTTTTTTTGGTAAACTTTTCTGTAGTCTCTGTTTCACGAAGATTCCTGCTGAAACATCAATGTGTGTGCATTCAATAGAGGGCACCAGAACACAGGCTGTGTTTGCTTGTTTCTGCGGTCTTGTTTCTCCCCCTCCTCAGCCGCTCCCTCCCTTCCGCTGCCTTCCCAATATAATATGATGTAAATGGGCTGAGTAAATTTGTTGAAAACAAAATCAGAGTGTTAACCTTCTGCACACATGCAGGCCTGCATCTGTCACTATATTGGGTTACAGAAGATACAGGAAATCTTTAGTTAGGATTAAGTTGCGCTGCTCAGCCATATGCTCTCCTCCATCAGAACAGTGTGTAATATACCTAATAAAATCATGTTGAAAAGAACCAGATTTTGGCCTCTGTCCAAACAAGACCAACCACATGTTTTGCCTTTATTAAAACATACTTGTTTTTAGCTCGGAGAGGAGAAATTTATTCTGATTTGCGCGTCCTGAGCCCTCTGCGGATGGTCTAAAAGCAAACATTGCGGAGATTATTTTATGCCCAAACTGTTCTTTGGAGCAGCTAAAATGTGGGTTTAGGTTCCTGTTCCAGCAGAGATTAGGATCTTCAAAAGCCTCTTTGCATGCAAATGCTCCAGGCTTCATGTGAGTCGGGATCTTGACCCACAAATATAAGAAGCAACAGAGAGTGCCTCTGAGCATGCACAGACTGGTCTTCCCTTCCACCACTAGGTAGGGAAGAGTGCGGCCACTAAGCAGGCCTCAGGCCCTTCATGGGTCCGTACAGGTGTGTACGCAAATGTGAAATCTGTAATACCCTTTGATTGTATCCCACTTTAATAAGCGCGTTGAAGCCTCACATAAATCAAACTCCCAACTATTAGTTCTTCTGTAAATTCAGGTGCTCTGCAGGTGTTGCCATTTTGGATTTGGCTGGTAACATCAAACTGCGGTGTGAAAATTTAGCCCTCCTTCTCCCTGTCCTGTCTCTTGCCCTGAGATGTTTTCCTTGAAAGATAACCCGCTCCCATCAGCCAGGTTAAAAAAAAAAAGGTAAAGGACCCCTGGACAGTTGAGTCCAGTCAAAGGCAACTATGGGCTGTAGCGCTCATCTCGCTTTCAGGCCGAGGGAGCTGGTGTTTGTCCACAGACAGCTTTCCGGGTCATGGGGCCAGCATGACTAAACCGCTTCTGGTGCAACAGGACACCGTGTTGGAAACCAGAGTGCACAGAAACACCATTTACCTTCCCGCCAGAGCGATACCTAGTTATCTACTTGCACTGGCATGCTTTTGAACTGCTAGGTTGGCAGGAGCTGGGACAGAACATTGGGAGCTCACCCTGTCGTGGTGATTTGAACCGCCGACCTTCTGATTGGCAAGCCCAAGAGGCTCAGTGGTTTAGACCACAGTTTAGACAACCCCCTTTGTGCTGAAAGAATGTAGAAGGAGAATGACTGCCTTGGCTGTCCCTGCTAACCCTCACTGCTGATATAAAGGGTGGTCATTTCTCCCACCTTGTATGCATGCCAAAGGGGATATGTATAGAGACCCTCCAGGCAAAGGGGAGGCCCTGAATGGGCCTAGATCTCCCCTCAGATGTGCCTATGGTAGCATGCATGCAGAACCCCTTCTCGCATGTGCTGTGTTCCCCTCAGGTACAAGGCAGGGAAGCAAGACATTTACAGCTACATGTAGTTAGTTCTACAGTAAGCCTGAAACTTAGAAACTTAGAATTGTAGAGTTGGAAGGGACCCGAGCGTCATCTAGTCCAACCCCCTGCAATCCAGGAATATTTCACCCAATGTGGGGCTCGAACCCACTAGGGCTGGGCATCATATATTGCCCCAAAACTGGTTTGAAGTCTATACTGTGATACCGGTTTTCATAATTTTTGACCTGTACATCGCAAATCATTATGTGTGTGTGTGTGTGTGCGCGCGCGCACCTACTAAGCAGAAATCGCAATGCGGGGGAAAACTCTGAAGCCAGCCAGTGCCTCTACATACCTCCATCCTAAATTCAGACATTGTGATATACAGTGGAACGTCTACTCATGTACGGAATCCGTTCTGGAGGTCCGTTTGTGAGTCGATCCGGTTCGCTGGTAGAAGCGCCATTCTGTGCATGAACAGACAGTAGAAGCTGCTTCCGCAAATCACAGCAGACCTGGTATTTACCTCTGGGTTTGCCGTGGTCGTGAGTCGAATTGTTCGTGAGTAGGGGTAAGTCGAGGTTCCACTGTATCGGTATATCATGATGTTTAGCTGGTGATATATCACAATGTTGAAAACCAGATACAGTGGTACCTCTGGTTACGAACTTAATTCGTTCCGGAGGTCCGTTCTTAACCTGAAACTGTTCTTAACCTGAGGTACCACTTTAGCTAATGGGGCCTCCCGCTGCCGCCACATGATTTCTGTTCCCATCCTGAGGTAAAGTTCTTAACCCGAGGTACTACATCTGGGTTAGCGGAGTCTGTCACCTGAAGCGTCTGTAACCCGAGGTACCACTGTATCGCCCAGCTCTAGAACCCGTGACCCTGAGATTAAGAGTCCGATGCTTTACCGACTGAGCTATCCCAGCATTTAACGTGCACATTCAGATTTATGCGCTTGGCAATAATAATAAAAATGGGGCACAGGAATCTAGGGGAAAAAGACTTTGGCAATCCTTCCCATCATTGCACCCAAGGTCTTTTAAGGTGATTTTGACATTAGGCACGATTCCCAGAACATAACCCCCAGGGCTTACCATACATTTTAACTAGTAGACTCTCTTAATGCAAAAGATGTCAGAGCCCCACGGGTTCATTTCATAATAAAAAGCTTGGGGGAAAGATGATTTTAGGGCATGTGGGTGAACAAAACCCATATTTCAGTTCACAGGTTGACGCAGCATCGACATGTTTGCATCGCCAAATTCCTGTACCTGTTGTTTAAGGAGCATCTTTCTGATTTATTATTTCTGGTACCTTCACTTCTTTCATAACCTCCAGATGGCACTATTAAGCAGAAAAGAGAATAACTGTAAAATAACGAGCCTAATGCAAAAAAAAATAAATAAATTGGAAATTGAATTATAGCTATTGGGGTAGGGGCAGGGAGTGAGGAGGGGGAAGAAGGTAGCCTTGAGGTGCTGACTAACCTGTGCTTTTATCACTTTTGTTTGCTGTTCCCAAGTGTTAGGTTACCAGCAAGGTAATAACAGGGCTTCGTTGGTTCAAGGCTTAGCAGAATTGCCCTGGACACGAAATAAAGCTAAAATGAATTTCTGTCCAATATCATTGGCATTAGTGCTCATTACTTTTGTGGCGCAACGCCTCAAACCATCAAAAATCAATTTTAAAGATTACCGATTATTTTATAAAGAAAATAAAATACATTTCAAACAGCAACGAAGCAGTAACACAGTATACTCTCATGAACAGTTACTCAGGCTTTAGTTGGGTGGCAAAATCCAATTTTTGACATTATTACAAAAAACCCGGCTGAGAACTGAATTGTATGCGTGCATGCTGTATTCAAAAGTCTTTTTTTGTTACAGAACTCTGAATTTAAAAATAGGGATGTCAGTATGTTGTTTTAAAAAATCCTATGTTCTTTCTGATCTTGCAACAAATTTAGAAAGCAAGCACTGATGATATTTTCCTTTTATAAAAACAAACCAACCAATGCTACTGCTTTTTGTGTGAATTATAGAAGCTACTGAAAGCATCAAGAAAGGTTTCTGAGTAAAGATTAAGACCTACTGAGTTCGATGGAAGAATTGAGCAAGCCGGTCCCTTTCTTCCATGTAAAATGCTTAGCTTTGGCTACAATTTGATCCGTTGTTTATTAACAGAATTCAGTATATCGCATGGCTTTTAGATGTTTTGGAGTTAAGAAAAGTCATTCGTACGCTATATACTATTTATGTATTTCATTTATACCTCACATTTTATCCAAGAAGCTCAAGTTTGTGTATGTGGTTCTCCCCCTTGTCATTTATCCTCAACAACCCTATGAGTAGTCTAGACTGAGCCAACGACTGGCCCCAAGGTCACCCAGTGAGTTTCATGGCTGAGTGAGGATTTGAACCCGGGTCTCCTAGGCCTAATCCAGGGGTCAGCAAACTTTTTCAGTAGGGGGCCGGTCCACTGTCCCTCAGACCTTGTGGGGGGCCGGACTATATTTTGAAAAAAAAATAGTGAACGAATTCCTATGCCCCACAATGCATTTTAAATAAAAGGACACATTCTGCTCATGTAAAAACATGCTGATTCCCGGACCATCTGCGGGCCAGATTTAGAAGGTGATTGGGCTGCATCTGGCCTCCGGGCCTTAGTTTGGGGACCCCTGGCCTAATCCAACACTAACCACTGCACCTCATAGCAAGTGGGGTATTTGGAGATTTGCTGTTGTTTGGATAGTTGCGGGTAGAAAAAGGCTACTCCACTCACCATTAGGAGGGTAACAGCAAGCCAGAGAATATTTGCTTAATTCTTCGTATCTCCCCTGCCTCGTTGCAGTTGGAAGTGCTCAGTAAGATGTGTGGCATATTGATGGCCGAAGGTATAGTTGCACTCTGAGCAGACCCATTGAAAACAATGGACTTCAAGTCATCCGTGACTTTTAAGCTCGGCCATTTCCATGGATCTACGGTTGACTATAAGCATCCTCTTCAGTTGCATTCCTAACTCCACTTACCTGTGGGTAAGCCCCAGTGAATTCAGTAGGCCTTCCGAGAAGACATAGTTAGGATTGTGTTGTACGCAGGATTTCGCCGCAGGGCAATAAACCCCAATCCATTGGTGCTCATGGACAGCTGATGTATATGCAGGCATTCTTAACCTGTCTGAATGCAGTATTTGAAATCTACGGCACTCAGAGTGGGGTGGGAGGCCATCCCCTTTCTTTTCAGATAAATATATATAGCCACCCCTGTTTTGTTTCAGGTAGACATAACTGATTTTGGCTTAACCATCTCATTTCCTTTTATTCACCTGACACTGGAACCATCCCACTTCCTTCTTTGATCTTCATAATAATTAATACTTAATTAATTATAATTAATACTCCAGATTTCCAGGCCTAGCCTATTTATTGACTCGCTAGGCTTTTGATCAAGACGCATTATACTGTATCAAGCACCGGACCCTTATGAGTGAAGATTTTAATGACATCGTCTAGTTTTAATGGCCAAATGACACTTGAGACAATCAGAATGTGCTTTTATGCTAACCTTCGGTAGGGCAGGCTTTAGCTGAACGAATGATCCCTTAGAGAAAATTGTTTACTTTGATTGGTTTCAGAATTGAAAGTTTTTTTTGGGGGGGGGGGGCTAGATACTATGAACTATTTATTAAAACAGCTAAGCTTATCTGTGTAGTATTTTAAGGACCCAATTCTCCAGTTACTGGGAGCAGACCACTTGCATTTTTAAAAATGTTTTGCAAAAACCAGATTAGTTCTGCCAGGGAGAGGGAGGGGGAGAATGTTGTTACTGTTTAATACAGTTTGTGCTAATTGCACATTTAGTTGAATTAAACATTTTGTGCAGAATTGAATGTTTTTTATTTTAAATGTGTGCGTTGCAATTATATTTTTTAAAAAATCACTAAAATGTAAGGTTCCCTTGCTCCAGTTTCCACAAATTACTTTATCAACCTGTGTAACAGTAGATAATAATTGCACATGGCATTCAATTTGTACATATCTTTAAAATACATATTTTTTGCATTTGCGCATTAGATGATTTCTGTTTTACAGAGGCATTTGAAGGTCCAGATCTTACAGCGCCTTATACTTAGTAATGTTTTTGATATGCGTACAAAGTAACTGATTCTGAACCAGTTTCCACAGTACTATGCTATTTCAGCCCTTTCACCCCAGCCAAAAAAGTAATTGATCCACATGGTAGTAGCAGATGGTTAAATGGAAAAAAATGCCCTTGGAATTATTCTTATAACAGATGTTCAAAACTATTAGTGCCATGCTTTTATTCACCTAAAAGTCCAAATAATTTATTTTAAAAAAGCACACATCCAACTATGCCAACATATATACTGGATTCAAAACTGTATTGGAAGTTAAGTTTTAAATATTTTTAAAAGGAAGACAATGTTGAAAAAATGATCTTGGAAGGTGGTTCATTTTTTCTCTTTATTTTCTTTAAAGGATTCTGCAGAATCCTCTACTGCTTTCAGACAGTAGACTTCACCTCTTTGTACAAACCCAGCTGAACCCAGAAGACATTGAGGCATGTGTATCTGGACACACGAAATATTCCGTTGCAGACGCAATCCACGAGTTTGCCTGTTTGAAACGACGGTTTCCTGTAGAAGACGAAGAGAGGAAAAAGGAGAATTATGCAGATTCCGATTCCGAAAGGTTACTTCCTTACATTTTGCTAAACATGCACATATGATAATAAACACAGTTCACTTTTGTTGTTGTTGATGCAATGCTAAGATAATGAAAAAATTAATTGACTGAGATTTTATTGAGCTGTGACAGCTCATCATAGAAGTCTTCACATACACCTCCACACTGAATTAATGAATGCAGTAGAAATTCAATTATCTGCATTCTGATTATGTGAATTTCATTTAGTCAGACTTGAATTATTCGCGTTTAAATTATCTCGCTAAAAAAATATCCAACTGCACTCCAAATGGCTAATTAAAAGTCCAAATTTCCTGTCTCTCTTTTGTGACTGGGGATAATTAAAGTTCTCCTCTGTTACTCAGGCTTTGAGTGTGTTGTGAAAACCAATTTCCTCTCTCTTCTTTCTCTCCCTCCCCCTTTTTTTCTCTGCAGTTCATCCTCAGGGCTTGGACACAGCAGTGATGATAACATTTCCCATGGATGTAAAGGAAGCACAGACAGAGTTCCTGAAGAACCCTGAAATATCATTTATGTGTTGCCATCACTCAAATGACAGATACACTTCTTCTATCTTGGTTGAGAGTTACACATGACATAGACAGACCATGCACCCAACTTTGAAGGGATGTCTTTTCTCAGTTTTCAAAACAGCCTGTTCATTTGCTAGGTATGCATTTTGTAGCCTTTGTTATATTGAACGATACACATTCTGTCTGCACCACAACACCTAAATCAATGAGATTTCTTAATGTGATAACTGTGGGGTTCACTGTAAAGGAAAGGAAAGGGGTGGGGGTGGGGAGGCCCTGGAATATCAACATTCTGGGAATCCACAAAAGATATTTCCATTTGGCATTTTAAATGGTGATACTGTGGTGGTCTTTCTACGGTGGTGTTGACGACATAACTCTCTTGCAACGCAGAAAATCAAAACGCCATTCAGTCATAAGGTAGCGGAGGAGTAAGTGACCAAATGGGTTTTCTGAAAAGTATGTTTCGTTATTAAGCGTTCACCTTGAAAGGGAACGCTTGGGTACAATGCTATATGGCCAGTTACAGGCCATGAATTAAATAGGCTTAACAGTGCAGTTCTGTATATGTCTACTCAAAAGTAAGCCACTTTGAGTTGAGTTAGGCTTACTGCCAGGCTGCAATCTACTTGGCAGTAAACCCCAGTTGAGACATATATAGTATTGTGCTGTAATCCTGCCTAACTGTAGCAACAGGTCTTACTTTTTGTGTGTGTGGCTAAGAAACACATGTCTTGTGAAGAGGCCTATCATTAAAAAACCCTGTGCTGTTACATGGAGATATATATATATATATATACACACACACACACACACACACACACACACACACACACACACACACCATTTTAAAGTGAATGTTCTTGCAGGAGGTTGAAGGAAGGGAACACATTAACCGGCGAGTAACAGAAATAAACTTCTGGATGAAAGCTTACTGTATCACTGCAGATGTTTAAAGTATCTAGCTTGGCAGTGCCATGAATTAATTTGTGTATGTTTTGACAGCCCCACTATAACCACTGGCACTTCATCCAAAATTACATTTATTAGGAAATAAGTTGCGTTCAAATCTAGTAAGGCTGAAATCCTGTTCCTAGGTACCTGGGAGGAAACCTCCCTGAACTCAGTGACCCTTACTTCCGAGTAGTCAGGAATAGGATTGCATTGCAGTTGTGTTTTAAGGGTCAGGGTGAGTTTGGGGGATAGGAATGGGGAGGACAGATAACTGCCACGAGCCAATGATTTTTGTGTGCATGTGATGTCAGCATTTGCACTTCATTAAGTGTCTTGCAGATAATATTTTTGTTGAACTGTACAAAAATATCCAGGGGCTCAAATCACTGAAAGGGAGCTAGCAGCAAGATACATATTTCGGCTACTGTTGGAAAATAATAATAATAATTTGCGCCATTAAATATGCAGTGATTGGAATTGTTGCTGGGAAAAAAGCAACAGACATCAAATAGGAAAACTGCAGCAGTGACTAAAATGAACTGGAAAAAAGGACATTGTTTACTTTTTAAAATGACATCGCTGTGCTCATTACTGTTAATTTGAAGCAATTTGTGCACTTTAGATTTAGTAGTCTGCAAAGATACCAAGCCTAAAAACCTCTCAACATTGATGTGATTGTACTTACTTGATATTTTGTCAATCGATAGTTGATATTTAGTTATTTCAGCCTGAGCATCATTTCAGAATTTATTCAGTCTCGAGTTTGGGATTTGTTATGGTCAGAGTGTTGTTTGCTTTATCACACATTGCACAAATTTACATTTTGTATTGTTACTGTGTATTATTTGCTTCCTATACCTTGGACAGCTGCCTTTCACACTGTAACTGTGATTTTCTTTTCTTTTTTGTACACCAAATATTAGTGTAATATTTAAATGCTGACTCTTCTGTCTTCTACCTTTTTAATATGTGTAGAAAATGTTTGTATTTTGTCACATTTCAAAATAAAACATCCTGTAAGTATTTTATTATTTTATTCTTTATTTAAATGCAGGGTGCTGACTTGCTTCAGGCTAACATTTGTGGTGTGTTAATGATGAGATTTACTATAATATTTTGTTTTCTAAACATATATCATTAACATTCCCCTCTTTTAATGTCAATTAATTCCCAGCTTTTAATTTTTTTAATGCTTTCCCTTTTTGTGTACATTCAAAAAATAAAGGAGAAAGAAATGTTATATTTCCAAAGTTTATATTTATCTATTATTTCATGCAGGCTAACAACTCTTAAAATATTTTTGTTCTTTGTTGGTATCTATTGGTAGTAGGAGCAAGATGTTTTTATTATTTAAAAAAAGATTTACACTTTTTTGCATGACACACAACACCTTACAAAAAAATTTTTGCAACAACTTGGTATTTGGAACAACTCAGCTTTTGCAGGAAACAAGAAACAATACACATTTTTTTTCATTTTAATTAAACAGTTTAGGGTCTTTCCACACACACACACAAAATTAAATTTATGCGTAAAGCACTTCTTTTTTTAAAGTACTCAACTCCTTTGCTTCCTGGTAGTTATAAAAACATTAACAAAAGTGTTTTCCTTCATAGGAAACTAAGTGTTTTCACTCATAAAAGGAATTCTTGCTTAGCAATGCATCCAACTTGGCTTAAATTGTAAAGTGTCCCAATAGTTTAGTTTCTTTTTAGCAAAGGCTAAAAATCCAGACTTACAAGAAATAAATCTGCATTTATAAAATACCATATTGGTTTTCTCTCCTCCTTTTGAGTACATTGCACATATAAAAACAATTCTATACACCCTCCACCATTTATTTGAAAACCTTCAGAAGTGCTACTACTGCTTCTGTATATTATATTTTGTGCACTTTCTTTCTCTCTTGCATATTAGTTTGATACAAACCGCAAAGAATTGGACAGAATAGTTGATTTTGCCATTTCCCTTTAAAATGGCTTCGCTCCGGTACAGCAAATATCAGATACAGTACAAAACTATAAATAGGGCAGCGAGGGGAGGGTTAGAGAGGGTAAACACCGAGAGGGAAAGTATCCTTCTGAGAGGGTCTCGAACTTCCCAAAAGCAAAGTAACCCTTTCCCTGCTGGACTCCTGCGACTTCGAAACCCAGGCGCGCATCGACAAACCCAACTTTCTCAAGTATTCTCTCCATCGCAGCGCTTTTCCAATAACTTTTCTTTCCTTCTCACGGATTAGTTCCTCCTCCTCCTCCTCCTCTCCTCCTCCTCCAAGCGGATTAAAAATAAAAATAAAGATGGGACAGTTGACTTTCTTAGCAACACCCCCGAGTTGATTTCCAGCCCACCTTCCCAGTTCCCACCGCCTAACTTTTTGTTGCTGTTAAGGCATACAAACCCGCACGGGAAAAAAAAATATCTTTACTAACCATCTGCCCGAGGAGCCAAACGAGGACTGCCTTAGTTCTCAACAAGCCTCTCCATCCCGCACCCCACCCCAAAGTCTTTGCTCTCCTCTGGGCACCACCTGGAGTAACAAGATTGCTGATTCCTTACCTCCAAGGGCCTCGATCCACTCTTCCATCCCCCGCCTCCCCCTTCCAACCCACATGGTTGGACCTTTTTTCCCTCTCTCTTTTTTAAACCCCCCCCCCCGCAGCAGCAGCAGCAAATGCTGCGCACTGAAGTGCGGGCGTGTGCAGGGCGTCTGCTGAGCAGCAACAGCAGCGCGCGCGCCCCCGCTCCCCTCCCGGGGACGCTGCTGCTGCGTTCCGCGCGCCCTCCATGTGCCCAAGCGCCGCCGGAGGCTGGTTGTCGGGGAGGGAGACGGGGGGGGGGAGAGAGGAGCCGGCCGGCCTTGATCCCGTAACCCATAGCAACGGGCCAAATAAAAGACTAGGAGGGGAGGGAGGGGGAGAAGACGGGAGAGAGTCAAGCCTCGCCTAGCGCATCCACCGAGCCGGCAGATCAAAACACCAACCGATTATTTTGCTTATTGTTTTGATTTTCCGGCTCCGATGTTCCATAGCATGCAGATTATAGCGTTTACAGACGCGCGCGCACACAATGTAAGCACGCAAATGAAAATAAATATCGCGCGCTCGCGAGCACACAAAATCTATATGATGTTTGCGTGTTATATGTACAGTGCTTTCCCCCCCTGAAAGAATGTTTAGGGGTACTCTCATTTTCCTACTGGTATTGAAATACTGAGCCTCAATGAGGCCAAACTTAGATTCACAAAATGCTTAGGGGTATGCGGCCCCCCAGGGAAAAAAAGCACTGTAATATGTATATACGGACACATGCATGCATATACATTGATACATAATAGCGTGCACGCAGACACATAAAGAAATATACATACCGGTATACATAGATATACTGTGTACAGACATACATGCATAGGAATATACCTACATATGTATAGTGTGTGTTCTCTATATATGTATAAGCATGTATGTCTAGACACATAAACACACACCCATGTATAGTGTGTGCATGCTGTATGTATGCACACACACTCATCTATGCACACGTGTACGTGCGGATGCGGAAAGAGAGGAAGAAATTAGGAGTACGGACAAGTCGACAAACAAGACCTTAAAATGTCACCACTGCAAAAACACATAGAAACACATATGTACACATATATATATATATGAGCTCGGGGGACGTTTTTGCAAGAAGCAGCCATGCGATGTTAAAGCTTTCTCTCTCTGCGCTTGTCTGGCCTCCTGATTTCTTTCTCTCCCATCTGTCCCTCCCGCGCTCCATTTGCATGAAAAGATAAACACAGAAGGGGCTGGGAAACGTTAGGCAAATAGGCTGCTGCCGCCGCCGCTGCAGGGCGGGGGGCGAGGAGGACGCCAGGCCCCGGCGCCGCGGGGAGGGCCGCCTTTGTTATGCAAGCGGCCTCCCTCCCCGGCTGCCGGCTGTCGCGGCTGCGCGTCCAGAGCCAGGTTGTCCGGTGACTCTGGGCAAGAAGGGTCACCGGAGCTGGGAGGGGGCTCTGTTGTCTGCTAGGCTCTGTGCTGCGAGAAGGAGCTCGAGAAGAAAAGGAATCGCAGGGATGGGGAGGTGGAATAGAGGCAGGAGAAGGAGAAGGAGGAGAAGGAGGAGAAGGAGGAGAAGGAGGAGAAGGAGAAGAAGAGGAAGAGGAAGAGGAAGAGGAAGAGGAAGAGGAAGAAGAAGAAGAAGAAGAAGAAGAAGAAGAAGAAGAAGAAGAAGAAGAAGAAGAAGAAGAAGAAGAAGAAGAAGAAGAAGACCCCTTGAAAAGGAGAAAGAGCCCGTTTTAAAGCTGCCTGCCTGGTCAAAAGTTTACAACTTGGGGAAAACCCTGCACTGTAGCCCACACATTCCACATTTGGTTGGAGCCAAGCAGCAAAGGCCTATAGCTTTCATAGGGTCACCAACTGTATAATTGGATTATTCACAGCTAGATTATTCTGAAGGGGGTGGGCTGTTTGTTCACTAGGCCTTGAATGTCCCAGGGTAAGCTTCGCCCTTTAGCAAGAAAGCACATGAGAGAGAGAACTTCCTTCACGGATTTTTCAATTGGCCCAGAATTGGCACTCTGTTTTTGCACAGCACTTTTAGGTGCACAGAATCCCTTGCAAACTTTTCAGTTTGTCTCTCTGATGGCGCTGTCAGATGTTGCCCATTTCGCAGATGGGAGAGTTGAGAGGCTGAAATCTCCAAGGCGGAGTCTCATTTTTGTCTGGAAGTCACATTGCCTGATCTTGCAAGCCTGAGCAATAAATGTCAGATGCATGGCAACTTGGCAATGGCTACCTGGGGACTGGTGAAAATGCACACTGTACGTGCTCAGGGGCATCACATATGTTCCAGAGCTAAGAAACAGTATCCTGACTGAGACTTTCTAACGTGTCCATGAGCAAGAAGAAGAGAAGAAACAAAGGAACGCGTGCTGTAAATAACAGGAAGTGATTTTTTATTTGTATTTCTTTTTTCTACTTTGTGATAATTTTGCTTGTGTTTTTCTTTTTTTATTTTCTGTTTTCTTTTATAAATTCATTCTGTATATATATAATTTGAATATTCTTATTACCTTTTATTTTCTGTTTTCTTTTGTTATGTATGTGTTTTTTAAAAATTGAATAAAGATTATGTTTTTTAAAAGAAATAACGTGTCCATGAGCTTGGTAGGCTCTAAGCTTAGGCCAACTCCAAGTGTTTAGTCCTATTTCAGCCCCTTTCGTGCCATTATTTGCTTCTCTCCTCAAGTCTAACAGATAATAGAATCACAGAATCTTAGAGTTGGAAGTGACCCCAATGGTCATCTAGTCCAACCCTCTGCAATGCAGGAATTTCAGCTAAAGCATCCATGACAGGTGGCCACCCAACCTCTATTTAAAAACCTCAAAGGAAAGAGACTCCACCACCTCTAGTGGGAGTCTGTTCCACTGCTGAACAGCTCTTACTGTCAGAACGTTTTTCTGAATGTTTAGTCAGAATCTCCTTTCTTGTAACTTGAAGCCATTGGTTTGAGTCCTACACTCCAGAGCAGGCACGTCCAAACTTGGCCCTCCAGATGTTTTGGAACTACAATTCCCATCATCCCTGTCCACTGGTCCTGTTAACTAGGGATGATGGGAGTTGTAGTCCCAAATCATCTGGAGGGCCGAGTTTGGGGGCGCCTGCTCCAGAGCAGGAGGAGACAAGCATGCTCCCTTCCTCCATGTCCTTAAGATATTTGAAAATGGCTGTCGTATTTCCTCTGAGTCTCCTCTTCCAGGCTAAACATACCCAGCTCCTTCAAGCTCTCCTCATAAGGCTTAGTTTCCAGACTCTTGATCATCCTACCTGCCCTCTGCACACGTTCTAGCTTGTCAACATCCTTCTTAAATTGTGGTGCCCAGAATTGGACACAGTATTCCAAGTGTGGTCTGACTAAGGCAGAATAGAGTGGTGCTATTACTTCCCTTGATCTGGACACTATACTTCTGTTGATGCAGCCTAGAATAGCATTAGCTTTTTTTGCTGCTGCATCACACTGTTGACTCATGTTAAGCTTTCAACTAAGGAGAGAAGATGGCTTTGAAGAGCAGATGGCCTTATGCCAAATTCAGATATCCTCTCAAAATGAAGGGCAATTCCAAAAATATTTCATATTCTCTCTCTCTCTCTCTCTCCTTGTGTGGCTTCCATGTGAGGCAGAGAAAGCATTTGTTCGAGACAAAGTTACGAGAAAAGGTTCAGTCCATCATGCAGTGAAAGGCACAGGAGCTCTGGCAAGAAAAAAAAAAGTATGCAGCCCTGCATGTAGGTCAGGAGGAGAGAAATCTCAGAAGAACAAACAGTCGGGGAATGGCGTGATCTGCCCCCCTCCCACAATTTTTTGAAGTGAGGATCATGTGTTAGATGAGAGTTGTTTTGTTACTGCACGGCACTGTCATCGCTTCAGTTGAAAAAGTCACCTTTCTTTTATCAACCCACGCTGCAAATCAGAAACTGCCATTTCCAAAGCCTGCGATCTGTGTGCTCCTGTTTGCAACCCCCACTAATTTAGACAGCTCAGAATTTGCTGGCAGCAGAAGCATAACTTTCACCCCTTATTGAAAGGAGAGTGTCTAAAAAAAACCTGGTGGAACATGGATCCTTATTTGAAATATAGTATTTAAAAATAATAATCTGCTCAGAGATATGTTCCTCTGTGTCAAGTCAGTTTTTAAAAGCAGATGGCAGAGTAGGAAGGACCATGCATATTTCAAGTCTGACGGTTGATGGCATCTTAGTATTGTTCTACACAGATTGGCAGCAGTTCTCCAGGTATTCAGACAGGGGTCTCCCTCAGCCGTACCTGCAGATTGAACCGATTCCACACAAGGTAAATGCTTTGCCTCTCAGCTGCATCCCTTGCCCATGTAAAGCAACATATTAGCCTGACTAGAAATCACAAACCTTCATCCCACAATACTAGTTAGGGGAGGGCAGATTGTGGTTGCTTGGTAGTGGGAGGCAGCCTGCACATGCTCAGAGGTTTGTTTGTTTGTTTAAAAAACCGTTGAACATTCCACCAGGGCTGCTCCATATTCCATGAAAGCATGTTGCGCGGGGGGGGGGGGCACTGTGTACTACTGAGCATTAGCTTAAATTAAGCACCAGCGGAAAAGGTAGAATGGCAGATTTCAACAAGCCACAGTGCTTATTCCCTATGTGCCTGCCAGGGTCGCCATCTCCTTGCTCTCTAATGCGATTGTGTAAAGCACTTTTCAGCCACAGATGTCAGCTTCTGAGCAAAGGCGCAATAGCTCATAGCAAGCATATGACTTTAACTCAAAGGGACAATATGTACATATTTCACATGGGTCTGAGGCACTGACGTGGCAATGCCACCAACCAGCCTTAGGTTGCTGGAAGGATGCGATGTGTGACCTCATGGATCCCCGATTAATGTGCAACTGTTGCTGGATCCCCTGTTATGTCATCCATGATGCCACAGCTGTCATACAGGTGCAGGTGGATTGTGTGGAGACACACTGAACTGTGTAAAAAGGGAGCGGGTGGCGCTGTGGTCTAAACCACTGAGCCTGTTGGGCTTGCCGATTGGAAGGTCGGCGGTTTGAATCCTCGTGCCGGAGTGAGCTCCCGTTGCTCTGTCCCAGCTCCTGCCAACCTAGCAGTTCGAAAGCACGCCAGTGCAAGTAGATAAATAGGTACCACTGTGACGGGAAGGTAAACGGCATTTCCGTGCGCTCTGGTTTCCGTCACGGTGTCACGTTGCGCCAGAAACGGTTTAGTCCTGCTGGCCACATGACCTAAAAAGCTGTCTGTGGACAAATGTCAGCTCCCTCAGCCTGAAAAGCAAGTTGAGCGGTCCACCCCATAGTCGCCTTTGACTGGACTTAACTGTCCAGGGATCCTTTACCTTTTGTGTAAGCCAAGCCTAAAATAACCTATTTTAAAAAATAAACATTAAAAAAAAATTGGGGCAGTCTCTTTTCCTCATACCACAATATTTGGGGCAGAATTATTCTAAACTTAAATTTATGTTTTGTTTCAACAAGTATAATTTTACCCAGAAAGCACTTACTGTTATTTTCTCAAGCTGTATATGTTCGCAAGTGGATTAATATACACACATAACACACACATTGAGGCCATAGCTGCCAAGTTTTCCCTTTTCTCGCGAGGAAGCCTATTCAGCATAAGGGAAAATCCCTTTAAAAAAGGGATAACTTGGCAGCTATGATTGAGGCCATGGTCAAGAGTTAGGAAGGTTTCTCATCAATTTTGTTTTCATTAGTTCCTCCTGCCCAGCCCCTAAATTATTTCAGATGCCTTTTTATCTTTCTGACATGACAGTAGATGAAAATAAACAGATGACTCTAGAGTATTCTAGAATGTGCTCATTTTTTCTAGCACCACACACGTCACCTTTCTGGATTGCATCCTTACATCTCTTCCAGGGGTGATAGTACCATAGCTGCCAAGTTTTCGCTTTTCTCGCGAGGAAGCCTATTCAGCATAAGGGAAAATCCCTGTAAAAAAGGGATAACTTGGCAGCTATGGATAGTACTCTTCCACGTAATATGCCAGTGCCCAATTTTCATATTAATTTTTGAGATGGTAAAAAAAAAATCCATAAGAGGATATGGGTCTTTTTATTTTCATTTTTAAATGGTGAAGCTTACTTTTGAATTCCCTCTAGCTGGTGAGCTGAGATACTGTATTTCTTAACCGTGTTTTTTAAAAAATGTTAACGTTGTGGTAAATTTTTATCTCTCCACAAGGGGGGGTGTATATTCAGACAAAAGTTTCTTTTTGCGAAAATGACAAAACAGGAGTCGGAGGTGGACAGAATCCCACAGTGACCTCCCAAAAACGGGTGTGAGAATTAAGCTTCCTCCCTATTGACTGAATAGTCTAGAAGGTTCTAGATGTTCACTGCGTCTGGAAATTTAACTCCTGTGTTTTTTAAAAGCACATGAAAATAAATGCCATAGAGAACCTACTTTAGTGCCTTGGGGGGGGGTCGTCTCCCCTCCCACAATATGCAATGAGTTAGCCTTTCTTTCAGGTTGGTAAGGGAAAGGGGAGGAACAGATTTCTAGGGTCCCACTCCCCTAACCTCTCCCTCCCCGGACGCACTGCAGCAGGACAGCTTTTAATTTATTTTTTTAAAAAAACAAAAGCAATTACAGAGAAGTGCAAACCCAATGCATGACATTTAACACTTGGCTGTGGCAGTCGGGCTGTGCTTAAATGGGGGCCTTTCTGCGGAACAACAAGAGCCAAAAGGCCTTGTGTCATGGAGTAATGTAAGACACAATCTCGCCTGAAAATGCACAATGAATCGGGAAGGATTTATGTAATTAATTGACCAGTCTTAACCTGTTATCGTGATGTAAGGAATTTGGAACTCATTAATTTGGGCTCTGACAGATTTCATATTAGAGCTGGCAAATATGGATTGAGCCTCTTATTCGTGTAGCAGCTGGAATTTCCATGACAGTGAGGATTAGTGAAGAAGACCTATTGCTGGAGTCAAACTGCCTCTTTTGTAATCAGCAGCCCTGCTCTGCATTAAAGGGATAATGGGAAAAATAGAGCAGTGGGGGGAAGGGAGACTGCCCTGCCGGCAGAGGAGAGGGTGGCAGTTTTGCTCGCTCTGCTAATATTTATATTGAGCACCAGCTTCTGCAGTTGAATGAAAACATTAATTGCAATCATAAAGTGAGGGGAACTGTTTCCCCCACACACACCACAAACAAAGGGGCAGGAGACAAGGCTGCCTTGGGGCCTGGTATTGTTGCCCAGCCTTGTGAGAGTGTTCCCTCCCCTCCTTTTAAATGAGGAGTTTTGAGGGTCACATTTGTCATAGAAACCATGGCCTCTGCGAAGCACAGAAACCTTAGTCTTAAGAGGAGCAAAGATAAACAATTGGGTTGGTGGCTGAAGAATAGGTACTACTTAGCACATAGCAAGGTACAGTGGTGCCTCGCAAGACGAATTTAATTCGATCCGCGAGTCAATTCGTTTTGCGAAAAATTCGCCTTGCGAATCGCGGTTTCCCATAGGAATGCATTGAAATTTCTTTTTTTGCCCATAGGAACGCATTAATTAAATTTCAAGGCATTCCTATGGGAAACCGCGATTCACAAGACGAATTTTTCGCAAAACGAATTCGTCTTGCGAGTCACCATCAGATTGCAAGACGTATTCGTCTTCTTAGTGTTTTTAAGTGTCAGGTGTAACTTCAGCCTGAACACAGTAGAGTTTGCACAGGTTTTTCCGGAAGCTTCTGGCGGTAACTTAAATGACTAGACGTCTGGACGCAGAGTAAAACTATATACAGGATTTATTAAAATAAAGAAAACCAGAGTTTCTATGTACAACTTTAGAACTCAAAACAAAGTAAAATAAATCATTTCCTCTCTGTCTCTCTCTCACACAATACAGCACCTCTCCTCCTACACTGACCACACTCACCACACACACGTACTGTGCTAGCTTTCTCTGATAACAGGTCTCAGTGCTGATCCCAACCAATGAGAGCGCAGTTACTAAGGCAGAAGTAGACCATGGCTTTCTGCCCAGTGTTAATTGCTTGTCCTAGAGTTGATTGTGTGAAGAAGCAATCTGATGGTTTCTCACGCTACTAATTTAGCAAAACCCGAACACGTCTTGTGAAAAATTCATCTTGCAGGGCATTCGTCTTGCGAGGTACCACTGTACATAGAAGGCTGCCTGATGGAACGCCCTCCCATCAGATGTCAAGCAGATAAGTAATTCTACAACCTTTAGAAGACACCTGAAGGCAGCCCTGTATAGGGAACTTTTTAATGTTTATGTTTTATTATGTTTCTGTGTATGCTGGAAGTCACTTATAGAGTGGCTGGGGCAACCCAGTCAGATGGGTGGGGTAGAAATAAGACCATTATTAAAATTATCACATATTCTGACCATCTTGGGCCTGATCCACACCGTGCATTTAAAGCACTGTGATATCACTTTAAACAATCGTGGCTTCCCCCCCAAAGGATTCTGGGAGCTGTAGTTTGGCTAAAGGTTCCGAGAGCTGTGAGGAAAGGACACCCCTATTCCCCTCAACAGAGCTGCAATTCTCAAGTGTTTCCTGTGACTGTTAAACCGCTCTGGAAATTGTTATCACCTCCTTCTAACAGCTCTCAACACACTTAACAAGATGCAGTTCCCAGGATTGCTTTGGGGAAGCCATGACCACTTTGTGTAAAGTGGTATCAGTGCTTTAAATATATGGTGCAAACGTGGCCTTGGTTAGTATTGTCACTATTAACGGGCAGCAGTTCTCCAGGTTTTCAGGCAGGGGGCGCTCCCAGCCCTATCTGGAGACTGGAGACCCTTTGGGTGAAAAGCAGATGGTCTGCCTCCTGGGGCCAGAACCAAGATCAGGCCTGCCATCTACTGCCACTACAACTTTCTATGCTCTTGCCACCGCCGCTCCAAGTCTGGCTGCTGTGTTTCCTTAGGACTTCACATATCGTATGCATGTGTCTACAGTCATTTTAAAATATCCATTGCACAGAAGCACACATGGGTGTCCCTAGATGTGCCACTTTTTCCTTCTTTCAAAGCTTGCTGCCAGAAAACGGCTGGCGGTACAAGGTAATTCAAGGACAGGACCTGGGGATCTTGTCAAGGAAACGAAATCACATAGATATAGCAAGTCCAGAGTGATGAACTGATTGGGCAATCAAATGTCCCACCTATTCTGGACTGGCTTCTGGACATGTTAGCGGTGGGTCTCCATCCCTTTGCATCCATGGGCACATCCGGTTATGCTTATATGTGAGGAAATTAGTCATCCTTCGGTGGCCATCTCTCACACTACCCATACATTCAGAGCACATCAAAAGGGATTCTACACACTTGTATAGCATTCCTCCATGCATGGGGTGTGGAGGATCCACAGTAGAGTTGGAAGGGCCCCCGAGGATCATCTAGTCCAACCCCCTGCAACACAGGAATATGAAACTGTCCCATACGGGGATCGAACCTGCAACCTTGGCATTCTAAGCACCATGCTCTAAGCAACTGAGCTGTCCACGCGCTCTATGTGTGTGCATTGATATGCACACACTTTTTACATGAACCAAGCACACAAGACAGTTGCAGGGTATAGTCTCTGGGTGTGTTGGCAGCAGGCTGTGGGGCTGGACTTCACGGACCCACAACCTCCCTCATGCACTCTTTCAGCGTGTGAAGAGGAGGTCCTTTGAACCCCTTATTGTATGGTGTGACGGAGTGGGCTGGCTTGAATAGAACTCCAGGGTGTTAAGCGTTAAACCCAGCCTCCTAGTTGATTGACGCATTCCATTCCTGAGGGGCGGGACTGCCACTAGTTTAAAGGGGATGGGGAGCAGTTAATTGAGTTGATAGAGTTGAGAGAGGCTTTTGGGAGCGGGAGTGTGTGGGTGGAAGTGGATAGTAGAGTGTTTTGAGAAGTTGACTGGAATTATATTAACAAGCCTGAGTTTTATGTAACTAAGATAATGAACTAAGAGTTTATTTGAATGAAACCGTAAAGAATTTTACATGACCTCGAGTTAAATAAAGCTTTCTTAAATGTTGTGTTGAAAATGGATGTTCCTCCTTATTCCAGCAACGTATCTGAACTCAAAAGGGTGGTGACTGTAGAGAGGAGGCAAAACTAAACCTGAGGAGCAGGAGAATAGTTTATACCTCAAGGTCACGCACAAGGGAGGCAAGTGCCAGGGAAAGGGTGCCACAAAGTAGCAAGGGTTGCTAGGGCAAACAGCTGAGGAGGTGAACCTGAGGTGAAAGGGAATCCTTACTGTGGACACAAGTTCATTCCTGTAACACTTGCCTAGAGTTATTAAAGATACTGAGCCACGTTATTTGGAGAGCTGGAGCTGCACTTCATTTACTAGCAAACCCCATATATAAACAGGGAGTTTATTTGGGCGGAAGAAGGAATAGTGGGTTGTTTGTAAAATAACTGAATTCCCTTGACACACTGCTAGTGATAGATAAGGGAGGTACATCGCTAATTGGGTGGGATCCGCACATTTTAGGTGGGATCATCGCAAATTTAGTGATAGCGTCGGGTGACTTTCTCATATTTGATGATAGCGGCGGGATCCGTCGCATATGGCTAGCTGGGTTTTTGTTTGTTTGACAAAATGGGTGGGTGGCTTGAGACTTGACAGAAGTACTTTAATGTAGAAGCAGAAGTTAACACCCATCCACTGCTTGGAGGAGAAAAGAAAATCTGGTGGAAGGTTTGCTAATAGATTTGCGAGTGATTTTTTTTTATTTGAGCTCTGCTGCACTGGAAGCAGACAAGACAAGGTGCTGCTGCGTCACCTCAAAAATCTGATGGTTTATCCAGCATCAGATTTTTGAGGTGACACAGCAGCACCTTGTCTTGTCTGCTTCCAGTCCAGCAGAGCTCAAGTAAAAAAAAATCACTCTCAAGTTTTAGCTTGGGAACTAAACCAGGCATCATGTTCTGATGTATTCTCCCCCCTCAGGGAAATGTGAAGAGAGTGAGATTGCCATCAGACATGGGATATTGTTTGTGTAAAGAGTTGTTGACAAAAGCAAATAATCAGATCCTTTACAGAAATTGAAAGAGATGGAGACTTCTCAGCAGCTATTTGCAGCAGACCTTCAAAGCCTAAAAATGTTACTAAAGGTAAAGGGACCCCTGACCATTAGGTCCAGTCGTGACCGACTCTGGGGTTGCGCGCTCATCTCGCATTATTGGCTGAGGGAGCCGGCGTAGAGCTTCCAGGTCATGTGGCCAGCATGACAAAGCCGCTTCTGGCAAACCAGAGCAGCACATGGAAATGCCGTTTACCTTCCCGCTGTAGCGGTTCCTATTTATCTACTTGCATTTTGATGTGCTTTCGAACTGCTAGGTTGGCAGGAGCTGGAACCAAGCAACGGGAGCTCACCCCGTCATAGGGATTCGAACCGCCAACCTTCTGGTCAGCAAGCCCTAGGCTCAGTGGTTTAACCACAGCGCCACCTGGGTCCCTAAAATGTTACTAGCCTGCAGCAATTTTTACTGGCCTGTTAAGAGGCTAAAGGTAAAGGGACCCCTGACCATTAGGTCCAGTCGTGACCGACTCTGGGGTTGCGCGCTCATCTCGCATTATTGGCCGAGGGAGCCGGCGTTTGTCCGAAGACAGCTTCCAGGTCATGTGGCCAGCATGACAAAGCTGCTTCTGGCGAACCAGAGCAGCACATGGAAACGCCGTTTACCTTCCCGCTGTAGCGATTCCTATTTATCTACTTGCATTTTGACGTGCTTTCGAACTGCTAGGTTGGCAGGAGCTGGGACCAAGCAATGGGAGCTCACCCCATCACAGGGATTCGAACCCCCGACCTTCTGATCAGCAAGCCCTAGGCTCAGTGGTTTAACCACAGCGCCACCTGGGTCCCCAAGAGGCTACAAGGCCATTATTCCAGGCAAAAAGTGAACCCCTCTCCTCTGTGACCAGCATCAACAGGAACCAGGAGCACTGGTAAATATTTTTTAAAAAACTTGGGACACAGGTCCATGATATGAATCTACATACAATTTGTATATGCTGTGTAAAGGAATGAAAATTTAGGTTGCCTTTCAAAGGGGAAAGAAACAAAGTCTTTCATTCCCCGCATTGAATCTGGATTTACTGCTTCCGCATGGGCTTTTCCTTAATGGATTTCCCACAGAAAAGGTAAATCAAGATTAAATGGTGGAATCATGTGGGGCAGCATTTTGTTGAGGACAGCTGCACCAAATTTGCACAGCAGCGCTGAGCCATGTGAAAGCACCCAAAGAAAAGTTAACAGAATAAGGTCACCTCCACAACATACATTTAAAGCACTTTTATACAGTACAGTCATACCTTGGTTTAAGTACGCCTCAGTTTGATTATTTTCAGTTTAAGTACTCTGTGGACCTGTCTGGAACGGATTAATCCACTTTCCATTACTTTCAATGGGAAAGTTCGCTTCAGGTTAAGTACGCTTCAGGTTAAGCACGGACTTCCGGAACCAATTGTGTTTGTAAACCGAGGTACCACTGTACTACTTTAACAGTCATAGCTTCCTCCCTCCCCCCCAAAGAATTCTGGGAACTGTAGTTTGTTAAAGGTGCTGAGTTGTAAGGAGGCACCTCACAGAACTACAGTTCCCAGCATGCTGCATAAACTACATTTCCTAGGATTCTTTCACAGAAGGCATGGCTGTTAAAGGTGGTATGAGGGTGCTCTAAATGTATTGGGTAGGTGTGACCAGAGTAGAGGCCTACAATTTTAATCAGAAGTAAGTTCTGTTGAGTTTAATGGGTCGTATTCTCACAAAAGAGGGTTCAGGATTGTGGCCACTGTGAGGAAGCTGCCACAAAATAGTTAACCATGACTTCTTGAAGAATATGTTTGTGCGTGAGAGAGAGAGAGAGAGAAATTCATAGGGCTCATCAGAGTAACTTATCCTATTTGGGGGATGCATGTCTTATTATTGCTGTCATTCTAGACCAAACTGCTTTGGATAACCTCCATACAACATTTTTGATGTCTGCAAATAAATTCAGTGGAACCTCGGTTTACGAATTTTCGGTTTACGAACGCCGCGGACCCATCTGGAACGGATTAATTCACTTTCCATTACTTTCAATGGGAAAGTTCGCTTCAGTTTATGAATGCTTCAGTTTATGAACAGACTTCCGGAACCAATTGTGTTCATAAACCAAGATACAACTGTATCTGAACGGCTACAATTTTTGCACTTTTGGAAGCTGCGGCAGCAGGAATCGCCACTTTAATTACTGTGCTGAATGACCTGAGACAACTGAGGAGATTTTAATGGTGGAAGAGAGAGAGAGAGAGAAACCGCAACTCTCTTTTAGACAATGTAGAAAGCAAATGTCCTAGGTTAGAGATGGACAACCTGCAACCTTCTAGATCAGGCATCCCCAAACTTTGGCCCTCCAGATGTTTTGGACTACAATCCCCATCATCCCTGACCTCTGGTCCTGTCAGCTAGGGATCATGGGAGTTGTAGGCAAAAACATCTGGAGGGCCGCAGTTTGGGGGTGCCTGTTCTAGATGTTATTGGGCTCTCAAGCAGCCTGGTCTATCGTCAAGGGGGAGGGGTGCTGTCCTTAGTACCCTGTGCACATTTAGACAGAAGTAACTCCCACTACGTTCAAAGGGGCTTACTCCAAAGTAAGTGTGCATAAGCTGAAAACCATTTTGCTTAGACAAGCCTACCAAGAAACGTGATTTTATTTACATTTATTTACTTTTTTGGTAATTTTATCACCTGCTGTTCTTAAAGGTTGCTTTTGTTGTTATTCTTTGGATAACCACTTAGAGATATATGTTTTGATGAAGTGGTATATCAATTTCGCTGAATAAATAAGTAATATCGAAGTGCCACAGGTTCCCCAACCCTGCCTTAGGTGAACGACTATGGTTTTCTTCCCAGAGTGCTGTGAGAAGTGGTTCCTCTTACCCTCATCCTGCTCAGATCAGCAAATCTTCGAAAACTGGCTAAGTGGGAAGGGCTGCCCAGTTGAGAATGACACGACGGTGCCAAGGACCTGTCTGTCTCCCTGTAAGCATGAACTTGCCTAATCTTTTAAGCCATCCGAGTTGGCAGCCATTGCGACATCTTCTGAGAAAAAATGCCACAGTTTATGGGCTGTGTCAAGAAAGTTATTTTGTTTGTTCTGAATCTTCTAACTTCATGGATCGACCCAGAGTCTAGTATTCTCTACACTGTCATATACCCCTGGATCATGTCCCAATGCCCTTGCGTGCTTGCCTTTTCTTCTAAACTAAAAAGTCTCAAATGTATCCTTTCCTCATAGGTGAGATGCTCCAACTCATTGATTGTTTTGGTTGCCTTTTTTTCTGAACCTTTTCCAGCTCTACAATATCCTTTCTGAGGTGAGGCAACCGGGACTGTAGATAGTATTCCAAGTGCGGTTGCACCATAGATTTATATAATGCCATTTTTATATTGGCAGTTTTATTTTCAATCCCTTTCCTAATGATCCCTCACATGGAATCTGCCTTTTTCACAGCTGCCACACACCAGCTCAACATCTTCATCAAGCTATCCACTGTGACTTTAAAGTCTCGTTCCTGGTTATTCTCTGCCATTCCAAACCCCATGCGAGCATACTCTTGAAATTGACTATTTCTTTTTCTTTTTGCCTAAATGTGTATTGCTTTACAGGTGCGTACCTTGTATTCCATTTGCTATTTTGCTGCCCCATTCACTCAGTTATGCGTTGCGCCAAAATTATTCCCTTTTAGAAAAGCTCGACCTAATGCTTCGGTATTGCTAATATCAATAACTTGTAGTTTTCGGACTATTGTCTGAAAGAACACGAGTACATTGTTCACAACCTGTTGTAAAGAGATTGATTCAATCAGGAGCCACTATCCCCCTGCCACCACCCCTGGCGGCGTCATCCTGGGACTTAAAACAAATATTAAAATGGCTATCTATGAAATATGTTCTGTGCCAGAGTATTATTATTATTATTATTATTATTATTATTATTATTATTATTATTATTATTATTCCCCACCCATCTGACTGGGTTGAATCAGCTGCTCTGGATGCAGAGGCGTAGGAAGGGAGGGCGGGGGTGGGCAGACCGCCCCAGGTGTCATCGCTGAGGGGGGTGACATTCATTGCATTGCCCGCCCGTGACTCCCAACCCTACCCCAAGCCGTCAGGGGAAGGGAGGAGCTGCGCCGCTTTGCCTTCATTTTGACAGCTCGGGGGAAGCTGGGGAGTTGCGGGTGGGTGGGGCGCCTGGGGGGTGATATTCGGCACACCGCTTGTGTACAACTCCCAAGCCTACCCGAAGCCATCAATGTGGGGGGTGGGGTGGGTTGACAAAAAAAAATCCCACACCGAGTACCACCTGGCCTTGCCGCACCTCTGTCTGGATGGCTTCCAACACATAGGAAAACATAACAAAACATCAAACATTAAAAAGTTCCCAATACAGTGGAACCTCGGTTTACTACTACCTCCGTTTACGAAAACCTCCGTTTACAAACGCCATGGACCCGGAAGTGTTTACACCCGGGTTCCGCGGTGTCGGATGCACAGACGCGATCTGCACAGCTCACGCATGCGCAGAAGCAATCTGTGCAGCGCGCGCGTGCACAGAAGCGATCTGCGCAGTGCGCATGTGCGTAGAAGCGCTCTATCAGTGCCTCACGCACGCGCAGAAGCATGCCTTCGGTGAGGGAATGGCTCGGCAAGCGAACGCCTCCGCGGAATGGATTGCATTCGCAAACCGAGGTACCACTGTACAAGGCTGCCTTCAGATGTCTTCTGAAATTTGATAAAGGGCATTCCATCCTGTCCCTTTATGGATTTCTGAGGCAAGGAAGTCTGCCTCTTCCTCCTCCTGGATTCTAAAGCGATCCAATGTATGCATTCCGTCTCCAGGAGGAGAACACGTCGATCAGTTCACTGAAACAGCAGTGTTGAGGCAAACAGCAGGTCCAGAAGCTCATGGGCTGTAGAAATAATTTGGTGAAGGTCACCACCGAACCTTGTAACCTCTGGATTTGCCTTTGCAAGACACTTATCTCAACTTGGAGCTTCCTTGGGAGAAACAGAGATCTGAATATCTGCCTACCTGACTTGAATAACAGCTCCCCCTTCCACGGATGGCATCTCCAGTCCTTTAATGAGATAGGCAAGAGGGTCTATAAGGCTGCCTACCAATGTCCAATCCTTTTTCCATGCTTGTTTCCAGAGAGGTGGCAGGGATGACCCAAAGGGGTAGGGGAGCACCTGATTCTTGTCACCTGATTTGTTCTGCCAACTTTCAGTCTTGGCTTCTCTAAGAATGGCCTTGGGCAAGCATAAGCAAACTCCGGCCCTCCAGGTGTTTGGGACTACAATTCCCATCATCCCTGACCACTGGTCCTGTTAGCTCGGGATGATGGGAATTGTAGACCCAAACACCTGGAGGGCCGGAGTTTGCCTATGCCTGGCCTCCGGCTTCCCTTTGCTCTGTCCAAACTATTCTTTTCTGTTGTTTCTCCGATGTAAGTGGGCACCCTGCTTCAAAAATCTTAAGAAACAAGTAAAAAAAAAGTCCCAAAACTTTCTGGGTACTGTAATATCTTGTGAGTTTTGATTATAAATGGAGAACTTTGCAGGGAAGATTCCTAGCTCGAAGTCGGTGTCAAGACTGATTTTGTTCGGATCAATAAAAATCCCCCTCCCCCCTCCTTCTTTAGGCCTACAGATATTTACTGAGGCGAGCACAGTTATGTCCCATTGAAGTCACTGGGTCGTGAGCTCCCTTAACCAGGTGCGGGATTTCAGCCATCGCCTGTAAATCTAGTCCACAGCTGTGTAGTGTAAATAATACATACCATTGCGTCTCAGGACTGCCGGCCGTGGGATTATGTGCCGATTCTCCCTCCTGATTAATTTCTTGTTCCGAGATGCCAGCAGTGCAGTTTTACCAGGAGATGTCAGCTGCAGAGTTGCTTCGCCTCTGTTGCTTCCGTTTCGAGGCTATAAAGAATTAACTGTTGGGGTGCTGTCAGCTGCTTTGTACAACATATATTACAGCATGAAGGGAGAATTTTAATAAGACCTCCAAGGGGTTTCCTGCCACTTTGAGCAGAAAGGCTTCCTACGAAAGGAGCCGCACGGAGGCTCCCAGGAGACGGCAGAAGAAAACCCTCCCATGGAGAAGGGCCAGTGCTGTCCCATTTTATTGTCTATATGTCACCACGGCGCTCACATGAGCCTGACAGGCTGTTCTTTCCTGCCGCGGCTAGTGTGGCTCAGTGTCATTTTCTTGGTCGAACATCTTCATTTCAGACTTGTTACAAGGCCTTAACAAGTGAGTCGGGTTCTATGTGTTGGCTATTTGCTGGCAGGAACAGCTGTAGGTGCACCTCCTGGGCTGAGTCAATTTGATGGCAGGATCACTCCATAGGCTGTTTTTTTAAAAAAAGAGGCTCTACCACACACCCATACAACATCAATTGCACAGGCGATATTTGGTAGAGCACGAGACTCTTAATCTCAAGGTCGTGGGTTCAAGACCCATGCTGGGCGAAAGATTCCTGCATTGCAGGGGGTTGGACTAGATGACCCTCTCCCTTTCAACTCTATGATTCTATGATTTACACAGTGTCGGATTAAGACCTTTAGAGGCCCTAAACACTTAAAAGATTTGGGTGCCCCCATATATTTCTAATTCAAAATATAAACACATGAATCTTGATAGACCAAGTGGCAGTTTACCAGTTAACCATAATTCTAATTTGGTTGTATTCCCAAGATTAATGTATATAATTAATCTCTATTATTACTATTTTTTATTATTATTACTACCGTATTTTTTTGCACACTTATACACACACACACACACACACACACACACTTTTTTCATTTATTGTGGGATACTTTTTAAAAACATGCACCATATAGTCCATGGTAAATTCAGGACTGGAAAATTTCCCTTAATGCCCTGAGCAAACGCTCATTTTGCTTAATGGTTAATCCAGCCCTGTTTACCCAGAAAATGAGACCCCTTGCTTCAAACCTCCATGTGAACAGGTTTCCTCTAGCAGCTGATGAAAGCCATCTTCCATATAAAGGATGTAGCCAGGGCTGGATTTAGGTTTGATGGGGCCCTAAGCTACGGTACTGAAGGTAATGGGGCCCTTTATATGTCCTTTGTCCACAAAAAAAATTGTCGCTTTTTTGTGTTGAATATATGCTATATGGTAATTTATGGACTTAATAGGTATCTAAAGCCATTTGCACATAACATTTGCAACCAGTCCATGCACAATGCAGCCACCCAATATTTAGAAATGATATTTAGAAATGAGCAAACCAGCTTACCTGCCAAGTTGCTGTCGGAGAAATAAGGGACCGGGCGGAAGTAGCAGACCGGAAGTAGCGCTGCCGCCATTTTGGAACTGGGCGGAGCATGCTCAGAAGTGACTTTTGATGCTGCTTTGCCCAGTTCCAAAATGGCCGCCGCGCCAGAATAAACCTGGGGGAAACAAAAAAACCCGTCTTTTCAGCTACCGGTAGGAACAGCTGGAAAAATGGGGATTTCCCGGGGAATACGGGAGACTTGGCAGCTATGCAAACCAGTGATATTTTAGGGAGCAGGCTAGCAGGCGGGGCCCATTACTTACATCATAGGAACCTACACAAAACAAAACAAAACAAAACAAAACAACAACTGTTGCTGTATGTAGTTTTTATTTTATTTGTTTTTTTATCTTATATTTTAGAAATGTATATCCAGGGTTTTTTCCTTTAAATATTTTTTTGGGCCCCCAAGAGAGTGGGGCCCTAAGCTATAGCTTCTTTAGCTTATATGTAAATCCGGCACTCGATGTAGCTTAATGCTTGATGAAGCCCCAGGGACCACCCTGCATATGCATGGATGTGGTTTGAGAGCCAGTGTGGTGTAATGGATAGAGTTTTGGTCCAGGACCTGGGAGAGCAGGGTTCAAATCCCTACTTGGCCACGAAGCTCACTGAGTGACCTTGGCCCAATCCTTGCCTCTCCGCCCAACCTACCTCACAGGATTGCTGTGGGGATCAAATGAAGAAGAGGAGCACCGCGCACGCCGCCTTGAGCTCCTTGGACAAAAATATGGGATATAAATGCAATAAAAAAATAAATGCAATTGTTACAAATAAATTAAGCGTTTGCCAAAGCTCACTGAGAATTGTGTCGTGTGCCATTTCCTGTTCTTCCCTTATTCATTCATTTGTTTAGATTTTTGCACAAGCCACAGGGAGGTTTACATCAAAATCAAATAAGAGGGGAAAGAACCCATAAAATAACCCAATCCTTAAAAATAACACCACAACCATTCATAACATATCACTAAATAGCTATTACCAATAGCACCACCACCAACTAACCCCTTTGATTTCTAGCCCCTTTGATATTTGAGTTTCCCTCTTCAGGTCCCCCCCCTCAAGTGCTCCCCATTTACTTCTGCAAACCTTGGGGTTTTCCCAAGCCTGCGGATACCTTTCTCTCATGTGTGGATGGTACTATTTTGGTTACACATGGAATGACATTATGAAAATTGAGCTTACTATTAGTTTCCCCACCTGTTTGCCTGAGGCTTCTTGGGCAGCTAGCGGTAGTAATCTCTGTGGTTGTTTGGAATTGTGTGTTAGGTACAGAAGACGCTTCATAGTTGATCTTAACAGCTGGTTTTTAGGCATGTCTGCTATGTATGTGTTTTTTTCCTTAATTAATTTCAACCCACCCTGGAAGGATTATTCAAAATAAATAAATATATAGGGAGGTTCTATGATGCACACCCACCAACAGAGGAGGGGGTCCATAGAGAGCCCTTGGCCAAAGGCCCCTTACAAACCTGGATCTAGCCCTACATAGCCCTGCAAATAGTCACTTGGAAAGGCCAAGTTGATGGAATATGCAGAATTAGCAAAATCGACAGATAAACTGCGTGAAAAAAGATAATAGTGACTTTGGAAAAGCATGGGAACCTTTTGTAACATATTTGCAGAAACAATGTAAAAGTATGGACTCTTTGGCAGGGTTTAAATTAAACATACATAATGTAATTAGAGAGAACAAGAAAGACAACAATGTGATAATATACTACTATATATAAGCAGCAGAATGCAACAAGTGGTTTAACAAACCAGAAACGGAAACGGAGGGAAGCCAAGAGGGAGAGGAGAATTTATAAAACGATTGTTTGGTTAAGTTGAACCCTTGCATATTTTAAATCAGATCCTATAAGGGTTAAACAACTGACATGATAAAGCAGGGGTCAGCAAACTTTTTCAACAGGGGGCCGGTCCACTGTCCCTCAGACCTTGTGGGGGGCCAGACTATATTTTGGGGAAAAAATATGAACGAATTCCTATGGCCCACAAATAACCCAGAGATGCATTTTAAATAAAAGGACACATTCTACTCATGTAAAAACATGCTGATTCCCGGACCGTCCACGGGCCGGATTTAGAAGGTGATTGGGCCGCATCTGGCCCCCGGGCCTTAGTTTGGGGAACCTGTGATATAGGGTTGCCATATGTCCGGAATGTCCCAGACATAGCTGGAATACTGCAGTCGGAAGCAGTGTGTGGGTGAAAATTGTCAAAAATGTCCAGGAAAATGTCGGCAGTGTTGTTTTTGGATTTACCTTAAAAATAGCTCAAAAAATGTGATTTTGACAAAACTGCTCAACAACTTTGACCCCCCCCCAAACAAAAAAACAAAAAAACTCAAAAACTTTTGTGTCCGGATTTTCACTTTTTGTAATATGGCAACCCTAATTTCACAGGAGCTCATCCGTTCTGCAGTCACACTTATTAGTCAAACAAACAGAACGCCCAAGGAAGTTCACTCGAAAGCTGACAAACCAAGCATCTCTCCGTCCCTGATAAAACCTTTTAATAGGGTGTGGTGTGATTGCCTGTGCATTCGGGGAACGACTCTGCAACTGCTCTGTAAGGAGCCGAGTTTCCTTTCCCCTTTTGTGCTTGAGGCTGAAAAGGCAGACGAGGCTCTGCCACGTGAGTTAGCCCCTTCCGATTCTTTGTCATCCTCAGTCGGCGCTGCTCATTGCGAGCTCATTCCGCGGAGATCTATTTTGAATCAGCTCATACATTATTAATAGTACATGTGTAGGTCAGAGAGATACTAACCCTGACAATCACAGCCCTCATATCCTCTCTTTAGCATCAGAAATAGGGAAGAAGATGGGATTAATCAATATGCAACACCCTTGACGCATCTTACGCAGATACAGTTATATACACACGGGAGGAAGGCATTGTGGATGAGGGCTTGGGTGGGGTGGGGGGAGCCCCCAGATCTTTACAAAACCTGCCAGAATGGCATTAATCTTGCATGATGAATAATGCGGCAACTAATGAATTTTTAACGCCTTTGAAATGACGAGATTGTGAGACGTCGGAGGCAAAAGTAAATTTGATCAAATGAGGGAATACTTCTGATCAAATGGAAATATTGAACAACGCGTGCAACCATGTTCAAACATCCATTTGGGTAATACAGAAAGCAGGTATATACGGAGAGATTATATTGCAATGTTCATCGCAGTTCGCCAGGCAATGTTCATTGCAGCTTCTGACTGGGAAGAGAATTTGGTCCTACTAGGCAATGAGTTTGTCAACTCAATTGTAAGGCGGGTGGGAATGTAAGCAGTAACTGTCTAATAGTGCAATTCCGTTCCATGGGGCTTACTTCCAGGTATAAGATTGCCATGTAAGAGGACTAAAACGAATAAATGAATTGACTTGGCGGCACATTGCATGGTGATTGCTAGCGACTTATCAGAATTGTACCCAAAATCCTGAAAGATGATCTACATATTCAGTTGGGTTGCTGTCTGAGTACGGTATTCTAGGATCATTGAAGTCTGAGGATGAACAACCAATATGTCAGCCCTTTGATTTTGAGACTTTCATTCTGTCTGCATATTGTACATGAACCCCTCCTGGTTCCAATGGGCCACCTTGCTAATTAATGGCAAACAAATAAAAATGTTGCTCAGGATATTGCTTGGTGAACCAGCAGTTCATTTTTCAGACATATCTTTCCATAGAAATAGAAACTGAGAAGATCTGTTGGGGCCAGACCAGCTATAGCAAAGACCTCATGGACCCAACTAGCTTTAGCCTCATAGATACAGTTCTCTCCATATGAACCTACCCGGGCCCTGAGGTCATCTTCTGAGGCCCTTCTTCATGTGCCTCCGCCATGTGAGGTCTGGAGGAGGGTGGCAACATGAGAGGGGACCTCTTCTTCAGTGTCCCCATTTGTGGAATGCTCTCCCCAGGGAGGTTCAGCTAGAGTCTTCATTATACACCTTTAGGCACCAGGCAAAAATGTTCCTCTTTAACCAGCCCATTGGCTAATTGACACCCGATGCCCTTTTAAAATGTGTTATGGAAGTGGGGGGAGTTATTGGGTTGTCTTTGTTTCGTTATGTATTTTCTGATTTTTTTAGATTGTTGTTTTATGTTGTGAACCTCCTTGAGATCTATGGGTATAGGGTGGTATCCAAATGTATAAAACGAAATGAAACGAAACACAAAACAAAACAAAACAAAACTTTGTTATAGCACATATGTTATACTAATGATGTTTTTAATATCCCTCAGGAATGTTTTTTATAACCAGGCAGGCATCACAGCATATATTAGCAGTGTGGCTACCTGCCATGGTGGGTGGAAGACCAAATTTTATGAATGAAAGCTACTCAAAAAATTATGGCACAAGAGGTAGGCAGGTGAAGACCATCTCAGAGCCTGCTCCACTTGGCTGATCCCCAGCCAGCCAACAGGGCCATGTACCACCAACCAATCCAAGACAACAACCACCATAGCTGCCAAGTTTTCCCTTTTCTCGCGAGGAAGCCTATTCAGCATAAGGGAAAATCCCTTTAAAAAAGGGATAACTTGGCAGCTATGACAACCACTACCACAACAATTTATACCCCACCCATCTGGGCAGCTCCCAACAAAATATCAAAAACATGATAAAACATCAAACATTAAAAACTTCCCTAAACAGGGCTGCCTTCAGATTTCTTCTAAAAGTCAGATAGTCATTTATTTCCTTGACATCTGATGGGAGAGCGTTCCACAGGGCAGGTGCCACTACAAAGAAGGCCCTCTACATCTCAGGAACGAGAGCGAGAAAGGTCAAGAAGGTACCAGGACCTTTTCACAGAAACATGAGAAGATCCTGCTGGCTCAGGCTGATGACCCATCTAATCCTGCATCCTGTTTTCACAGTGACCACCACAAGCAAGATCCAAGCACAAGAGCCTTCTCCTCTCTTGTGGTTTCCAAGTAACTACCTATCCCCTCCTACCAACATAGGGTCATTCTAAACAGTTGACATTTCCTGCTGACATTGGTTATTGTATTGTTTAAGCTGCAAAGGTGCCTTTGGACTCTCACTGTTTTGCGGGGGGAAGGGGGATCTGAGTGAATACTGGGAAATGCATACCCTCCAACATTTCTCTGATGAAAATAGGGATGTCCTATTCCATCACCGCCATCATCATTTTACTATTCATCGCAGGTAGCTTGGTCCTGCCCACCCCCTAACATAAATTCTGGCTATATGCATGTTACTTTGTGTGTTTACACAGACAATAGCAAAAACCATGTTAAGTTGTAATTTTTTTACTTCATAAAAGGCATACGCTACTTGATTATTAAAAAACCCCTCAAAGCTGTTTACAAAAAGATAAAACAAGAAAATGAAGGAAAAAATTACAACAATACTTTCACATGTACAGAAGTTAAAATACTAGAACAGATTAAAATCACCTTTACAATACTTGTGTTGGTTATGCCTGTAGAGCCCCAAAGTTTGTGTGCTCCATTGTCTGGAGAAGTTAAGAGGAGTCTTTCAATATACTACAGGCTCTATATGAGGTCACTAGAAGTTTGTCACTGACTTAGTGAGGCCATGAGCAGACCTTATATTGGAAATTGCCAAGAAACTCCAGAACAAACTGTTTCATTTATAAAATGTCAGGAAGAAATTACTAACCTCTTACACTTATTAAAAATACTGATACATTTTCCTGTAAAGAGGGCAGAGGACAATTAATTGTACATATCTTTTTTTATTACAAATAAAATAAAACCGGAAATCAAGAATTCCTCCTGTACAAAATAATTGTTGGGAGAATGCATCTTTCCCTGCCCTTGTTGTGCCAAATAATAAAATGTGTTTTGTTTCCCTAGATTTGAGGAGAATTAACATGTATCTAATTGTTAATATTTGATCCTTCTTTAATTATGTATGATTTCAAGGAATGAATCTGTCAAGTAAATAATGAAATGCGTACATGCAGCATATGTAATTAGGTGAGGTGCATAAATCCAAAGTGCTCACTTAATAGTTGTCAGTGCAAAATTTATTAATAATGAGGAATGCTAAGTGAAGAAATCCCTAACCATCTACTCATTAGTAAAAGGGTTGTGGTAGTTGCAAAAAAAAGAAAAGGAAAAGAAGAGCAAAGCAATTTCTTACTCATTTCTTTAGCATTTAAGGTTATTGGGAAGCCATTGTGCAATTTCATTTCCTCTCTGTTATGCACAGAGAAGGAGTATTCTCACAGGATTTGGAGGCACGTGTGATTTTTTAAGGAGACATCAACTGAGAAGGTTTTGGAAGTGTATATAGATCAGCCGTGGCCAACCTGGTTCCTTCCAGGTTGGACTTGTAGCCCAAAATATCTAGAGGACTACCAATTTGGCCAAGGCTGGCTGATACTTACAGAGGGAAAAACCTTTGTGCAACCATTCAGCAGTTTCAAGCAGCAGGCTGCTATGTTTCTACCCTTGTGGTCTACAATACCCTGACTGTACATTTTGTTGGGATAATTATGGTGCTCAAGATGCATGTTTGGGCCAATGGTGCCCTGCCCACAAGTCAAGGTGCACAGTGCCCAAGCCCAGGGCCAGATTTAGGTTTGATGAGACCCTAAGCTACTAAAGGGAATGGGACCCTTTATATGTCCAGCTTATGTGTCAACAACAAATTGTCACTGTTTTTGTGTTGCATATATGCTTTTTGGTAATTTATGGACCTAGTAGTTATCTAAAGCCATTTGCACATAACAAAATATGTATTTTATCAAAGTAATTGTTGAACTGACATACAATTAAGAAGAAGTATATTAAACCAGTGATATTTTAGGGAGTAGGCTAGCAGGCGGGGCCCATTACTTACACCATAGGACCTACACAACACAAAACACTGTTGCTGTATGTGGGTTTTATTTTATTTGCTTTGTTATCTTATATTTTGGAAATGTACATCCAAGTTTTTCCCCTTTAATTTTTTTGGGGGGCTTGGGGCCCTAAGCTATAGCTTGTTTAGCTTATACGTAAATCTGGCACTGCCCAAGCCTGGCCAAGCAACTTTGGCACTTTAGTCCTACAAATGCCTCTCCTTGGGAGTCAAAACACAACAATACACTCAGAAAGGAATAATTTCCTGGCCTTTCTTTCACTCCAGATCAGCTCCCTGAACTCGCTGCTTCACTCTCTCTGCAATGTTAGGGTGGGCCCTGTGTATCTTTTCACTGAGGGGCTGTTGGGAGTTGTAGTTCAGAACATCTGGGGGCAACTATGCTGGTTATCTGTGGTCCACAATCAGCATTTGCAAAGTTCGCTCCGGCCGCATTCACACCATCCATTTACATATTCATGATGATGCCACTTCAAACGGCCCTGGCTTCCCCCAGAGAATCATGGGTGCTGAGCGCTGTTAAGAGACCCCAGTTCCTATCTCAGAGCTACAGGTCCCAGAGTTCCCTGTGAAGACAGGCAGAATGTTAAACCGTTCTGAAAATCATAGCTCTTTGAAGGGCAAAACAACTCTCAGCACCCTTACTCAAAGACAGCTCCTGGGAGCCTTTGGGGGAAACCATGGCTGTTCAAAGTGGTATATATATATATATATATATATATATATATATATATATATATATATATATATATAGTGCAGGGTTGCCATATTTCAAACAGTGAAAATCCTTTTGGGCCAAGTTGGTGAGCTTTTTTCAGTTCTGCCCAAAGTTGGTGAGCTTTTTCGGCAATTCTTTTTTGCTGATTTATGGGAAAACGGCAAAGCCGACATGGGCTGCCATACACCCTGGATTTCCCCAAACATTCCCCTCATTTCTGCCCAGACACTGCTGCCGACTGCTGTTTTCTGGACGTATGGCAACCCTAATACTGTATAGTGTGAATGTGGCCTCTATGAGTACACTCTGCATCCTATCATTCACTGGTGTTTATGTATCCACGAGTGCTCCATAGCAAAGTTTAATTTTTATGAGTTCAGATGGGGAGGCTGAGATTTCTTTGAAATCCCCTTTCTCTGATTAACTGAAGAGTAATAGCATGAAATTTCTAGCCTTCAATAAATATCCTATTGATGTTTATGTCCAAGTTAATCAGCATCGGGGACTGGCGTGTCTGTTCCTTCAGCATCGGTTAGGCAGCAGTTCAAAGTGATAAATCCTATCTGCAGAATGATATTCCGTTGACATTTCTATAATATTAATCAGATCTCCTTGTCAGGTTTGGAGGAAATTTGTTTAACATTCATTAGGTGCTTAAAAAAAAAAAAAGACAGTCAACTGCTTCTCTCCCCCGCCCGCCAAACCTGCTCTCTTTCAGCTTTGATTGACAGGCAGGCAGGCAGGCAGGCAACACACACACACACACACACACACACACTGTCTGAAGGGCTGGGTCACTGGACTCCATAAAGTGAGAGCTGGTGGTGGAGGAGGAAGCCTTGAAGAGCTATCTGATTAAATTGGACAAAAGCTCGTTTGCCTCCGAGCCGCTCTCTCTGTCTTGGGGCCTCCTCTGCTGCAGTGTGCATGCAGAATACAGGAGAATGTGACGTGCGGGGAAAAAAAAAGAACCCCATTTGCATTACCCTGCAGTCATTTTTATATGTGGAGGTAATGAAGTTGTCAGCAGAGCCCTGAGTGTGGCAGAGCAGTGCCTGATATTCAAATAGACTTGGCACTTCTCCTTCGCTCCCTCCCACCTCCTCCTCTTCTCCTTCTTCCTATCCCTGCAGCTGATGAGGAAGAGAGAGAGGTGGGGGGGGGCCCTGCCTGGGTTCCCGCTTCACCGATTCCTCGGCTCCCACTGAACGGGTCTGCCCTCTCGCTTGGTGGAAGGAAGAGAACAGCTGCGCCCTTGTTTGTGAATCTATTGGTGGCCACACACTGACTGGCCCAGGCTGGTTGCAGATACCGAATGTCACGGTCCGGCTGCAAATGGCAGCAAAGAGGTCAGCTGCTCCCCCCACAGATTCCACGGCACAGAATATAAGCAGAATGAGGCGCTCTCTCTCTGTGAAGTCAGGGTTGGTGCAGTTTTAGCCCTCTGTTTATGTTGAGATTTCCTGGTCTGGTCTTTTTGATATTCACACAAATATTAAATCCAGGCTGGTTTAGAAAGAGTAGCAAAATGAAAAATGGGCCGGGTTATTTTTAACGTTCTCCTTCAACCAGGCCTTTGGCTGATTAGCATCCGATACCCTTTTAAACGTGTTGTGGGAGGGGGGATTGCTGGTTTGTTTTTGTTCTTATCTTTATTAAGTATTTTGCGTTTTTTATATTGTACTTTTATGTTGTGAACTACCCTGAGATCTACAGATGAAGGGTGGTAGACAAATTTTAATAATAATAATAATAATAATAATAATAATAATAATAATAATAATACAAATCAAATCACTCTGTCTCTTGTCTGAGCACCTCGGCTGTAGTCGATTTACACATCCCTCAATGCATTTATGCACTGCGGGGAAATGGAAAACCAAGGAAGATAACTTCTGGACTTCAAAAAAGAGGGAATTTGCAAACACAAATTCACCAAATAAGGAAGAATGTAGTAAAAAAAAAGGGATGTGTGAGTGTGATTGTGTGAAATTTGCATTTACTCATCAAAATGGGCAAACTGTCGCATTATTGCTTTACTGTTTTAGTAGACTCTGGTTCATGTTATTCTTTATCGACTACAGCACGGATAGGGAATCTCAGGCCCTCCAGCTCTCTGCCTGCCCCCCAGGAATCTCCCCAGGCCACACGCTCTCTCAACCACACTTCTCACCAGCCCTGAGCTGTTTCGCCTGGCTAGAAAATTTCCTCAAACTCTGATCACCCTTCTGGCTTGCTTGGGTAGACCAGGAAATGCGAGTGTGAGAAAACTCACTGACTGTAGAAAGGAAAACTCACACTTGTTGCTGCACACATGGTTGCCTCTGACCATGCCCGCTTTTGCCCCTTGGCCCATCCTCTGATAGCATGGGGCTCCCAGAATTATTGCCCAGAAGACAGTGTGATGCCCAGGTTGAACAGCAATGTCTCTGCCCTGTTTTACACAGTCCTTTTGATCAGGACTTGTCCAAAACATTTTGCTGACAGAGGCCAGGCGCATGATAGTGCCTCCACCACTTCCTGGGAACATCCACACCAAACCTTTAAAACATGTAGCTCCCCCCCCCAAATAATAATCCTAGAAACTAGTTGCTAATGCTGTTGGGATTTGCGGCTCTGTAGAGATAAACTGGGGACGCGGGTGGTGCTGTGGGTTAAACCACAGAGCCTAGGGGCTTGCCGATCAGAAGGTCGGCGGTTCGAATCCCCGTGACAGGGTGAGCTCCCGTTGCTCGGTCCCTGCTCCTGCCAACCTAGCAGTTCGAAAGCACGTCAAAGTGCAAGTAGATAAATAGGTACCGCTCCAAGAGGGAAGGTAAACAGCGTTTCCGTGTTCTGCTCTGGTTCACCAGAAGCGGCTTAGTCATGCTGGCCACAGGACCCGGAAGCTGTACGCCGGCTCCCTTCCTCGGCCAGTAAAGTGAGATGAGCGCCACAACCCCAGAGTCGTCCGCGACTGGACCTAATGGTCAGGGGTCCCTTTACCTTTAGAGATAAACTACACATCCCAGGATTCTTGGGGAGAAGCTACGACTGTTAAAGGGGTACATACCCTCCAACACTTCTCAGATGAAAATAGGGATGTCCTATTCTATAACAACAACAACAATGGTAATGATAATAATTTATTATTATTTACGGTATATTCCACCCATCTGACTAGTTTGCCCCAGCCACTCTGGGCAGCTTCTAACACATATAAAAATGTAATAAAACATCACACATTTAAAAAACTTCCCTATACAGGGCTGCCTTCAGGTGTCTTCTAAAGGCTGTACAGTGGTGCCTCACTTAACGAATGCCCTGCTTAACGAAATTTCCGCTGAACGAAAGGATTTTTCGAGCAGAGGTTGCCTCGCTAGACGAATTTGTTTTATGAAAAATTTGTCTAGCGAATCGCGGTTTCCCATAGGAATGCATTGAAATTCAATTAATGCGTTCCTATGGGCAAAAAAAAAAATTTCTAAAAAATTTCAATGCATTCCTATGGGATTCGCTAGACGAATTTTTCGTTATAAGAAAAGACCCGTGGAACGAATTAAATTCGTCTAGCGAGGCACCACTGTATAGTTACTTATCTCCTTGGTTCAAGGGTCGCATAACTCCATACCCTCCAACATTTCTCTGATGAAAATAGGGACATCCTAAGGAGAAGCTGGACATTCTGAGATCAAGTCAGAAACTGGGGGCAGCGCTTTTAAGTCCAGGACTGTCCCTGGAATAAAGGGACATTTGGAGGGTGTGGTGCTATCCAGGTTCTTTAAACGTATGGTATGGATCATGTACAGAAGCCAGTTAGCTGAATCCTAGTGCAATATTGATGATGATGATTATAATAATTTTTTTATTATTTATACCCTGCCCACCTGGCTGGGTTTCCCCAGCCACTCTGGGTGGCTTACAAGAGATTCTCCACCAAACCTGAGGGCAGTAGGCTACTTATGGGGGGTGCAGGTGAGGCCAGCTGGCATTGTCCATCACAAGGGTGCGACCAGGGAACTGTCACCTCTGCCTTCCATCACCAGCCACATAAGGATGCAGCTAACCCTGTTAGTCATGCCTTGCCAACAAGCGTGCCCTATAGCCGACAGCTGTTACTATTTTTGTAAAATTTCAAATGGAGAATTTTTTCGTGTGTGGTGGGGGTGTCCTAAGATCAAAATCTTTTGGGAGGCTGTCTATAACGAATTAAAAAAGATACAGAAGCCTTTTTATTGGGGCTGTTAGACAATGAAATTGCAAAAATTGACCAATGATTTTTTATATATATGCCACGTCGGCCGTGAGATTATTAATTGCCCAAAATTGGAAGCTACAAGAGGTACCTCAGATTAAGGAGTGGCAAACGAAGCTATTAGATTTGATGGAAATGGCCAAACTGACCTACAGAATAAGGTATCAGGGTGACGAGAAATTCTATAGAGAATGGAGTAAGTTTGTAGACTATGCAAGGGAGAACTATAAAGGAATGAAAACGTTGGTGGCAATGAGTTAAATCCTACATTTTTTTATTTTAAGACACTGTTGAAATACATGAAGACTGAACTAATTTACCTGCTGGGGGGGGGGGGAATCAGAGCTGGGGACATCTATGTATCACTTGGATTAATATGTACTGTTTAAATTGTTGAAAGTGAAAACTTAAAAAAAAACTCAATAGTCAAAAAAAAAGACAGCTGTTACTATTTTTTTCACCAATGAGGAAGTGAGGCAGAGAGAAAGTAAGGCTTAAAACACAGTGAGGTCGCTCCCCTCACCCACTGTGTTTCGACTCACATTTCTGCTTGCTGTACACACCAAAGAAGGGGGCGAAAGTATCTTTGCCTGATGCACATTGCCTGATTTTCATTCCCTCTCCTCAACTGAGCTCCTATTCAAGGAAGCTGTTTATGGGGAGGTAATGACAACAATAACAATAACAATAATTTATTATTTATACCCCGCCCATCTGGCCGGATCTCCCCAGCCACTCGGGGCGGCTTCCAACACACATCAAAATACATTAAAATATCACAGACTCAAAACTTCCCTAAACAGGGCTGCCTTTAGGTATTTTCTAAATGTCAGGTAGAATAATAATAATTTATTATTTATCCAACGTTGCACCAAGCAAATGCGTCCCCACACTTCCCAGTACATTTTCCTTACCACAAAAAATGTTCCACTTTGGGAGGAAAGCAGGGTTTGTTGCACACGTACGCCAAATCCACTTTGGTTTTGCTTCCTGAATTTGTTTTATCATTATTTTATTTCACAACAATTACATAACACTTGATTTTCATAAAACCTCAAAGTGGTTTACACATTTACTGGCATGGGGGAAGCAGCCTTACACTTGCACATTTCATCAGTTGTTTAAATCATTAAAATAGTCATTGAGGATGGAGTTTCTTGTGTGCTGATGCAGATGTTGGCTTTTTTGCCAACCTAAACATCTGGTTTTCATGTGTATTTTAAAGTAGCCATACTGGGTGAATATCCATGGAGCCAACAGACATGGTGGTTTCCTTTCCTTTCCTTTCCTTTCCTTTCCTTTCCTTTCCTTTCCTTTCCTTTCCTTTCCTTTCCTTTCCTTTCCTTTCCTTTCCTTTCCTTTCCTTTCCTTTCCTTTCCTTTCCTACCACCTGGTTTCCACAGGGAGGAATCTACATTTTGTGGTTTTGTGCTTGAAATCTACATTTTATTTTATTTTAACTCGGTGCTTGCAATATGGAAGACACAGGATTTGAGGCCATTAAAAGAATTGATTTTACCGCTATTTATCCGCCCCAATATTCTCATTCTCAATTTTAACCCATTGATTTGTTAATTATTTGCAGTAAAGCATACTTTCGGTGCACTTATGAAAAATGATCAATGACTCTTAGCCCTGGAATCAGTGTTTTAGAAGCAGCGGGACAAGCGTTTAAAACATTTGCAGAGGTTTTAGACTGAGTATTGACTGTATACATTGCTGAACTGACTATGGTACAGTTCAAAAGCTGGCTTGTACTCCTTATCACAGGGGTTCCCAAACTAAGGCCCGGGGGCCGGATGCAGCCCAATCGCCTTCTAAATCCAGCCCACGGATGGTCCAGGAATCAGCATGTTTTTACATGAATAGAATGTGTCCTTTTATTTAAAATGCATTTCTGGGTTATTTGTGGGGCCTGCCTGGTGTTTTTACATGAGTAGAATGTGGGCTTTTATTTAAAATTCATCTCTGGGTTATTTGTGGGTCATAGGAATTTGTTCATATTTATTTTCAAAATATAGTCCGGCCCCCCACAAGGTCTGAGGGACAGTGGACCGGCCCCCTGCTGAAAAAGTTTGCTGACCCCTGCCTTATCATGTATACCCAAGCACTGTCAATTTCCCCAAGCACTGTCAATTTTATGTTGCTAGGTATTGCCAAGCCCACCCACCACTCTTTTTTGAAAGTGCAGATGTGAGCAGGCAACATAGATTACCACAGCTGCATTTACTGTGTGAGGCACGGAAGGGTGGCATGCCCCTGGTGGTGAAGAACCAACACCATGCACATAAGAAATATTGCTGTTATAAGTATTTATTAACTTGCATATGGGAGAATTACTCCACTTAATGCATCAGATTATGCCACTCAGGGCATATTACTAGAATGGCACTTCTTCTCATGCAAGCCTTAGGAAGCAATTACGTTCGCTGTTGAAGCAAGAAAAATTGCATCAATGGTAGCATTGTCTTTCCATCTGTCTAATTTTGGTTGGTCCCTGTGCTCTGTCATAAAATAGATTTTCCATGGTGATACATTCCAAAGTCTGTTG
This sequence comes from Zootoca vivipara, assembly GCF_963506605.1. NCBI lineage: Eukaryota > Metazoa > Chordata > Lepidosauria > Squamata > Lacertidae > Zootoca > Zootoca vivipara. Next base: position 23,221,453 of record NC_083287.1, on the reverse strand, counting down.
CGGGAAAGAAAGAAAGAAATACAGTGGTACCTCGTGTTACAGACGGGATCCGTTCTGGAGGCCTGTCCATAATGTGAAATGCCCGCAACTCAAAGCACTGCATCTGTGCAGGCGTGCAGTGCGACCTGGCATTTCTGGGCATGTGCAAAGCGTGATTTAGCACTTCTGCACATGCGCGAGTGGCGAAACCCAGAACTAACCTGTTCCGGTACTTCTGGGTTGCCGTGGGACGTAACACGAAAAGAAGAAGAAGAAGAAGAGTTTGGATTTGATATCCTACTTTATTACTACCCGAAGGAGTCTCAAAGCGGCTAACATTCTCCTTTCCCTTCCTCCCCCACAACAAACACTCTGTGAGGTGGGTGGGGCTGAGAGACTTCAAAGATGTGTGACTAGCCCAAGACTAGCAGCTGCATGTGGAGGAGCGGAGACCCGAACCTGGTTCACCAGATTACAAGTCCACTGCTCTTAACCACTACACCACAGTGGACACAACATGAAGCGGATGCAACACGAGGTATGACTGTAATAATAGTGGCACCTAAAAGGCTAATAGTTTCATTGGGGCAAATCAGCTAAAGTCCACTTTATTGGATATATGAAATGTTTTTTGTCCCCCACCCCCAAATTTTATTTAAAACAAAGATAAAACAACTACATCATCTCCGAATATACCGCAGAGCTTTGTCAAAGTGCAGATGCTAAAATCATCACAATATTTAATGCGAAATGTTAGCTTGAGCTGAGAGAGATATGTGGGTCCAGAGAATTTGGGTATCTCTTGCATGTCTTGTATGCATGCATGTATATTTGCCAGCTGAATATAGTATTCTGAGCATCTGATGATGTCGTGGCAAAGAGTTCACTGGAAAGAGGGATTGACGGTTAAACCCAGTGCTATTTTTCTAGAAAAAGAGGTGCCGGAACTCACCATGAACGCCTCCCTTGTTCTGTTATAATGGCAATGGCGCCCACCCGAGAGGGTCGAGAAATGAATTCTGGTGAGTTCTGGCAGGAAAAAAAAATCCCTAGTTAAACCACTCGTCGATGAAGGTCTGTTGCAGATGGTTGCATTCCTACTGGTAGAGAGGGAAAGTGAGGGTGGGGATGGAAGAGCCACCATACTTGGCCCTGCAATCCCCCATTGTGTGTTGATTTAACCCAGAAGGCGAAAACACCTCAACAGGACAATAATTTCTTATTATTTATGTCTACCATGAGTCTGAAGAAGGATTTATTCTGAAACGTGTTGGGCCTAATAAATCTCTTCCTCTGCTGCTAGAGGCCTCCTTGCATTTTCTTCCGGGAACAAGAGAGGCAAACAGAGTTTGAAGGCGGCCTTGCAGAATGGGAAAACTCAACATAGGGGTGGATGTAGGTTTCGTCAGCAGCCCTGGATCTTTCCTGACAGAAGTAACCAGATACTAGTTGATTAGATGCGCCTTTTCAAATATGCATTCCGCAAAGGGGCTGCAGGTGTGGTGAATAGATGTATCTGAAGCTGTTATTCCACATAACCAACGATCTAGCCGGGGCGCCCAACATGATGTCCTCTAACAGTGGTCCTTCAACCACTTGAAGCATAGGGGATACAGGACAGGCCCCATGGCACTCATAGGTTTAGGCCAGGGGTGCCCAGACTTTTTTCAAAGGGGGGCAGATTTTAGGATTGAAGTTGTTGGGCATTTTTTTTAGAATTTTACCCCAACGTTGCTGAGATTTTTTAAGGCTTTTACCCCAGGACATATACTGCCACGGGGGCCAGATTAAATCGACTGGATTAGGCCCCAAAACAGACTTTGGGCATAGCTGCTCTAGGCACTCTCCCTGTCTCAGTAGCTGCCTCACATTGCCTCATAGTAGGGCTGGCCCTGGGGGACAGTGACTTTAAGCAACACAGATGTCCAAGACCACCCAGAAGCCCTTAGCAAACTGGTGGGGCTTTGCAAAAAGAAAAGAAAAACGGAGGAAGAGGGAACAAACCTATCCATTCTTAAGGAAATCAGCCCCGAGTGCTCACTGGAAGGACAGATCCTGAAGCTGAGGCTCCAATACTTTGGCCTCCTCATGAGAAGAGAAGACTCCCTGGAAAAGACCCTGATGTTGGGAAAGATGGAGGGCACAAGGAGAAGGGGATGACAGAGGATGAGATGGTTGGACAGTGTTCTCAAAGCTACCAACATGAGTTTGACCAAACTGCAGGAGGCAGTGGAAGACAGGAGTGCCTGGCATGCTCTGGTCCATGGGGTAACGAAGAGTCGGACACGACTAAATGACTAAACAACAACAACAAACCTTAATTATTGTGTCACGTGTCCTTATTACACATGGGGAGGGTCGGGACATTGCCACGCAGCAAGGAGGGAGCTTGTCTAGCCTCTCTAGGAAGGGAATGCAGAGTCTGGGAGAACCATAGTTAAACACTGGGACTTGGTCCCACCAGAGGCAGTGGTGGCCACCAACATGCATGGCTTGAAAAGAGGATTAGACAAATTCATGGAGGAGAGGGCTATCGACCACTGGCAGCGATGCTTCTGAATACCAGTTGCTGGAAACCACAGGAGGGGAGAGGGCTTCTGTGTTCAGCTACTGCTTGAGGATTTCCCATGGGCAACAGGATGCCCAATGTTAGGAGGGGATGCTGGACAGATGAGCCGCCAACCTGATCCAATAGGGCAATTCCATCTATGGCTGAAACAACCGTAGCCAGTGACATTTCTTTAGCCCCATCAATATGTTCTGATTCCTTCTCCCGCATGTCAATCTCTTGCCTCCTTTGGGGCTTCATAAGGAGGTGAGGGTGATTCTGCAGAGAGAAAGGAAAGTATATTGGCAATATAATTTTTGATTATTATTTGACCGCTCAGCTAATTATCTCCCCACACTGTCTTCTGCATTTCTTCACAAGCAATCAGACCTTTGTGGCCATGTATTACAGGCCAAATAAATTTTACGGAAAGCGAATATTATTCCAATAATGGATTTCTTTATATTTCCTATGTATTCTGCAATGAAATAAGCATATAGCATTTTTAAAGATATGCCCAAGGATTTATGCACTCTTAATGGATAGAGATTATTTCTGCGGATAATATAAATATCCTAAAGATTTAATGAAGCCATAAAGACATTAATTAGACTACTGTAATTAGAGTTATAGGCTCAGACACTTCCGAGTTATAAAGGTACTGGTCATATTTCAATGTTTTTTGTAAACAGTGCTTTGTGCAATTGATACGTGCAAGAAATGAGCATTTATTTTTCCCTTTCAATTTCTTTTTCAACCATGGTGACCAAACTGGGGCTGTTATGATACCCCTGTTTCACTCTACATATTAGTGGAATCACACTTCTATGAAACTTATAGCAGAGTCACTTAAATAATGCAGTTGGAGTCCAGAGAGAAAAGTCTTAATCACACTTTCTTGAGGAAGCTGAACAAAACATCATACACTTTGAGGAGAAAGAAACAGAGAGGGTTTGATTTTCTTACTTCAGACCTTGCACATAGCAGGGATACATTCGGCCAAACATTCAGAGGAAAAGCTCCTGTGGAACTACACAGCCAATCAGAACATGTGCTACCTCAGCAAACATCATGGCACTCTGCCTGCTTGCTAAGCCATACCTCTCTACCTGTTCCCTTCTTGACTAATTGACTTCAGCAATAGCAGACTTAACACCTAAGGTGCAAACGGAATGATCTCTGATGTTACACTTCCAGTACCACTGCAATCTCTACAAATTTGGTTCTTTGAACATTGCTGTTGTTAACATTGCTTTAGGTCTTTTGAACATTGCCATAGTTCTTGACTGCACTAGGCTGGGGATCAGAGTTCACAGCAAACTCCACTTTGGAGATGGATCAACTGTAATATGGAGATGCTGTTTATTTCTACTGCTTGTTACCAGGGAAGGATCAATCAATAAGTGCATGCCATAACTCTGAGCCTTCCCCACCAACCCTGACTTATTACGATGCACAAACACACCCTTCTTCCAGATCTTCTCCTGAATTCCTGTCTGGGGGAGAAAGGGAGTCAGAAGCCCCATTCCATGCTCCTCTGTACACAGGTGGAACCCCATACCCCTCTGTACAAAATTTCAGAGCAGATGTGCAAAGAGGTATGAGATTCTGCCTGTGTACAGAAGGATTTGGAATGGAGCCCAATTCAAAGACAGATCAGAAACAGCTGTGTTACTTCTAAATGTATGAATGTTATGTGAATATTGATTTTATATAGCAGACAGATGAAGAACCAAAAGTTCTTTACTTTCTGAATCTTATATTTCTATCTTTCTCTTTTAATCTCTGTATTTTTCTCTATAAACCAGGCATCCCCAAACTGCGGCCCTCCAGATGTTTTGGCCTACAACTCCCATGATCCCTAGCTAACAGGTCCAGTGGTCGGGGAAGATGGGAATTGTAGTCCAAAACATCTGGAGGGCCGAAGTTTGGTGATGCCTGCTATAAACCTTAATTTAAAAATTTGGTAAAAGAGAGAGAACAAGAAGGACCTCTTTGAGATGTCAGCCAAATGGAGTTACCGGTAAATCTAACAAACTTTCAGAGACTTCACCTGTACCAATCTCTCCCCCCTCCAATCAACAGTGTAAGATTCAGACATGCTTCATATGACTTTTATGTTACCACAAAATTCAGGAGTTCACACTCCTGAATATTTGGGCCTTATCTGATTTTGTTCTTGTTTGTAAAACAGAAACAGAAACAAAATAAAATCAACATTACTTCCCCTGTTCAAAATAAAATAAAATAAAATATGTATGAACGTTATGAGATGCATGACATCCCAGATGAGTCTGGTAAAAGATACTGAAAAGCGGGGTTTCTTGTAAAAATAATATAGATGGCCATAAACTGGAAAAATTTAAAGGAGAAAAATGGCAATATACCTATGGGCACCCACTCTAAAAGAAGGAATACAAACTCTTTTTTCCTTGTCCTTTTATGCATCTAGATCAGAAATATGTCAACACATTAACATTTTTCAGGATCAGAGTAATATCCCAGAACCTCATACTTTAGGATACTTGAGTTTTGGAACTTGTGTAGTTATAACTTGTGTAGAGTAGCCATTAACATCCCCCTCCCCCTGTGCACTCATTCTAGTTTCTTTTGACATGTTGCTCCTATGCAAATGTTTAGTCAGCTTTTTATGCAAAGAAACAACAAATGACACCAAATCCAATGCGGATGGCCCAGAGTCCAATCAGAAACGCTGCATAAAGATAAAAGGTCTTGCCAATGAGAAGTGAACTTGCTAAACTACACCTTTCAATGAATTTGGACAAAACTGAAAAATGTTGTTGATATCAGATCCTTAGGCTGATTACTGAAGTGTTCGATTTTTCAGCATATCAATTCATCACTGTCTACCTGGTTATATTTAACACTTTCTCCTGTTTCTCGTGCGTCTGCTGAGATAGGCAATCTCTGTCACACAATATCTGCATCACAGGAAGGTCAATAGACCACGCGGAGGGTCTGGGCTTTTTGCTCTCAAGCTGGTCTTTGATTCTTTCCATGGATATATCGCTGACAGCAGATGGAGACTTTGTCTTACAGCATCTAAAATATTAATAAGATGGGTGGGTTTTTTTAATTGTTCAATGGTTTAGCGCTCTCTTTTTGGCGATGGAGGCCATCAACATGAAACATGTACTTTGAAACAAGCAAATAAATGGTTGTGTGTGGCAGACAATATCGGAACGAATGCATCAGTATACATTTCCAGTTGACTTGGGGCAGATGGCATTCCGTATTTTAATATAGTTTAGGAGTAATTACATTCTTCCGTAAATATGCAGCTTCCATCTAGAATGGAGAAATTTTGCATGCGTGTTCAAATGTTTCGGTGCTGATGGTTCAGGTATAACCAGTGCTATTTTTCTAGAGAAAGAGGTGCCAGAACTCACCATGAGCAGCTCCCTTGTTCTCTTAGAATGGCAATGGCACCCACCTGAGAGGTGCCAGGACTGAGTTCTGGCTGAAAGAAAGCCCTGGGTATAAACAAGGTTTTTTCCGAAAACAATGGAACGGGACACCCCAAGAATGGAGGAGGATTGCTAAAGATTCAGCTCCACATATACTAACAACTTATATCAAGTTATATAAGAATGTATAGGAGTATGATATATTACATTGTGTTTTGATAGATATTTTTTTTTCTTATAGACATCTTTGTTCTCCCCTGCCCCTCACTTCCCCACTTTTTTCTGTATCATTTTATTTCTTTATAATTGAAATGATTTCAATAAAATATTAATATTTTAAAAGTATACTAACAACCTGCAGGTATTGCATGAGCTATTTGCTCTCTGTGTTTATTACACAGGGAAGTTTTTAATGTTTGAAGTTTTATTCTGTTTTTAGTGTTGTGTTGGGAGCAGCCCAGAGAGGCTGGGAAAACCCAGCCAGATGGATGGGGTAATAATAATAATAATAATAATAATAATAACAATAACAATAATAATAATTACATGTTGCTCAAAATCAGCTATGGCCTATGAGCAAGGAGTCCACATAGGAAAATATTATTATTGGTTTTGATTATTAATTTTGTATATGAACTTCCTGCTAATGGTGCAACTGGTGTTACTAGGGGTGAGAGACTCCATGTTGGATGTCAGAGGGTCACTTATTCCAGCTGCCTTGTCTCACCCTCCAACACCAGGAGCTTTCGGAAGGGAGCTGTTTCCAGAGGAAGAATGAAGAGGAGTGAGAGACCTTCTGGTTGCTGTCAGATGTTAGGGCGCCAACAGGTTGGCGCGCACGCTGAAGGCAGCAGTCGGATGCAGAAGGAGCCTAGGTCTACAGTCCGGGTCAGGAGAAGCCAAAGTCAGGAGCAGTCCAAGTCAGGAGCTGAAGTCAGGAAAAATAAAAGTGCAGAGAAAAGCAACGAAAAGGGCAAAACTACAATTCACATTACAGTGGTACCTCTACTTACAAATAACTCTACTTACGAATGTTTCTACTTATGAACGGAGCTCCGTCCGCCATCTTTGATGCGGTTTAGATAGGATTTTTTCTACTTACGAATTTTTAGATAGGGTTGCTTTGACTTACAAATTTTTTCTCCCAATGCATTCCTATGGGATTCGACTTAAATTTTTTTTTTCGACTTACGAATGTGCGTTCGGAACGCATTCAATTCACAAGTAGAGGTACTCATTCTCTTAAAAAACAATACATGCTTAAATCAGTCACTTGTATTTTGATGGAAAAACAGCTACAGAAATGGGCTTGGTGCCAATCTAAAATCTCTGCCTTGACCTCATTTTGACCCTTCAGGTTTGCTAAATGAAAACCCGCCCTTTCCTGTTGACACACCCCACACTGTTCTGTAGGGTCCCTCACCCATCAAAACCAGCTTTTCAAGGTTGGGGGCGGGAGGAAGGAATCAGTGAAAGGAGACTCCCTCTCCACTAATGGCAGGAGTGTCCCATAAGTGCAACTCCAGTCATAGGAGATCAAGTGCCAAAGCTAAGGAATTTGGAAAAATGAAACAATACACTCTTCATGCTAGTCAAGACATACATTTTATGGAGGGGGGAATGATATATCTAGAGAAGAGCTATTTAATCATTATATTTAAAAATAATAATCTTGGGTGTGTGTGTTTTATCATAGTCAGTGCTTTTTAAAAAATAATAATGTTTAGCGGTACTCTCATACTGTCTGAGACTCAGGAAACACAGTGACAGGAAATGAGGCCACCATCGGGGGTAGTAACGGAACTGATGATTCACCGTGCTATAATAATAATAATAATCTTTTATTTATACCCCGCCCATCTGGCTGGGTTGGGTTTCCCCAGCCACTCTGGGCAGCTTCCAAAAAAATATTAAAATACAATGGTCTGTTAAACATTAAAAACTTCCCTAAACAGGGCTGCTAGAGAAGAAACTAATTTTTAAAAAATGTTTAGTCTCTTCTCCTGTTATTTTCACAAAATGTTTAGGGGTATACCTACCTCTCCTCCCCCCAGGAAAAAAGCACTGGTCATAGTAAACCTTTTGAAGTCAACAACAACAACACCCCCCTCCAAACCAAGTCATAACCAAGAGAAATCAAGATATGACTGTTAGTTTTCATTTTTTTCCTGAGAGCTAGTTGATCAAAACAAATGGGAGCGAGTGAATAAAGTAGATGCGCAGAATTGAGAAGAAGCTGCATATTTGTTGTTGAAAGGGCTCCGGAGAGGGGCTGCTTAAAATGGCGGCTGCTCGAGCGCTGCTGCTGCTGGCACCAACAAAGCCCAACCCCTTTCCTGCTTTAGGCAGGGCGGGAAGAAGCCAGGAGGAGGGAGGGAGGAGGCGCCGGCGCCGCCTTATGAGGGAGAGGGAGGGAGAGGGAAAGAATGTGCACGCTGGCAATCCACGTGGCGATTCCCAGACCTTCCGCGGGCTGGATCCAGAAGGCCATTGGGCCTGCTCCGGCCCTCAGCCCTTAGTTTGCCGACCCATGATCTTAACACCCAAGAAGGTCTGTAGGGAAGAAGGCAGACTTTCAGATTTTGAGGTCCTAAATTGTTTTGGGCTTTAAACACTAATGTGGATTCTTTGAATGGAGCCCAGAAACAAACTGTGCTGGTCACGGCCAGAGCCGGCCCACCCATGAGGCACCTGCCTCACGTGGCAGAAGCTCAAGAGGTGGTGCCTTGCTGGCCTCATTGCTTCCAGTGCATGGTGTTGCTGCTCGCCTTCCACACTCCTTAGGTAGGGAGTGAGACAAGCAGTAATGGAGCGCACCAGAGCAACCCCCTTGCCAAGTTCAGTGAGTGGGGTGTTCGGCAAGGCATTGACCTGGTGCAGGGCATTGCTGCTCATCTTCCCCACCCCTTGATCCGAGAAGACCCACAAACTAAACCAAAGTTGGTTTGGAACCCTTGTGCCACAATCCCACTCCCCTACAAACCGGACTTGTTTTTTGAAGTAAGGAAAAAGTGATGGGGAAATGCAACGGAAAGCGCTTGACGCAATGTTCAGCCGCTAGCGTTGTCTAACCTCCTTGCAGACTTTGTGCAAACAAATCAGGGTGGATATTTTATTCAGGGCTAGACAACATGGTGCCTTCGGCATGGCCAATGGCCAAGGATGATGGCAGTTGCATCTGGAGGACCCCACGTTGGGTACCACTGCCTTAGTTTCATGATAACCTCCTGTCCTGGTGTGTCTTTGATGGGAGTTTTATAAATAACACATAGCCTTCTGCTGTAGAATTTGGTCCGTGCCTTTCAGAGCAATGCAGAGGGGGGCAGTTACTTCCCCCTCCATTTTTAGACTCTGTGATTAAACCGCACAGCACTGCTGTGTTGTACCAATTAAAATAACTACTGTCTATTTGGCAGTTCTTTAATGGGAAATGAAATTCACTTTAAAGTGTATATCATGCCAATACATATATCATATGGTACACAATTGAGATCATTTTAAAAGGACAGGACTTGTATTAGTTCATATTCCCTTGCTCCAGCCCTGGTGATGAGCATCAATTTTGTTAATTAAGAATTTTAAGCCCTGTAAATTTATAGCACAATTATGTTTTACTTCACGCATAGAAAGAAGGTCTTTACCCCAGTGCTACTATTAACAAAATGTCCGCTTATATTATTTGCTGACTGTTTCAAAGGCCGATGAATTTCACGGGAAGAGCAACCATTTGTCCCTTGCTTGCAGTATATCAGCTGTTTGTCAGGGAAACACAACAGTGAAGACTTTTGACTTAAATCTTTCTTTCCTTTCCCTTTCTTTCCTTTTCCTTTTCCTCTTTTTTTTTTTAAAACGAAAAGCCAATTCATCAGGTAGGAAAAGAATGCTGCACACCGTCTCAGGTCCTGCCAGAGACAAATGGCTGTAAAAATTTAAAATCAATCATTAACAGATTAGCTGTTGGTCCAAAGTAAATAGCAATCAGCTTATTAGGCATCAGGCAGTGTGAGATAAAGGGGAAGAGTTATTGAAAATGAGGATGTTTGCTGCAGCTGTGCTGATGGAGCAGAACAGGAAAAGGCTGTTTCTTTGTTGCCCTAATTACAAATGGAAAATAACCTAGACTGCTGCTGTTGGACAACTCTGAGCTCTTGCTTGAATGGAACGCAGCATAAAGCTTTTGCTCTATGTCACAACACGACTTATCTTGATTCACTCTGGGGTGCGCACGCCCCACTTTTCTCCTCCTCCACGAGGCCCGGCTCTGCTTTCCCTAGACACCCCAAACTCCCAAGAGGGATGGCAGTGGATTTCTTCCTCTTGCAGAGAATGTAAGGAGGCCTGGCTTTGCATTAACTGATTGATGGGAGTTCTGAACACTGAGGTCTGGCTCTGAAGATCCCGGGGTGGTTCACAACAGAAAAAAGTGTCTTTCCCCTGGTCCAAGGAAAATGATGTAGGGATGATTCCTCATATATTTGTATACATTATCTGTGTTAGTTCCTCTGCCCATTTCATTAATGTTCTCTCTTTCTATTACTTTCAGGAAATATAACATTCCCTTTGTCACCCCTCTTGTGCACACATCCATTTGTTACACTTCCGCACTCTTCTGCTTCCAAGAGCTCAGAGCATCTTACAGCTGATTCCTAGACAAGTCCCTCCCATTAAGCCGTTTATAGGGCCAGAGCTACTTTAGCATCACCAGCAGAATGTCATGTACCAACAGAGAATCTACAACCACGTACCACTTAGAGCAGGCATCCCCAAACTTCGGCCCTCCAGATGTTTTGGACTACAATTCCCATCATCCCTGACCACTGGTCCTGTTAGCTAGGGATCATGGGAGTTGTAGGCCAAAACATCTGGAGGGCTGCAGTTTGGGGATGCCCGACTTAGAGCTTTCTTTTTTCTTTTCACTCTGTTTCTCAACACCCCTCCTTTGCCGTCCTTTCCTCTGCCCCTCCTTCCATTCCCTTCTGCCCACATCTTTTCCTTCCACTCTGTTTACCTGAATTATTATTATTTAAATAGCTGAAGGTTTCCAGTTATGTAAATGACCCCCTTCCTCATGTTGCTGCTGCTGCTAGGGGAGCAATCCCTGTTGTGCTGAGCTGGTCCTTCTGGGCCAAAGAGGGTGATTGACACGAGGCAGCCTTCTGGCAGAGTCTAATCCAGACAGGGGACTTGGGTTCACAAACTGCTGGAACAGCAAGCGCTGCACCGGGGAGGCAAAGCACAGGAGTAATTATGCAAACCTTTCCCAGAAAGCTAAGGAAAGGGATCAAATCAAATCAAATTTATTAAACGGTCACAGACCAAATCAACTCATACAACTATTCAACAAAGGATAACACAGAAATAAACAGAGGGCAATTTCAATACAAATTAGGCCACAACAACACTTTAAAATTAAAGGACATAGATAAAATTAGATATTCGCATTCGCCTGCGTATTGACATTGGAAAGCTCTTGTTTCCTGCGTCTAATAGCAGAGACACAGAATTTGGCAACATTGATCGTAATTTCAGGGACCTTGTCTTCCACCAAGGCTCTCAAACGTTGGGATTCTGGTTCATTTTAAAGCTTTTGTAAGGCTGGGGTGATAAAGGTCAGGCGTAGATCCTCGTAGAAACTGCAGTGCAGCAATACAGGCAAATTTGTTTCCACTTCTGATGAGCCACATGGGCAAACGCGTGACTCATACGGTTTACCTTCATACCTGCCTAGCAACAGGGCGGAGGGCAACACATTAAATCTGGCCAAAGTAAAGGAATGTCTATACTTGGGTATTTGCAGTTTTGTCAGGTAATTTGCGGGTGAGAACCCTCTCCCAAAATCTCTTATTGTGGCATGTTTGTCCATTTTGCCCATATGGCACTGCAGCTCCACGTCCCTAATACGTTGGAGCACTTGACTTCTGGCTCTCTCATATCCTGCCGCAATCAAGATCTGCGGAGAAAATCCCAAGCTTCTTATCTTTTCAAACAGGGAAACTTTCCAGTTAGAACAGTGATGGCGAACCTATGACACGCCTGTCAGACGTGACACTCAGAGCCCTCACGGCTGGCACGTGCCCCATCGACCCATTCGTGCTGCTGTTGTTGTCCCCCTTTCCCATTTGTTCTCCCGCTCGCTCCTCCTCATGCTACAGCTTGTCTTCGCTGTTAAAACCCAGATCCTTTGTTGTTGTTGTTGTTGCTGGTAGCCAGAGATTGGTTTTTTAACCCTTTCTGTGCTGTTTTCTCTGGCACTTTGGCAGACAATGATTGGGTGTAACAGTGTTCATTTTTAACCCGTTCTGTGCTGGTTTTTTTGGCGCTTTGGCAGACTATGTTGGTGCTGCGCGTTAGTTCCAGTGAAGGTATTATTTGTCATTTATTTCTGTTCTCTTTCCCTCCCCAAAAGGGCAGCAGCTTTGGGGCATCCCCCCAAAAAAGCACAGCAACTTTTGCACCCCCCCAAAAAACCTCCAAAACTTTGGTCAGCAGCTCCTCCCAAAAAGCTCAACAACTCTGGGCACTTTGTGATAAATAAGGGTTTTTTGGTTTGGTTTGGTTAAATAATTAGTTTTTGGTTTATTAAATACAGTTATATATTACAATTATACATTTTTGTTATTTAAACTATAAATATCGTGAAATTATGGTTTTTTTCTCAAAGTGACACACCACCCGAGTTATGCTCGGTTTTTTGGCGAATTTTGACACACCAAGCTCAAAAGGTTGCCCATCACTGAGTTAGAATGATAGGTGTCTAACAAAGTTAAAGGTGCCAACCCAGCCGGGAAGAAGATACGTTTTAACCAGTAGTGTATCTTTAAAATCCACAGCCGCGCGTTAACGGGTAGTTGTCCAACTTCTAAGCGGACGGCTATATTAGATACACCGGGGGGGGGGGATCCCCAATAGACAGCGGTAGAATTTGGTTTGAAATGCCTCCACCGGCGCGAAATTTTTAAAACTGCAGACCTGGGATCCATAAGTGAGTTGAGGAAAGGGATTGCGTGCTCCAACATGGCAGTGAGGAGGAGCAAGGGGAGAACCAAGCATTTGCCGTGAATTATGTTTGCAGGTATATAATGAAGCTCAGACCTCTCGTGCATGCTCCATTACAATGAGGCTGTAGAGCAGGGAAGGAAAACCGGATGTTGCTGGGCTACAACTCTCAACATCACTAACCAGTGGCCAGGTTCCCAGTCCCTGTCATGGAAATTCTACTCAATATTGATCCAGAGTACAGTGGTGCCTCGCTAGATGAATTTAATTCGTTCCACGGGTCTTTTCTTATAACGAAAAATTCGTCTAGCGAATCCCATAGGAATGCATTGATTTTTTTTAATTTTTTTTTTTGCCCATAGGAACGCATTAACTGAATTTCAATGCATTCCTATGGGAAACCGCGATTCACCAGACGAATTTTTCATAAAACGAATTCGTCTAGCGAGGCAACCTCCGCTCGAAAAATCCTTTCGTTAAGCGGAAATTTCGTTAAGCAGGGCATTCGTTAAGCGAGGCACCACTGTAGATTCCAATGTATAGTTAGCAGAGTAAAAACTGAAACACGTTGCAGGATTTCCCAAAAATAGACCAGAGGCAATTAATATTTCATTTAATGCTGTATTGTTTTAATATTCGATTGGGAGCCGCCCAGAGTGGCTGGGGAGACTCAGCCAGATGGGCGGGGTATAAATAATAAATTCTTATTATTACTTATTATTATTATTATTATTATTATTATTATTATTATTATCCAGCAGAGCTTTACTGCGACTGAAGGCAAATGAACATAATAGTCACAAATCCAACACATTCAGGATCGGCACTGTCCCTAAGAAATCCAGTTGCAACAGACTTAACTTAAACTTGCAATAACTTATAATAAGACTAAAGTTAACACTATATATAGAACACCACACCAGGAGGAAAAGAGATAGAAAGAGAACACACACATCATTTGAATGGCAATGCCCTTCATTTTGGGGAGGACTCGACCCCCTCAAACATTTTATTGGGAGTTGGCCGCTGTGGTTGGAATCCAACAACATCTTGAGAGCCACAGGTTCGCCATCCCTGTTTTAAGGAAAATTAGGCATCATAGCCAGATATTATGAAGTCCACACATCTGAATGCCTCCTGGCTGCAACAAAGGTGTTGCGGCATTGCGTTGGAGACTTGGGTTTTTGTCACCAATTGATTGGTTTTTCGTGCTGTCTTCACATTTCTTTCCTATTTGAAATATTAATATCATAACAGTAAAAATTGAGAGTTATGGAATTAACCAGCTGCAGAAAGACTTTGGAGGAATCAAAACTGCTGACCCTACAGCTTTGGGGTTGAAATCTTGTTAAGGATAGCTGTTGTTCCAGATTTCTCTAACCTTCCCTGGTTATTTTCTTTGGCTGTGGAGGAAATAGGTGCTGCTTGCATTATAAGTGGGTGAAGGAGTAGCTGCTAGTGATCTTGTAGCGATTGTGCCACCATTTCTACATTAAAAGTTCTTTTCCTATTGCATTGGTATGGTGCTGCTAGCTGAGCACACATCTTAGCTTAGGCCATTACAGCAGGGCATAAATCACACTGGCCTCAATAATCTTGTGTTTTTCAGGATTGCATCCTAACTGTTCCTTTAGGCAGGTGATTGTTGGAGAACTCAAGAGAAGTTAGACTTCTGTAGACCTTGCATTGGCTTGCAATTCTCTAATGAAACACCTGGTATCCTCCAGATGTTTTGAACTACAATTCCCAACAGCCCTGACCATTAGCCATGCTGGCTGGGAACTACAATCCAAAACATTTGGGGGTTACAGAAGACTACTAATGCTTCTGGGCCTGAACCATAGCTCGATGGACCATTGACCTGATCAAGTTAGGTTTGGTCAAGTTAAACAGAGCATACAGTGACCCACAAGGCACTCTATAATCCTTTTGTTATACCTGTCACCCACGTCTAGCAGAAACAAAGGCAGACCCTTCAAGTGTCCCTATTTTCTAGGGACATCCCTGATTTAGAGAAGTCGTCCCAGTTTCTGATTTGATCCTGGAATGTCCCATTTTCCCTTAAGTTGTCCCTTTTTTAACTGGAGAAATGTTGGAGGGTATGGAGTTATCCAACCCCCAAGCCATCTGAAGACAATCTTATACAGTAGTATCTCGGTTTAAGAACAGCCCTGTTTATGAACGATTCAGTTTACAAACTCTGCAAAACCAGAAGTTGTATCCCGGTTTGTGAACTTTACCTCAGTCTAAGAACGGAATCCGAACGGTGGAAGGGCACCGGCGGCAGGAGGCCTCATATGGGAAAGCCATAGCTGCCAAGTCTCCCGTTTTCCCTGGGAATTCCCCATTTTTTCAGCTGTTCCTAGCTGAAAAAATGGATTTTTTTGTTTTTTCCTGGTTTATTCTGGCACGGTGGCCATTTTGGAACTGGGCGGAGCATGCTCAGAAGCGACTTTTGATGCTGCTCTGCCCAGTTCCAAAATGGCTGCAGTGCGACTTCTGGCGCGGTGGCCATTTTGGAACTGGGCAAAGCAGCATCAAAAGTCACTTCTGAGCATGCTCCGCCCAGTTCCAAAATGGCGGCAGCGCTACTTCCGATCTGCTATTTCCGGCCCGGTCCCTTATTTCTCTGACAAGCAACTTGGCAGGTATGGAAAGCGCGCCTCGGTTTAAGAACGGTTTGTGTTTAAGAATGGACTTCTGGAACGGATTAAGTTTGTAAACCGAGGTACCACTGTATAGGGAAGTTTTTAAAAATGTTTAATATTTCATTATGTTTTTATATATGTTGGAAGCTGCCTAGAGTGGCTTGGGGCAACCCAGTAAGATGTGTGGGGTATAAATAGTAAAATTATTATCATTGTGGAGTGGGATGTCCCTATTTTCATCGGAGAAATGTTGTAAGGTATGCAAAAGCAGCGTCAAGAACCTGGACGTCCACATTACATGAGTAATTGGTCACGTGCATCACCCTACATTAAAAGTACCGGCTTGAACTTTATGCCCTTGCCAGATTCTGTGAATGAAAGGCATATGCTCTCTAGTGGGTGGCCTAAGAGGGGAGGGTTCCAGTCCCAGGAGATAGAACTCTCCCACCAATACAGGCTGGGTTACAGTTGCAGTACAGCCAGACCCAACCACAGGGAATCGGTCTAGGCCCAATTGTGATCCAGAAGCAAGGCTCCACCTCCTCATTTGGCAGCACTGGTTCCAGAAGATCCTGCGTGCTCCTCAAGATCCTTGACCTGTGGAGTGTCCAGTTTATCCTCCAAGGACTCAGTGGTCAGGGCAAGGCCTGACACATACTCTGTGATCCAGTTTGCTCTAGCTGAAGGAATCCTCAATATTTTCATGGCCAGTGGTGAAACCAAGGACCTTTGTTTTGGCGATGCTTATTAGCTGTATGCATATATGCACACTTCAAAAACGACTGTATCGCTGTCATGAGTCATCTTTAAGCTGGTTTTGCACCTACGGTCAATACCCAATGCCTCAGAATAAGTTACAGCCCACACCAGTAATGAATAATTATGAAACAACTTATTCAGAGAAGGAGTTTTATTCTTACCCCAGGCAATGAGCGGTTAGTTTATTTCCTGAAAGTGAATTTAATCAAGAGTGGGTAATAAGAATATCTCTCCCATAATGAACTGCAAGGCACTGCGAAGAGACATTGTCAGGGCTGAATCATTGAAATATGCTGTTTGTAATTGGAAACCTTTATATCTGTGTTCCACCTGTCATTTTTCTAATCCTTTTTCAAGGATATCAATTAAAATAATATCTGCCGTAGTTACATGGCAGCTACCGTTGAGAATAAAGGGGAAACCCATGTTTCTAAAGTTCATTGATTTCAACGAGTCTACTCTGTGTAGGACTTCGCTTAACACCACCCATTAATTTGAGAAGAGACCTTATCTGTGCCCGAATAATGTACAGGCAACTCCCAATTGATGCATGTGCAATTGACGTGTGACAGCATGTGCATTGCACCGAACCTGGGTGTGACTTTTAAAATGGCAAAAACAGTCCTAAAGGAGCTCAGAAAGGGCACAAAACAGTGCCTACCAATCCCACAAGCCTTTGCATCAACCATAGAGGCCCGTGGAGAGTTGGAGTTGGAGTAAGAAGGTTTGGAGGGAGTCTGGTAAGTGCTGTTGGTTTTTAATAGGGGTTTCCAAGGGTTTTCAGAGGTTTAGAGGATGTTTGCAGGCTTTTCCAATGGTGTTTCAAATAAACATGGTTTCACGTATGTGCCTTGGACATAGCTGCCAAGTTTTCCCTTTTCTCGCGAGGAAGCCTATTCAGCATAAGGGAAAATCCCTTAAAAAAAGGGATAACTTGGCAGCTATGGCCTTGGAACGTAACCCCCATGTAAACTGGGAATTTCCTGTATACCCATTGACATTATGGTAGCATAGTAGTAGTTGCAAGACATGTCTCTTCCTTTTCAGTCCATCATAATATAGCACCTATATCATTTACTTGATTTTCAAATTTATTTATTTATTGATGCAGAGTTTCTTCAAAGCATCGAGATGTATGATAGGCGAAGACTTTATTTATGTATGCTACAACTGCGGCTAGGATTCTGCTAGCCCAAAGATGGAAAAGAACAATGGCAAGAAAAACTGGAGTATGCTGAAATGGCGAAGTTAACCGGAAGACTCAAAGATAAGGACAATAGAGACTTTTAAAAAGACTGTGAACCTTTTATGTTATACCTACAGAAACAATGTAAAGAAATGAACTCACTTGCAGGGTTTGACTAAACATTTACAACTGGCAAAATAAATAGTGAAAATAGAAAAATGAGGATAAAATGTTAGGAACAAATTGAGATAATAAGCAGGAGAAATGAATGGGTAAGAAACCAGGAAGGGAAGTTGGGGGAAGTCGTGGGGAGGTGATAATTGAGAGTTAATTTTGTGTTTATATTGATAATTTAAAAAGATGTAAAATTTAATAAAAATCATTTACAAGAGAGAGAGAGAGAGAGAGAGAGAGAGAGAGATGTATGATAGGCAAGGCCTTGGATAAAAATTTGTTCTATTGCTCTTGGGATTTCTCTCATGTGTGTGTGATGTGACTAAGCTGCATTGAACAGAAAACATGAATGAATACTGGTGGTTGTGTCCATTCATGTAAAGGCATGGAAAATGTACACAAAGTGGCAGCATGAACTGGGGATTTTGTACACTGCTTGTAAACATGCATAGGATTGTACCCAACTGTGATACTCAGCATAAACCCCATGAAATAAATGGAACTTAACGAACTTAACGCCATTAATTTGAGTAGGTCTGCTCTGAGTCTGACTCAAGTTAGCTACAACTCAAGTCTCCAAGTGGTAAGAGATAATAACACTGTCCACTTGCACACAATTGGGATGTGTGGATGTTGGCTCTCCAATGTACTTATTCAATACTTGGGGACAATTCATCTTGTACAGGCATTGAACTAAATGTACATAAAGGCTATGCATATCCCCTGGTCAGTATATGAAATATCTGTGATATTCACATTGCCAGATGCCAGTTGGCCCATACTGACCAGGCAATATGAAAAATCTGCCGTTGGCAGTAAAAGGCAAAGGCAAAGGACCCCTGGATGGATAAGTCCAGTCAAACTTCATTATGGGGTGTATGACACTCATCTGTGCCTTTATGTAAATATGCATAAGTGATTCATCAGTCAACAGATCGGTAAAACTGGGCAAGGTACCTCTTCATATTGGGTGTTTCTATGGCAGGACATAATTCAGTGGTGGAGCATCCAAAATGTATCTAGATGTAGTCTCTTCCAGAGAAGACAAAACCCCAGAGAGCCGTTTTCAGTCATTGTAAACACTATGGAGCTAAATGGAACAATTCTCTGATCTGGGATGTTCCTATTTTCCTACGTGATTATCTGCATTAAGTTCATTACCGGGACTGCTACCGGTAAGTAGTATCACAGCTTAATCAGCGATAATCATTAAGGAATTATTTGATGTGCCTTGATTAAGTTTCTTTAGCTTGTGTGATAATTCCTTGGGACACATCGATGGGTAAGGGGTTCTTTTTCTTTCCCTTGACCACCTTGTGTGACCCAACCCCTACACTGGCACATGAGAGTGAATTTCTGAGTAT
Organism: Zootoca vivipara; assembly: GCF_963506605.1. NCBI lineage: Eukaryota > Metazoa > Chordata > Lepidosauria > Squamata > Lacertidae > Zootoca > Zootoca vivipara. The sequence goes on along the minus strand of NC_083287.1, from coordinate 23,202,371 downwards.
TCTCTTGATGTGAAAGCGGGAAGCTCCCTTTCCTGCTGCACATGTTGTTGTTCAGTCGTTTAGTCATGTCGGACTCTTCATGATCCCATGGACCAGAGCACGCCAGGCACTCCTGTCTTCCACCCTCTCCCGCAGTTTGGTCAAACTCATGTTCGTAGCTTCAAGAACACTGTCCAACCATCTCGTCCTCTGTCGTCCCCTTCTCCTAGTGCCCTCAATCTTTCCCAACATCAGGGTCTGCACATGAACCTCAGCTATTCAGCTATAGTTCCAGAGAGTTCACCAGAAGGTCCAGAAGAATAACTTTTTGGGTGGCAGTGGTAGTCTGGGTGTCCCCCTCTTTTCTCCACCGAAAGTCTAATATTGAAATTGCATTTAGAGACAATTAAACCCAAAGCAGGGTATACTGATGATAATGCAGCCCTATATAAATAGCATTGGCTATTTCATTTTCATTCACTTATCAGATATATTTACTTCTCAGATATTTCCTTAACCGGAATTGACTGTACTATAATTGCCTATTTCTTTGGTCCATTGGCTGTTAACCTTGAAGTGACTAGGGTAAAACCGGCGAGGCCTCCGCTGTCAGCCCTGACCTCTCACTATGCGGGAGAGGGTGCTACCATGACAACCACGACAGATGTCAGCTAAGCAATGTGCGCCCTAGAAAGATCTCCCGGATTGAGAAAATCGATCTTGTAATGGTACTAGCGAGCACATTCACTGAACTGCCAAGTGTTCTAGGCTTAATCATTTATTTCATCTAGCAGAGAGAAGAAAACATAAAAAGAAATGAAATGAATTTGACCTCTGTCTTTGGAGTGATTTTAGTGCTACGCCAAATTCAAGCAAGTGCCGCTTATGAATTTTAAAAAAATTACATTAGGAATAACATTTTGAAGTGAAATGACTCTTGTAATGCCAACCCTCCAGAAACATGTTATTTCAAATGTCAGATACGTAATAGTCATTTGCTGTTTTCTGTATGTGCCCAGAGGTTATCTCCAGCTAGGGTGCACTGCAGGTAAATTATTATAAAGAACCTGCATATGAATTACACACAGAGATTGCCTGTGGTTCCCCCCCCCCAATACTCCATCGGTATAGGAACTTCCCTTTGTGACTGTATTAATCTAATGCAGCCGTGCTGAGAAAACAATAGACAATGTTTCATATTGACAGCGACCCTATTTCTTGTAACCTTCTAATATAAAACATTTTCCGCCTGTCCCGAGTGGAATTCTGCTTGATAACAGCTAATTCCCCCGTGGAACAGAATAGATTCCACACAATGTAAGAGAGCAGTCAATCATTCTTCTTTCCTGAATTCATTTCCATGCAGCTTGTTGTATATGCAGATGCCTTTATGGCCTAAACCTTTATCTCTGGAACAGCAGTTGCCAAAATACCAGTGTCCTTCTTGGGTGTGTGTGTGTGGATGTGGGGGGGACACCCAAACCAAGACAATGATTATTTTTATTTTTAAAAACCTTGGATTTGGCTGACATGCCGAGCAGATTTTTTAAAAACAGGATTTCTGCTAGATCTTATAGATAGCAAAATCTTGGAGCTAAAGAGAATAAACATTTCTTGGAGATAACCGTGCCCTTAAAAAACAACAACAACAGATATATCTGAGAGTGGCTTGAGTGAAGGCAACCTCTTAAGATTTTCAATGCGATATGGCTGTCCCTGTGCTGTGGGATATTTTATTGCATTTCTGCCCTCAAGTGAAGCTGACGGGAGCCAGGCTTGTAATTTAAATCAATAAGAACCCTTTACCATGGCCATAAAATACTTGGCTAAGCCTTTGAAGTGGCCACAGCTGAATGCACCGTGAGCACAGTATAAATGTTCCTTAAGATGTATTGTGTAAGGCCACTACTAAAACAGTATTCAAAGGAACCATTGCCTAAGCACCACTGATGAAGGATGGGAGAACGTCCGACTCTCTTTTGATCATTTACATCCACTCTTCACACACACACACACACACACAGCCATGTGAAGTTGTGACTTAATTGGCACATCACCCTGCTGCAGATGTCAGACTTCTGTGTCAGGCATCCCGGCTATCCGCTTGGGATCTGGACCAGGTTCTGAACCAATAATCCACATCTGATATGAAGTTATGTCAACGCTGCCTTTACATTTCAGCGATGGCTGGGGAAATATAAGGTGAAGGCCGGCAGTTCATTCGTCACCATAGCAGGAGTGCAAAACTGTGGTGCTGTGCTTCAAAGCTCATTTTCTTCTGTGGGGAAGAGCTGCGCTGGAAACGATAACCTAGATAAATTAGAACAATTTTAGCTCTGCCATCTGAGATGATTTAGTCTTAGATGGGTCTGTAGGTCTCTCAGCCTTGGATGCTACCGATGCATCCAGTCCTATGAAAGCGCTAGATGTGGCCCTTTCATTCACGCTTTTATATTTCCCTATATTTTCTGCATTCTATATTTTTCTATTAACAATTCAAAACAAACAAGCATGCACACAAAATCTAGAAAACCAAGGGCTGGCTACATCCTTTTCACAGGAGCTAGCAGAAAGTTATGCTCATTTGGTGGAACCTGAAATCGCACAAGAATAGCTCGACATGTTTCATTGGGGTTTGCAACACGTTAGAGCCTAAATGCCAGAGAAAGCTGGTTGTTCTTAAATCCTATTGAAATCAATAGGATTGGTGTGACTGATTTCAATGGGACTTTTAGTGCGACCAGCTCTTTGATTGTGGGCTTACGTTTTGAATAAACACAGACACTGTTCTGTGTCCTTGTTTATAGCTATTAAGAGCTGTCAGCATAGCCAGAGTTATTCTTGTTCCCACATAGTTTCTTCCTATATGATGCATTATATCAAGAGCTGGCCGTAGTGCTGAAAGGAGATCAGAGCCTATATCACTGGTGAGGTTCTCTGATGAACCCTGATGAGGTTCCATTAGCTGACACTGCTGTGTCCTGGCACCTGGCCCGCATTATTTGTAATGTCCTTTCGCCAACACTTGTAGGTCCTCATCATGATATTCTAATGAATCTGTGCGTGTAAGGACGTCCCTGAATGATCTAGTCCTTCTTTTGCCTAAAATGGGCAAGTTCTCACAACCTGGAATGTGAGAGATGATGTGCCAATGTTGTTTAACTTCACCAGGGGGGTGGCAACCAAAGACCAACTGAAGAATTTTCTATCCAGTTAAGTTTTTACTATCTTGAACATTCTTGAACTATCTTGAACATTCTTTATTTTTCTATTGGCATCAGGTTGCTGTTCAATGCTTGGCATTACCCACTTGTTGAATGGTTCATTTATTCAGACTTTAAAATGTTCGCTGGGCATATAATTCATTCCATGTTTTTGGCAGAACTAGTATTGATCTGCACATGGCATTGTAACATGTTTTTGTTTGTTTGAATAGCTATTATCCTAGTAAATTCCCCTTTATATTTATTAGCCAGTTTGTGGTGGTTTGTTTTGGTTTTTGTTGTTGTTTAGTCGTTTAGTCGTGTCCAACTCTTCGTGACCCCATGGACCAGAGCACGCCAGGCACTCCTGTCTTGCACTGCCTCCCGCAGTTTGGTCAAACTCATGTTCGTAGCTTCGAGAACACTGTCCAACCATCTCGTCCTCTGTTGTCCCCTTCTCCTAGTGCCCTCCACCTTTCCCAACATCAGGGTCTTTTCCAGGGAGTCTTCTCTTCTCATGAGGTGGCCAAAGTATTGGAGCCTCAGCTTCACGATCTGTTTTGGTTTATTGCCATATTATCACCACTTTGAAAGTTTGTATACATTGTCAATACTATCTTCTTCCTATGCATGAGAACATCCAACCCATAGGCTTAGAATTTCCACATGTTAAAGTAGCAACTCCAAACTGACATTTCAGATCCACTAGCCACAACTTTGCTCCTTTGCTTCAGCCTCTGTAAGCAAAAACCATTCAAATGTACCCCCCCTCCCCGTAGAATCAAAGATTCATAGAATTGTTGGAAGGGACCCTGAGGGTCATCACATCTGCTATTTGGTTGAACTGTAATCTCCAAGGTGTGATTGCTTCTGCAAAGCTTCATTTATTATGCTACGTTTTCTGTCTGTCTGGATTACAGGCACTTAACTTTAAAATAATAGAATCATAGACCTGTAGAGTTGGAAGGGATCCCTGAAGGTCATCTAGTCCAACCCCCTGCAATGCAGGAATCTCAACTAAAGCATCCATGACAGATGGCCATCCAACCTCTGCTTAAAAGCCTCCAAGGATGGAGAGTCCGAGGGAGATGGTTCCACTGTCAAACTGCTCTTACTGTTGTTTAGTCAGAATCTCCTTTCTTGTAACTTGAATCCTGTGGTTTGGGTCCTAACCCCCTTAGCAGGACAAAGCAAGTTTGCTCCATCCTCCACGTGACAGCCCTTTCAATATCTGAAGATGGCTATCATATCTCCTTCCAGACTCCTCTTTTCCAGGCTAAACATACCCTGCTCCCTCAACCATTCCTCATCAGGCTTAGTTCCCAGACCCTTGATCATCTCGGTTGCCCTCCTCTGCACACATTCCAGCTTGTCAACATCCTTCTTAAATTGTGGAGCCCAGAATTGGACACAGTAAACGAAAGGATAGGACAGAATCAAGAGGTCTGGCACATGTTTTGAAAGCACTATATATGATAAAGAATCCATGTATCATAAGTATGAGTGCTTCAAGCATTGACTTGCAAGTTTGCCCCAAGCTGGCCACGCTGCTTCTGTTTTCTTAGGGTTGCCAACTTACTAAGTAATACAAAATGCATTTTAATTATGACACCTGAATGAGAAAGTGGAGGCTTAGGTCACAGAGTCATGTCACAGGCAAATGTCAAGACAGCTGCATCATGAGCATGGAAAGATAGATGCACGCAGAATCACCTTCTGCAACTGGACATGTGGATGGCCTGCTCTCTCTTGCGGAATGTGCACTGATGACACCACCTGCTCATGAGCTGGGCTCTGAAGTGGGATCCAAAGTACAGAGTGACTGGAAGGTTGCTGTGCTGATCTGCCTCTGAGCTCTGGCTGGGGAGAGAAGATGACCTGAAGACAGAGGAATGAGTCCGCTTGACCAGGACCCAGCAACCTGGGACAGCTTCATGGCTGAGTGGGGATTTGAACTCTGGTCTATGTCCTATTCTAACCCTCTAACCACTACACCAAACTGTCCTAAGCCTCTTGAAGTATTTTGGGAATTAATGGAATTTGCTAATTAACCGAAGTGGCAGAGAGATATTATTCCTAGGTGGAAGGGATGGAGACTGAGCGAGATGTGTTTTTTTTTAAAAAAAACTTTCACATCTCGGACCATTGAGAAAACAGGATAATTGGTCCCTCTATCATGTGTAGCAGAGGTGTCCATGCTGAGACTGGTATATATTGCATTTTAATTTCTTATGACTATGGCTGACCCCTTTCCCCCTGCAAAAGTTGATTCTGGGCTAGCATAGTGTCAGGCTTCGGGGTATTGACTTCCTCCCCTGTGGCAGGAAACAAAGGATCAAATGAAAGGAATGTCTTACTAGTTAGAATCTTTAATCATCACAGTGAGAGAACAAAGAAAACGTCTCCTTGAATGGCGGTGGTCCCAATTAAGGCTCACCCCCCCATCCCTATTAATCTACATCACTCCTACATCTTGTACAGTAATCTGAGTTTGTAACCTCTGTGCTTTCTGTTCTGACACTTTCTGAGCTCTCCGTGACTTTGGAGAATGTGAGGGACAGGGGATATCGCGAAGTCCCTCCCCTCCTGAGTTCAAGCCCATCCCCGAGCAAAGGGGAAAGCAGGGAGAGTTCCGATTCCAGTGGGGAAGCAGGAAGTCGTGTCCGAGGCTCAGGCAAGGTAGAGGAGCCAGGGTCCCAGGTGGGACAGGAAGGGGCAAATAAGGGGGGGAGACCCATCCCCCCAACGCCAGAACTACGCAGAAAGAGGAGGGGCAAGAGGATGGGCTTGCCAAAGCTTTTGTGTTGGAGAAAGACGCGCCAAAAGTCATTCGGAGGTTCTGAAACCGACTGACCACATCACTCCGTGTAAATAGCAATGACCTCAGCACTGTAAATACGCAGCACCAATAAAAGAATAAAAATGCAGAGCTGCGTAGCGTCGTTACTCTGAAGTAGTCCACTCCGGCCACTGTGACAGCAACCTCCGAATCTTTTTTTGGGCTACTTTGGAGTTGCCGGGATGAGCGTGTCAGAGGCGGAGAGATGGCGGCAGATCGCGGAGCAAGCCCAGCAAGAACTGCAGCAGCTGTCGCTGCAGGCGCAGGGGGAATTGAAGGCAGCTAAAGAAGAGACTAAGAAGGTCCAGGACGACCGGCTACAACTGGCGGAACAGGTGAGAGCGCTACAGGAAAGAGAGCAGGAATTAAGGGCGGTGGCGGTAGACCTCCAAAACAAGCTGGATGCAGAGAAAAACAAGGCGGGAGGGGCACCCCAAGTCCAAGTGCTGCCAGGAAGGAGAGCCGGGACCCTAGTAAGCAAGTTCAATGGAGATCCGAGGGAATATCAGGGCTTTGAGACTGAGATTGTGTATGCTCTTGAGCTACACCACGATGAGTTCCCTGATGATGAGCACAGAGTAGCGTTTATTGTGGAGCACCTTACCGGGGCAGCCAGGGAGTGGCTAAGACCGTTAATCGCAACAAAGAATCCTTGCATGAAGAATGTCAAACTATTTCTAGAAGGTTTGAAAACGATGTATTCGTCCGATAGTCATATGGACCAGACTAAGGAGGAACTTCATAATTTACGCCAAGGAAATATGACAGTTCGCGCGTATTGGGCGAAATTCACCATGTTGGTGCACAGATTGGGGTGGGAACTAGAGTCACCCCCAATGCAAGCGGCGTTCTACTTGGGGTTGCATGAGGACGTGAAGGAGAGCTTGGGAGGGGGGTGGATGTGAGGGACAGGGGATATCGCGAAGTCCCTCCCCTCCTGAGTTCAAGCCCATCCCCGAGCAAAGGGGAAAGCAGGGAGAGTTCCGATTCCAGTGGGGAAGCAGGAAGTCGTGTCCGAGGCTCAGGCAAGGTAGAGGAGCCAGGGTCCCAGGTGGGACAGGAAGGGGCAAATAAGGGGGGGAGACCCATCCCCCCAACGCCAGAACTACGCAGAAAGAGGAGGGGCAAGAGGATGGGCTTGCCAAAGCTTTTGTGTTGGAGAAAGACGCGCCAAAAGTCATTCGGAGGTTCTGAAACCGACTGACCACATCACTCCGTGTAAATAGCAATGACCTCAGCACTGTAAATACGCAGCACCAATAAAAGAATAAAAATGCAGAGCTGCGTAGCGTCGTTACTCTGAAGTAGTCCACTCCGGCCACTGTGACAGAGAAGGAGGGTGAATACTATCCAGAGACTGTGAATCTGTTAACTCTCTCTCTTCTAGTGTTTCTTCTGCTAGCTGTTCCCCATCCAGTATTTCCCAGCTTCTGCCTTCTGAACTATGCCCCTCTGCAAACCACTCTTCCAATTCTATACTGCCCTCCTGATCATGGGAAGATTCAGGGTCAGGGTTAGGGGGAGGGGGTGGCTCCCACCATTCTTCTTCAGTGCAGCCCTCCTCAGCACAGCCCCCCACCCAAATAACTTGCCCCCTGCCTCCCACCCTTCCATGGTTACTTGAAGGAAATATATTTTCCTCATAGAAATTAAAGTCTGAAGTTCTAAGCATGCATACTTGAAAGCTAGCTCCATCAAAATCGGAAACTAACTTCAGTTAAAGTACATTTTAGGATGGGGTCATTGATGTGAAATATATGGACCGTCACCATGAGTTAGCCCACTGTCCTGGAGATCCCTGACATCTGTTCCAATAAGGCCTTACAGAATGGCACGTATGGCCAGCAATGCTGAATGGTCACCCTGTGAGCAGGCATCGTAGACTCTTGCAGCCTGCCATTCTGGGCAGGTGTGTTATGTTTGGCAAAGCTTATAGTTGACACCCAAAGCTCCCTTGGGGCTTAGATGTATGCCAAGGTCATGTGCACATGAAAGCATTGAGCAGAGGGGAGCAGGGGCGTGTCTAGACTGTTGCAGTTAAACCATGGAACTCACTCCCACAGGGGGCAGTGATAGCCCCCAACCTAGGTGGCTTTAAAAGAGGATTCAGGCCTCATCATAGGACTGAAACTGCCTTGGTCGCACTGGTCGATGATCTCCGGCAGGCTAGGGACAAAGGTGAGAGCTGTTTCCTAGTTCTGCTGGATCTCTCAGCGGCTTTTGACACCATCGACCATAATATCCTTCTGGACCGTCTAGAGGGGTTGGGAGCTGGGGGCACTGTCATACAGTGGTTCTGCTCCTTCCTCCTGGGCCATGTTCAGAAAGTGGTGGTGGGGGATGAGTGCTCAAACCCCTGGGCTCTCACTTGTGGGGTGCTTCAGGGTTCTGTCCTCTCCCCCATGCTTTTTAACATCTATATGCAGCCGCTGGGAGAGATCATCAGGGGGTTTGGGCTGGGTGTTCATCAGTATGCGGATGATACCCAGCTTTACCTCTCTTTCAAATCAGAACCAGTGAAGGGGGTGAAGGTCCTGTGTGAGTATCTGGAGGTGGTTGGAGGTTGGATGGCGGCTAACAGATTGAGATTGAATCCTGACAAGACAGAAGTACTGTTTGTGGGGGACAGGAGGCGGGCAGGTGTGGGGGACTCCCTGGTCCTTAATGGGGTAACTGTGCCCCTAAAGGACCAGGAGCGCAGCCTGGGAGTCATTTTGGACTCACAGCTGTCCATGGAGGTGCAGGTTAATTATCTGTCCAGGGCAGCTGTTTATCAGCTCCATCTGGTACGCAGGCTGAGACCCTACCTGCCCACGGACTGTCTCGCCAGAGTGGTGCATGCTCTAGTTATCTCTCGCTTGGATTACTGCAATGCGCTCTACGTGGGGCTACCTTTGAAGGTGACCCGGAAACTACAATTAATCCAAAATGTGGCAGCTAGACTGGTGACTGGGAGCAGCTGCCGAGACCACATAACACCGGTCTTGAAAGACCTGCATTGGCTCCCAGTACGTTTCCGAGCACAATTCAAAGTTTTGGTGCTGACCTTTAAAGCCCTAAACGGCCTCGGTCCAGTATACCTGAAGGAGTGTCTCCACCTCCATCGCTCTGCCCAGACACTGAGGTCCAGCGCTGAGGGCCTTCTGGCAGTTCCCTCGCTGCGAGAAGCCAAGTTACAGGGAACCAGGCAGAGGGCCTTCTCGGTAGTGGCACCCACCCTGTGGAACGCCCTCCCACTAGAGGTCAAAGAGAACAACAATTACCAGACCTTTAGAAGGCATCTCAAGGCAGCCCTGTTTAGGGAAGCTTTTAATCAATAAGAAATTAGTGTATTTTAATATTTCTGTTGGAAGCTGCCCAGAGTGGCTTGGGAAACCCAGCCAGATGGACGGGGTATAAATAATAAATTAAAATTATTATTATATTATTAGAGAAATTCCTGGAGGAGAGGGCTATCAAGGGCTACTAACCATGAGGGCTATGCCCTGCCTCTACAGCAATGCTTCTGAATACCAGTTGCTGGACACCACGGGATGGGAGAGGGCTCTTGGGCTTAGATCCTGCCTGGGAGGTTTCCTACAGGCATCTGGTTGGCCACTGTGAGAACAGGATGCTGAACTAGATGGGACGTTGGCCTGGTCCAGCAGGGTCTTCCTATGTTACTACGTTATTCTGGCAATTAAAGCTGATTTGCTGCCCTTGCACAACACACCCGCGATAAGGAAACTGGCGGGAAAACGCACTTAAAAGTGTGAGGTAGCTAAATCCAATGTTGTGCAGCCTTCAGAACGAATTTTCCAAAAATATCCAGCACCGTCTACCTTCCCCACAAACTCTGCTCAAACAGATCAGGATCAATGCTCGATAAGCAGGTCATTGAACCAACATGTATACGTTGGATTCCCCATCTATGCACCACCATCACTAGATGATGACTTGAATTTTTCTAAGGACGCCCCCCCCCCTGCTTTATGAACAGATAACTACTTCAGGGCTCGAACTCCGAAGCTACAGTACATTTAATAAGTCATACCATTATTTGCAGCTTTTAACCTTGCTCTGCTTTTGGTTCCACCTGTCATTTTCGCGCTGTTTTCTGCTTCCTCTTTTTATGTCAACACCTCACAGCGAGGCTGTAGCAGGTGAAGGCAGAGTGGTTTTAATCTAATTTATGAATGTCTACGTTCACAAAGAAATGGCTTTCTGCCTACCTTCCCTTGTTGTAGGGCTGGCCGAGAAGGCATAACCTGTGTGTTCCTGCAAGGCGTAGGTAAAGTCATGGTAATTTCCCCTCAGTCGAAACCCCTCATGCTGTGCCTTAGCATCATATACAGTATAATTTATAAAAGTGTGTGCAAGGGCAAAATTGTTCCCTTAATAGATTCCAAAGATTCCAATTTCCATTCTGCCACACAAGAGTGAAAATCCACTCCTGCTCAGTTATCTGTATCTTTGCTTCATCCTCACACTGTATCAAAAATCAGGTTCAGGTGCAGGTTAAGAGCAGGCATTTTACCTCAGGAATAGAGAGGCTTATTAAATATCTCCACACAATTAACATCACCATATCAATAGGAATTATCATTATGTCCTGTCAATCAGAGGCTGGATTTTGCTTCAGGGAAACAAAACAATTTAAATTATAGTAAGCCTCCTCCTCCTCCTCTTCTTTTACATTCTTCCCTTAAAATTGGATAATTACGTGACTTTTCATTAGGCTCCTCAGAGCGTAATAAATCACGATATTCACCCTTTGACCTTGGTGATGAATGTCTCTGGCAAAAACATGTGACAAGCATGATTCTAATGAGAATAAAATACTGAATAACAGGGGAGTGTCTTATAGTGAAAGAACAAAGCAAGAAAGGGAGGGGGGGAGAAGAGAATGTTTTGTGGCCTGTGTTGTGGATTCAGTTTCCTAAAGCAGAACTTTAAAAAGGCAGGTATAAGTAGAAAAGCAAACATGTTGATTTAAGGAAGCTCTTTTTGTAGAGAAAAGAGCAATTGTCTTGATTTTAAGGCGAAAGGCAAGCAAGATACGATGGCATTGTTGTGTTTGAAAGGTCAAGTTAATATGATGCATTGTGATAGTATTTTGGACATTCAACACTTAAGGTTCTTCCACTCCGGTTTAAAAGCTACATTCACAGATAGGCACACAGTCAGGCAGGCAGATATATTTAAAGACTCTGAATTGGATTTTCCCCCCAACATCCGCTGTGCACATAGCATTATGTTCAGAATGCTTTTGGACTGGCTGTTTATTTGCACAAGTTGGTTGTCATCTTGCACTTTCTAGTGCAGGGTCAGCCAACATGGTGCTCTAAGTTGCTGGACCCTAGCTCCCATCAATATCGGCCGGCATGACTAATGGTCAGAGATGACGGGAGCTGCAATTCGGCCTCATCTGGAGGGGACCACGTTGGGTACCCCTGTTCTTGAGCAACTGTTCTAGAGCCACTTTTCTGCTCACAACAAGGCTGTAATATTGCAGTGGAAAGCCGAATGCTGTTGATGCCATATAACCTCTGTCTCAACGTATTGGCACGTCTAACAAACAGCCTGCCTGGATGCTCCTTGAGTGTCCTTTCACATGAAAAGCTCAGAATGGATTGGAACACCAGCCACCGATTCAGAAATCGGGAAGGGAATCCCTGCTCCCTGGTGCTCCATGGGGCCAAGGTGTCTTCGGCTCCCTCAATAGCTGTTGGAAAGGGGCCGGGCCCCCACAATGTTATGGGGATGAAGGAGGCTGAGCACAGCCCAAATTCAGTGGCTGGCTCCTCTTGAGCACAAGAAAGGAGGAGCTGCCGGTCTCCTTCAGACAATGCGGTGTTGCTTGATAACACCACACTGTATGGCATTTCCCTACTTGGGTGTTGCCACTGCAAATCATAAGCAATCAGATGTTTGTTGCATTGTAGACCTGCTCCGTATAGGCCACCAGAGGATTTCAGATCTTTCAAGATGCAATGGCTTGTGTTAAACAGCGAGCACAGATTAGCCCCTAGTGTAACCCCATTCATTTGGACAGAAGCTTTTATAAAAGGGAGAAGGGGGGACCACTTGAAGAGAAGTCCTGTATCTAGGGATGAATTGTTCCGCAGAAATTTAGCAGAATGTTCTCTCTATGTGGTGGTAAATCTTCATCAGTAGTAGCCACATTTAGGAATTATGACCCTCTTACACTGATGAGGAGTTACTCACTCAAGTAATCCCAGTTGAAGTCCCATTGGGACTTGACTGATAACACAGAGCGCGTGAAATATGTCTTCCCCACATTTACATTAGCATCATGGGCAATAATTTACCCTAATGGAATTTAAATGGTAAAGCAATCTTAAAGAGCACCATGCTAATAAGCAGGGGCAGTCTCTGTGCATATTGAAGAAGACTGGGACAAAACGCTTTGAGTCACAAGAGCTTTTAGACTCACCACTGACTTGCAGAGGACTTTCACACATGGCAGAGTTCAACTATTTGGAGAGGTGTTTGTACACCAGTGTGAATGTTCTTGATGAAGGGTAGGAAATGGAAGAATGTCCTGATGGCATAAAGGCTGATCTAGGGGCATTCTCTCTCTCTCTCTGTCTCACACACAAATTGCAGGGTCACATGTTAGTCACTAAACGGCAGGAATAGGTAACTTCCTGTGGGATCTCAAACATGTAGTAAAATTACATACATGGTTTTGAAATCGAAACTGCTTTGATCACCCTGATTGATGACCTGTCTCAGGAGGTGAGTAGGGTAATTGTAGCCTTATTGATGCTCCTTGATCGCTCAGTGGATTTTGGTACCATTTACTGTACCAGGGCTGGCTCTACGTAGACCCCCGGTGGCGCAGTGCACCAGGGCAGGGGGCTGGTAAGCTGGGCGCCGGCCTGCTAAGGAGAGCGCCGCGCGACAAAGCCGCGCGGAAACCAATTGCGCCCTGCGAGGGCGGGGCGGGCGGCGGAGCGATCTCTGCCCCTCAGCACCAGGGCGCGCGATTTGCTCAAGACAGCCCTGTACTGTACTATGGTATCCTGGTTTCATCTGGGCCATCTGAAGGAGATTGGGTTATGGGCTATTCTGTTTTTAGTGGTTTTCTAAAAGGTTGGTCTCAGAAGGTGGCAGGGAGAGACCACTGTCCTGCCCCATGGCCCTTGGAATATGGAGTTGGTTCCATCTTGCTTCCCATGCTTTACATGAAACCACTGGGTGATCATCTGGAGATCTGAGTGGATAGTACTTACCTGTTGCTTCCAAAATCTGATTCATCATCTGATCTCAGAGAAGTATTAGATATGACTGGAGGACACTTAAGAAGTTAATGGGGATAAACAAGCAGAAGAAGAGTCTCCAAAGAAGATTTGATAAGTTGTTGGTCAAGGGTTCTGGGATTCAGATGGAGTTACACTCCTTTTAAAGGATCACATGCACATTCTGAGGATGTCCCTTGACTGGGATGTGTTTCTTAGATATTCATATGGCTATGCAAGAAGTAACTTTTACCATTTTTTTGGCTGGTTGGACAGCATTTGTCTTTCAAAGTAAAGACAAAGCTAGCCTCAGTTATCCCTACCACAGTTAATTCCAGGCTTCATTATAAAGTAGTGTTCTGAAAATGACAATTGATCCATAATGCAGTGGCCAGAGTTTTAAACCAGAATCCATTATTCTGACTTGCAACACCTACATCGATTGCTCATTGTTTTCAGTCTCAATTAGAAGCGCCGATTCTAGCCTTTAGGGATTGAAGTGGCTTGAGCCAGGTTAACTCAGGAACCACCTGCTTTTGTATGAATCTGCCTGCTGGTTAGGCTCAGTGCCAGAAACTCTACTCTAAATCCCATCCTTCCATCAGACTAGGTGGGTAAATATCCACAGGGCCAGCCCACCCACGAGGCAAAGTGAGATGACTGCCTCAGGCAGCAGGGTCCCTAGGGGCAGCAGATTCCAGTATCTTTCATCCCTTCCCTGCCAAAAATGTATTGGCATCTGTGCTTACCTCCTCCAAGAAAGTAATTGCTCATGGAATCTCCAGGTTTCCAGACATTTGCTCAAAACCTTTCTATTTCAATGCACTTTTGCTCGAGATGTTTTTATTTCAGTGTGTTTTTAGTGCTTTAGTTTAGTCTTCCAATTTGCTGCCTCTACTCTTTAATCCAGATGCCTGCTTTTAATGTTGTCTTAGGAGTATTTTGCATTTTTGTGTTTATTTAATTGTCTGAATTTGGATTTCAACTTTTTCGTAAGGTGCGTTGTGCATTTTCCAGTAGAAAAGCAGGATAAAGAAGATGGTGATGATTAATAATAATAATGTCACTTGTAAGTATAAATCTAGCTTAGGTAAAATAGGTTGTCTTACTGAAGAACAACAATATCTCAGGAGGGGTTTTTATTTTCTGGCCTCTATGTACCAGGAGGCAAACAATCCGTGACTGAATTTTACTGGCAGTAGGTTACACCTCCCTCCTTCCCACATTGGCTCAATGCAAATTACATTATACTATCAGACTGGGTGGTGTTGGGAGCCATTCCCCCAGGTATCCATGAAAGGTGGAAGCAATCAATGAACCAGTCCAGATAGGGTTACTTCCATGATCTGCTCTGTAATTCATCATTATCCCCACTTGCTTTGATGACAAGTGAGCACAAATTCATTCATACAAAGATGTGACTCTTACACATTTTATTGTGGGTGACTTTACGCGGTATGAAATATGTTCACATGCCCAGAATGAAGTCAGATAGGTGGAAGGATTGCACTATGTGGGTAAGGGGCACATAGCTCAGGGGTAGAGTAGATGCCATCTTTTCAACAAAGTGTGGTCCTTTCTAACAAAAAGGTGGTTCTCTCCCCCAGGCAACTGTTTAGATGACTGCTTCCATTTCAGAATGGAGGAGGACATTAGCTAGCCTTCCCAAGGGCGTACCCACCACGGGGCAAGTTAGGGCAGCTGCCCTACTCTAGAAGCAGGGCTGGTGGGCAGAGGCGGAGCACAGCCCGGCAGAGCGCGGGTTCGCCATTCCCGCCGCGCCGCACCCTCCCTCCAGCTCCCCGGCGCGCCCTCAGGCAAGGCCAAGCGCGGCGGGGGACCAGGGAGCGCGGCGCGGTGGGCGGGAACGCCGAACTCGCGCTCCGCTGGGCTGGGCTCCGCCTCTGCCCACCAGCCCTGCTTCTAGGGAGGGGCACAGCCCGGCGGAGCGCGAGTTCGCCGTTCCCGCCCACTTTGTGGCCCCTCCCCTTCCGTGCCTTGGCCCCTCCCCTTGCCCCCCCCTAGTTTTGATCCTGGGTACGCCCATGAGCCTTCCTTGACAGTGACTGTGCTTTACAGGGCCATTGTGGTACCCTGCAGAAGTTGTTGTACTCTGACTCCCACCAGTCCCAGTGTAATGGTGCTGGTTGCTTCCTCACGAGTAATCTGCTCCAAACTCTGTGGCTGGTTTTTACAGAGTTTTATTATATACATATGTACAAGACAGAGCAACAAAAAGCATGACTGTTCTATCCCGAATCAGAATCCGGAAGCACCGCCCTTCGGGACTTTTGCCAACAGAACACGCTAGGTGTTCTGAATCTCCTCCTCTCTGCGTGCCTCTCCCCCCCCTCTCCGCTGTTGGGGTGATGGGGCTGGTGGAGAACTCTCCCCACTGGAACTGCCAAGCTGGGGTGCTGTCTCCTCTGGCACCTCCCCCTCCTGAGCGCTCTGGTCTGACCCTCCAACGCTTCCCTCTGGGAACCTTCCCCTCTCAGCATCCTCAAGGCTCTGCACCGCTTCCTGAGGGTCAGCACCGCCTTCTGCGGACTGCTCCGCCATCCCGGGCTCTTTCAGCATCGGAGAGCTCCTGTCCCCTCTTCCTGGACTCTCCGCTGACCCTTGGTGGTTCCCTGACACCCAGTTTGCATGGCCAATGGTCAGGCTTGCTGATGATGGGGCTGCCATTGCTGGGTACCTAGCACCCACTGCCTGAACCCAGCTGCCTATCCTAAAAGATAGGATAATCTTAAGCATGGCTGGCCCACTTGTGAGGCAAAGTGAGGCGATGGCATCAGGTAGCAGATCCACAGGGGCAGCAAATCTTGATGTAGTTCTTTATTGCCTCCTTGTTCCTGGTGTAGATCTTCATTCACTCCCTTCTCCCTGGCAGGAAGAGGGGTACTGCTTTGCAGTTCGCCCCAGGTGCCAAAATGTATTGGGTGAGCCCTAGGCTGTGGGAAACCCCATAAGAAAAGGCCTGTTGGATCAAAGGCCTGTCTTTTCCAGCATCCCACAGTGACAAAACAGATGACCCCCAAAATAAGTAAATAAGTAGGCAAGGAAGGCAATTGCTCTTTCTCACCATTGTTTCTCAGAAACGGTTATTCGGCAGCATCATGCCTCTGACTATGAGTTGCTGGTGAAGAACAGTGGGAGAGGTCTACTTCACTCATGCCCTGCTTGTGGTCTTCCCAAAGGGATTTGATTGGCCTCCATGGAAAAACAGGATGCTGGACTAGGAAGGCCATTGGTCTGGTCCAGCATTGTACAACCTCCCCACGAACAAAATCAGAAGGAATGCTCAATAAATAGTTGATGTTGCCTAACTTCTCCCAAATTTTTGCAAACGCTTCAGGATGAATGCTCAATAAACAGATAGTAAGGAAGAATCAGAGATACATTGTTACAAAGACACACATTTTTTTTAGAAATACTGTATTAGGTTAAGGTCTGGTTAACTACAGTAGCATATTGTGTAAGCATATACCGTAAGTTTTGGTTTTGTTCCATTTTGTTTTCTACATGGGTACTATTTCTTTTTCTTCTTTTTTGTGTCTTCTCTTACTCTGTGCACTTGTAATTACTATATTTTTCTGTCTATAAGACGTCCCCATGTATAAGATGCCCCCAATTTTGGGGGACTCAGATTTAAGAAAATGGGGGGAGGCACTATCCATATATATGACACCCCCTAATTTTTGACATTATTTTTAGGGGAAAAAACTAGTCTTATACACGGGAAAATACGGTATGTACTTTTTATCTTTTAATAAAGAATATAAAAAGACATGTACAGTAGAAGCATTTTCCTATTATTATTATTATTATTATTATTATTATTATTATTATTATTATTATTATTTCTTATCCACACCTCAGCATAAGGTCCCATGGTGGGTTACAACAATATATAACAAATTATTAAAATCATTAAGAATAAATAAATAAATAAATAAAACAAAACACATAATGAATAATATAGAAATATTAACAATAATAACAAATATTAACAATATTAACAAGAATAGGTTGGGATGCACTAATTGGGTTCTTAAAATAATCTCTCCCCACTCCTCTTTAATCAGCAATAGAAACGACACATTTTGGCAATCCCGAGCTATAACAAAATCACAACCTTGTGGGGTCTCCCCCTGTGGTCCAGTGTCCATCAGTCTCCCTAGACAGCTCTGGTGGGAGAGAATTGGTCCCCTGAAGTATCCTCTTGGTTTTCTTCACACTGGGATGTGTGTGTGTGTGTGTGTGTGTGTGTGTGTGTGTGTGTGTGTGTGTGTTAGAAACCCAGAGACTTGCCACTCAGGGCTGGAAGGCAGCACTGGGAATTGGAAGTGCCGTTCTACAAAAGTCGCTGACTTCAAAAGGCAGTGCCTTGGAGGGCTGAACCACTGTACCACTGTGCTGACTTGCATCGAGTCCCCCTCAAAGTTGGAAATACGGTGCAGTTGGGGGATGGCGGTGATTTAATGTACTTCCAAGCACTACAGGGCACTCTCCTTAAAGAAAACTGCTGTAAATTATTTGTAGCTAATTCCATTCTGGATGGAGGGCATGCTATGTTCCCCAGTACAAGAGTCTCGCTTGTATCTAATAATTGTTATATCTTCTCTGAAAATTTACTGCCGATGTCTCAATTTTAACAATTTAAATAACAAGCTTAACCAAGTGGAACTGGGCAAAGGCAGGCAGGCTCCCTTGATGAAAGCAGGACAACTCTTACGTCTGAGCCCATTTATACTTTGACATGAGCAGTGACACACAGAGATGAAATCTGTTTAAAGCGGCTGCTTTCTCAGCACAATGACAGATTCCGAGTGTAAAGAAAAACTGTTTCGCAAGAGGGCATACCTGTTAGCTTTAGTTAGGGAGGACGTGTTTCGGGGGTGGGGGGGGGAAGAGATGAGAAGCAGCAAAATTACGACAGGCGTGTGCAGGCCTGTGTGCAGGCATGCAAAACAGATGCCTGGTTCGGGAGCATGCAGGAGAAATATACTTTCCCAGGCCCCCCCCCCCAAAAAGCCTTAGAAACCTTTCATGGGCATTAGCTGGCTCAGTAAATAATACTCAGCTTAAGGATTTCAAAGGGAGGCTTTTCTTGCATGTATGGCTTTGCTCATGATGGAAAAGGGGAGATCCTAAGACTGCAATCCTATCCTCACTTCCCTGGGAATCAGTTCCATTGAACTGACTAAGGCTCACTTCTGGCTAGGTGTGTGTACAGGACTATATGTGTCTGATGCAAAGGAAGACCGAGATCCCATTTCTCAGCAGCTGCGTAGACCCGTTGCAAATGCATCTTCTAGGGAAGAGAAAAGCCAGAAATCTTTAAATTAGGACCATGGGTAGGTGCCTTAGTTACTGTAATGATGATGATGATGATGATGATGATACTTTATTATTTATACCCCTCCCATCTGGATGGGTTTCCCCAGCCACTCTGCGAGGCTCCGAACAGAGTATTAACAACACGATAAAGCATCAAACATTAAAACTTCCCTAAGCAGGGCTGCCTTCAGATGTCTTCTAAAAGTCAGATAGTTGTTTATTTCCTTTACATCTGATGGGAGGGCGGGGACCACTACTGAGAAGACCCTGTGCCTGGTTCCCTGCAACCTCACTTCTTGCAGTGAGGGAACCGCCAGAAGGCCATCGGAGCTGGACCTCAGTGTCTGGGCAGAACGATGGGGGTGGAGACGCTCCTTCAGGTATACTAGGCTGAGGCGTTTAGGACTTTAAAGGTCAGCACCAACACTTTGAATTGTGCCCGGAAACGTACTGGGAGCCAATGCAGTTTTTTCAGGACTAGTGTTATATGGTCTCGGTGGCCATTCCCAGTCACCAGTCTAGCTGCCACATACTGGATTAATTGTAGTTTCTGGGTCACCTTCAAAGTTGGCAGGGGCAGACCATCTCCCTGCAAAGGGGAAGAGAGAATAAACTTTCTATACCTCCATTAATCCAAGCGATGTTCTCCTCCAAATCACTGCATCCCCACACTTTCCCCTCCCTCAATCCTAATTCTGGAATGAGAAAATGGTGTGAGAAAATCCAGAAAGTGTGGGAAGGCAGTGATTTGGAGGAGAACGTCATGTGGACAACGGAGAATTAACAGAGGTGCTGAAAGTTTACATTAAATGACAGTATGGATGAGTGAGACCATTGGGGAAATGGAGATAGCTTTAGCAGTTAAGAGTTCAGTTCTTTGTTGTAACCCTTATTATGCTCCAAGTTCCTCACCGTGACTATAAATAGCATTAGCAATTCAATGAACTTTAAAGAAAACAGCCAAGCAGTAAACAAAAGATGTAAGACATACAGAGAAACTTTAAAATAAAAATAAAAATAGAGAGTTTATGAAAAGCAGAAGGACCTCAGAGACGAGAGGACCTGTAACTTTGATGATTGTGTAGGAGGGGATTTCAAACAAGTTTTTCTCCCATTTCACACCTGACAAAACTGTATACTCGGTCCCAAAAAGACAGGAAGTTAAATGTGTCTTTAGTACATCATCATTATCTTTTTAAATTCAAACAGCATTTGCTCTAAAAAGGTTTGTTTAAGGACCAAGCTAGGTTTGATATTTGATGCATCCTTGCATTTACCATGCAGGGTTGGGTTTTGTCCTGTCCTGGTTTTGTTTTGTTTTAAATGCCAGTTCTCAGTGGGAAAGGCTGACATGTAAGGGGATTAGACCAGTTAGGGTCAGATTGGCACCCATGCACAATTTCCTATGAATGAAAACACTAGTTCCAGCAGAGGGGATTTTCCTGAGGATCACAGGAGGCATTATACCCCCTTTTCATTCCTCTTACGTAGCAGCCCCTTCTGCAGTTGGTGCTCTTTGCATAAAAAACAACAACAACTGCATGGTAAATGTAAAGATGTGTTTAGCATCACTGTCTAGCATGGTCCTTATAAAAAACTGGGAGCACAGGAAACCTGGTCTCCTTTCATTCTAGCCATCCTAATAAGAAGAAATCAACATGTACAGAAACTTAATTGGAGAGCCAGTGTGGTGTAGTGGTTAAGAGCGGTAGACTCATAATCTGGGGAACTGGGTTCGCATCTCCGCTCCTCCACATGCAGCTGCTGGGTGACCTTGGGCTAGTCACACTTCTCTGAAGTCTCTCAGCCCCACTCACCTCACAGAGTGTTTGTTGTGGGGGAGGAAGGGAAAGGAGATTGTTTAGCTGCTTTGAGACTCCTTCGGGTAGTGATAAAGCAGGATATCAAATCCAAACTCTCTTCAACAGGCCAAAACCTACCTTGCTGAAACAAACTCTGCACTTTTTCCTATTTGCCTACAAGACAGTTCAGTGCTCTTGAACCTTTGACAAATGGTAGTCCATAGACTTTAGTTGCACCAAGGAAGCAAACCAAGGGTGTGGTCTGTGAGCAGAGTAGCCCACCCACCTGCTGAGCAGGGACGTAGCATGGGAGGTGCCAGGGGGGCCATGCCCCCAGGTGCACAATTTTTGTAGGGACATGAACCAGGCATCCCCATTTGAAAGATTAGCTTCAAATGACAAAGCACCACTGTACCACTTAATACTGCAAATACTGTGTGTGTGTGTGTGTGTGTGTGTGTCTGGGAGACAGGCTTTGCCCAAGGTCAAATTGATTCCAGGAAGTAGTTATCTTTGGCAGAGCTGAAAGCCCACCAGTTTTGCCAGCTGCCAGAGAAACTGTAACCATCTTGCCCACTTCAGGAAAGCAGCCGTAAGTACCTCGCAATACCCTAAGGCCCAGCTACCTAGAAGTAGAAGAAGAAAGGAAACGGTCATGACAGATGGCTGGTTGCATCCCCCAGGTAGTTCCCTTCTGTTGTGAAATAAAAGTGCACCCCTGTGTGTGCAGATCACAAAGAGATTAGCTTAAGGCAGAAGGGGCTGTGGTCTTAGAAGCTTTAGGGCCCACTCGATATGCTGTGTGAAGCAACCAGAAGCAAACACAATGTTAATCACAGGATGTCCTGCATCCCACCACAAAACCTCAATGCTCAGGAAAGGAAACAGACTGCAACTAGCATGCAGCAAATAGTCCCTGAAAATATGTTCTAACTCAAACTATGGGGAGCTGTCTTTATTCTGAAGTCGACCATTGGTCCATCTAGGTAAAGGTAAAGGGAACCCTGACCATTAGGTCCAGTCGCAGACGACTCTGGGGTTGCGGCGCTCATCTCACGCTATTGGCCGAGGGAGCCGGTGTACAGCTTCCAGATCATGTGGCCAGCATGATAAAGCCACTTCTGGCGAATCAGACCAGCACAGAGAAATGCCGTTTACCATTTACAGCTTGCACTCTTTTAAAAGAAAACATCATGAAAATGATGTTTAGATGGCATCTTACACCGGTCAAACTTGCAAAAATTAATAAGTCTAGTAATAAAAAATGTTGGAAGTGTAACATCAAAGAAGGAGACTATTACCACATGTGGTGGCTCTGTGAAAAGGTAAAAATCTATTGGGAACAAATATACAATGAACTAAAAAGATTGTTAAGATACACGTTCCCAAAAAGACCTGAAGAAATGCTACTAGGAATTTTAAGCAGAAGCATAAAGAAAGGAGATCACAAACTTTTCATGTACGCCACCACGGCCGCAAGGGTTATTCTAGCGCAAAAATGGAGAACAATGGAGGTGCCAACAATAGAAGACTGGAGAGAGAAGTTGATAGAATACTCAGAGCTAGCGAGGTTAACGGGGAGAATTAGAGACGAAAAAAAACAAAAGTTTCAAAAAGAATGGGAAAATTTATAATTTATAGGAAAGATTACTGTAAGATTTAGTAAAAGTAAGACCAAGGAGAAAACAAAATGGGGGGGGGGGGGAAAGGGAAAATCGGTAAATGGCCATTATAAAATGCAACAAGAGGGTATGTAACCAGGACGTAAATATACAGCCAAGAATAAAATGGATAAGGGTATCTGGTAAAACATATAGGGACGAAAATAATCGGATGGAAATAAAACCATAAGAGAGAGAGGGGGAGGTCAAATGGGGGAAGACAAGGTGAAGAAGGAAATGTGGATCAGGAAGGAAAATATTGCAATTTGAGATATAAACCCAGGTTGACGATTTGTATAAGATGATAACTTTATTTGAGGTATGTAAGCTGTAAAGGGATACCTGCGGATTACTTTTCTTTTTGGGTATGGTATTGCTTTCTCTTCCTTTTTTGGTGATTTGTTATTGTATATAAAATTAATAAAAAATTATATGAAAAAAAAAAGAGAAATGCCGTTTACCTTCCCGCCGGAGCGGTACCTATTTTGTGTGTGTGATTCATTTCTTTTATTTTCAATTATCTACTTGCACTTTGACGTGCTTTCCAACTGCTAGGTTGGCAGGAGCTGGAACCGAGCAATGGGAGCTCACCCCCGTCACAGGGATTCGGACCACCGACCTTCTGATCGGCAAGCCCTAGGCTCTGTGGTTTAACCCACAGTGCCACCCGTGTCCCCACTGATCCATCCAGTAATAATATAATATAATATAATAATATATTGAAAGCAGTGGGACTTACTTCTGAGTAAACATGATTGCTCATGTTGCTTGATTAAGGGTGAAGATTCTGTGCCCCTCCAGACATTCTTGGACTCCCATCATCCCATCAGTGTAGTCAGTGGTGAGGGATTATGGGAGTTGTAGTCCAATAACAACACCAGGAGAGCTATAGGTCCCTCAACCTTGTGCTTGAAACTACACTTAGGTTTGGAAGATGTGTATTAATATTTCATTCCTCCCTGTGGAATGTATTCCCATCAGATGTCAAGGAGATAAATAACTACACAACTTTTAGAAGGCATCTGAAGGCAGCCCTGTATCAGAAAGTTTTTTATGTTTGTCGTTTTATCATGTTTTTATATGTGCTGGAAGCCTGCCCACATGGGCATGTTGTTGTTGTTGTTGTTGTTGTTGTTGTTGTTGTTGTTGTTGTTGTTAAATGATTTTGTAGATCTTTGTACCTGTTTCTTTTTTAACCTAGGTTGTATGATTTTAACCCCATGAACTCATGAACAGCTTAACACCCCGAGAATAATGCCTAAAAACACACACAACTAGGTTTGAAATGCAAGCAGACATCCTTTTCATCTTTCCCCTTCCATTCAACATATGCCAGTGTTTGCTTTGCAAGATAATGTCAGATGCAGGACAGTTCACAAAGCACAAAAAGGGAGTTTACCTTTGTCATTATCAGAGCTAGCAGCTGCCAAGATGGTAGGCAGCAAATGGCACGAGCTGGACAAAATATTGTCCATTTTCAGCAAATACAATTTTAAGCAACCACAAGTGACGCTGATCTGCTACTGGCCCAATATTCCATTGTGCTTCCAGGACAAAGGCATCTCACTGTCTTGGAAGTTGTTCCCAGAGAGGCTGTTAACAGGAGTCCAGGATTCTAACCATTGTGTGGCACCTGGCGTCGACCAGCTTCTTCTAAACTTTTTTTTTTTTTTTTACTCAGCATTGTCTTAGCACAAACACTGCAGCACTGCACCTTCAGCCCAAACACCCAATCAGTGCATTTGATGATTGTATGCTGGGTTCAAAACACTTGAAACATCTCAGAGCACCTGACATCCTTTCAAGTTAGCTGCTATAAAGCGAACACAAACAGAGCAGGTTTCAGAGAGGCTGCGTCAATCAACGCTCAATCTCTATGTTCTCACAGACGTTCCTTATCCTGGCTGATTTATTTCATATTAAAAGGGCTGTCAATCTGTATCACAGGAACAGGTTTGGTGGAGGGGGGAGTTTGTGTGTGTGTGTGTGTGTGTGTGTGTGTGTGTGTGTGTGTGTGTGTGTTAAATGACAGTCCTTACTGTCTTCCAACCCTCTTTGGGGGTTCTTGAATTCTTTCCTTCCATGGGTATGGCATTAATGCTGGAGACCCACGCCCAGAATGAAACCTTGTGAAATGATAGAATCGTCCATTAAATGGATCACTTTGACCACCCAGCAATGGCACTGTCTTTCTTTCATGCAAAACAATGATCCCTTTTAGCTGAATATCCATATTGGCTTCCCCGAGTCCAAGTTGCACAGACTGTCACAGGCTTCATTAAGACTGAATTGTCATCATTATAGTCTGCTGCTTCTCCCATGAACATAAGGAGCTGCCTTCTACTGAGATAGACCTCAATAGAGGTCTATCTAGCTCATTCTGTCTAGCTCATTATTGTCTATAGCAGGGGTAGCCCTCATGGTGCCATCCAGGGGTTGTCAGACTTGTCAGTTTGCATTTCTTAGTGCAGAAAGAGAGCCAGTGTGGTGTAGTGGTTAAGAGCGGTAGACTCGTAATCTGGGAAGCCGGGTTCGCATCTCCGCTCCTCCACATGCAGCTGCTGGGTGACCTTGGGTTAGTCACACTTCTCTGAAGTCTCTCAGCCCCACTCACCTCACAGAGTGTTTGTTGTGGGGGAGGAAGGGAAAGGAGATTGTTAGCCGCTTTGAGACTCCTTTGGGTAGTGAGAAAGCGGGATATCAAATCCAAACTCTTCTTCTTCATCTGATGTGCAGAGATCTTTCCTATTCTAATCAATTCAAGAAGGTTCTGGAAGCTACTCTGTGTGAAAGAAACAAGCAGAAGGTTCCTGGTGTTTGGGTTATACCTTCAGAGAAGCTGAGTACAGCTGGTTTAAACTGGTTCTTTAAGTCAAGGTCATGCTGACTATAAAAGTAGGACCAGAAGGAGCCTGGGTTTCACCGTCTCTTTCTATCCCTTTTCCTTCTGGTGTGGTGTTCTGTATATAGCGTTAAGTTTAGTCTTATTATAAGTTATTGCAAGTTCAAGTTAAGCCTGCTGCAACTGGATTTCTTAGGGGCAGTGCCAATCCTGAATGTATTGGATTTGTGATCATTATGCTCATTTGCCTTCAGTAGCAGTAAAGCTCCGCTGGATGAAATACAATTGCCTCTGGTCTATTTTCTGGGAATTCTGCAACGTGTTTAAGTTTTTACTCTGCTAACTATACATTGGAATCTACTCTGGATCCATATTGAGTTTCATGACAAGACTAACAGCCCTAGACATCATGGCCAATGGCCAGAGATGAGGGTAGCTGGAGTCACCATCTGTAAAGCACCATGTTGGAGACCACTGACCGGCAGTGACTCTTCAGTGTCGTAATCTTGTTGCTGAGTGGGTTTTCCTGGGGGGAAACAGCAGAACAAGTGGAAGTGTGGGTGCTGTTTTCTTTCCCTTTCCTGAGAGCTGATAGAGCCATTGAGATTATTTTGTTGCGGGAAGATAAACACTTAGTGCCCTCCGGGATATCTTTATCTATTCATTTCTTTTCGGTTTATAAACTACTTCACAACCTAAAGTTGTGGTTTACAAGAAAATAAAACAAGATGGTGAAGACCTTCTGGGAAATGATATATAATGAAATTTTTAAAATGTTGAAATATACATTTATTTTTTAAAAAGCTAGAAGCCTTCGTATTAGGGTATAGTAGGCCGAGAAATACATAAACAGGATAAAACATTGTTTTTATATTCAACAACTGCAACGAGAATGTTATTAGCCCAAAGATGGAAACAAGAAGATTAACCAACAAAAGAAGAGTGGCAGATGAAATTACTGGACTATGACAAACTGGCAAAACTGACGGGAAAAATCCAGAACCAGCAGGATCAGACTTTTCTGAAAGACTGGAATAAAATTGTGTTATATTTGAAGGACAACTGTAAACAACTAGCATCGCTCGTAGGGCTACAAGAAGCTTTGTAAGGTCAAACTTATTAGTTATTACAGTTAATTTAGTATGTAAACAAGATTATGCTTAATAGCAATAAGATATATAAGAAAATGCAGCACATAGAGAATAGGTTTGAAAACCATCAATCATGGAGGGAGGAAGTCGTAGGCCCATGAAGTCAAATGTTTTATTTACTTTTGTACACTATGATGTTATGTAAGAAAGTATCTGTAAAAACCAATAAAAATTATTATAAAAAGGGGAAAAGAAAATGAAACAAGATAAAATACAAAAGATGACAAGCTCAGTTTACTGCAATAAAACCATTATCGCTTTTATGCTGCCTCCTTTTATGCTGCCTCTGACTCTGTTACTCCGGGTGAGGAGCAAGTCCTGTGCTTGACTTGGATCAGAATCTTGAGGAAGACCAGGAACAGGTGAACCCACCTGGTCTATTATAAAACAGGCCAGTGGCACTCTGTGAGGGGACGCATCTCACCTAGGTTTGCAGATCATGCTCGGGCTACTCAGATTCTGCTGGACAGCTCCCCTGCTAGTCCAAGCTTCCCGTGGCTGCTGGACAGCTCTCTGAATGTTCCAGCCTCAGTACTTACTCCTGCCACATAAGACCTCTTGCAATTCTAGCCTTGGAGGAGGAAATTCATTCTAACTTATATATTTTTTATCCCACAAGTATGGTGTATGGTGCCAAAGTGAGGGGTTGGCCAAATTTTGTCAAATTGGAAACTACCCAGCCATTCTTTTTGATATTCTTTCTAAAAGTTATGTTTTATTAAGATTTTGAATCATTGAATCATTCAAACAAAACAGTCACATTCGCGGATTCTGGGGTCACTCTTGAACCTGCCAAGTGGCACTCCTATTGACATGATAACATCTGTGGTTGGGCTTCCTTTAATATCATCCAGAGTTCATACTGCCTTGCTTTTACACTGGTTGAAATTGCAGCATATGCCAGATACGAGTTTGCCCCCCAAATGCTTTCTGGTTCAGTTTCTAATAACATCTGAAGAAAGCAAGACTAATAAATAGGAAGCTCTTATAATTTAGTATGGGCTGATTCCAGAGGAGTGATACGCCTGTGAAATGTCTTTTATGCCTTTGCGGCCAGGGAGAAGTGTATTCTATTGTTCACTGTATGATTCCCCTAGGGATAGACTTTTGAATGGGATTCTTCAGATGATTTCCATTTCGAAAAGTAGGGAGGACATAGTAACATAAGAAGAGCCTGCTGGATCAGGCCAAAGGCCCATCTGGTTCAGCATCCTGTTCTCACAGTGGCCAGCCAGATGCCCGTGGGAAACATGGAAGCAGGATCTCAGCACAAGAGCCCTCTCCCCTCCTGTCTTTTCCAGCAACTGGTATTCAGAGGGACAATGACTCTGATAGAGGTTGAAAATCTGTTATTTACTGGTCAATAGGGATAGATATAAGGTTCCTGTGCCTGCTCTAGCAGCCCAATTGATCAGAGAGCTGTGCTGGCTGGGGCTAATGGGTTTGTAGTCCAAAATGTTTGGAGTGTGCCAGGCTGGGGAAAGTTGCTCTATCTTGTTTAGATCAGGGTTTCCCAAACTTGGGTCTCGAGCTGTTTTTGGACTACAATTCCCATCATCCCTGATCATTGGTCCTGTTAGCTAGGGATGATGGAAGTTGTAGTCCAAAACCAGCTGGCGACACATGCAGAAGAGATTAGTGAACATTTGCAGTTTGAATGGACATTCTGGATGATACAGGCATTACATTAACATTGCAAAAGCAAAGGAAATAGCGCACACTTTGAGCCGTGTGTGTGTGTATGTAAATGCCATTTGACCATGTCAGCACTTTAAAAAAAGGAGCAGATTCATTAATGAATGGCTAGCCCACAGTCCACCCTGATCACAGATGCAATTGCCTTCCTTCCTCTGACCTGTTCTAAAGCCAGCACTCCTGGTGGGAAGGGAGGCAATGCTCCTTCAAGAGCTCAGAATCTGTAATAGAACACTGTGTGAACTAGCAATGTATGCAGACATATTTGCACAAAGAAGCCACCCACATCTGATTCAATTATCTGTGCAACTCATTGGTGTGGTGCCATGAAATGTTACCAAGTGTCCTTGCTTTTCCTGCATGCAATATTTTTATAGGTACAAAACCTAAGAACCTCTGCTTAATCAGGTTCCTATTTATGTTTCTAATTCAAAATGCACATGGCCTGAAATCATAGTAATAATATATGCTAGTACTAGCAGGCACTCCTAACTGTTCCGGCAAGATGTATTATCCACCTATCTAAAGACAGAAAGGGTGGCAACAGTTTATATTCAGGATATAATCATGGTGGCCATTTCTAATTCCTCCCCAATTTCTGTGGAATTTCCTGCAATGACATTTTCCACAACGAACTTGGTTTTTCAAGTACATGTAATATGGTGCGCCATAGGAATTCAACCGCAATTTAGCATTCATTAATCTCTACTTATTGTAACGCGGAACTGCAGACATTTTATTGCAACCAATTACAAAAGTGTGACTTTTTAAAAACAACACTTTTTATATAAAAATGTGATTAAAAATCTCCTATAAATAAATTAGGGTCAGTAAGTTAAATATTGTATGAAAATGTTCATTGATTATGGTATTTTGATTCCATACCAACATCTAGGCATGGTTCTACATATTTAACTCATTGGAAACTCAGAAACCAATAGTTTATAAGCTCTGCCACCTTTGGAAGTTGAATAGAGGTTTTGCTGCCTTTGGGGGAAATCTCCCACAGCAGTTTATCTGCCATGGAATCCCTGAACATTGCAAAGGATTCTGGGATGTTGTCTAAGATGCAGACCCCATTCAGGGAGGACTCTGGCTAGACTTGTTAGACACTGGCATTGCCCTATGTAAATTGAGAGTGTGCTCTAGAACGCACCTAGCTCTCCTTGGTAGCAAACTCATCATATGGCAACCCGACACTGCTTTCCTAGTGTGACAGATCACTGCTGATCATGTTTGTGGTCAAGCCCTCCAGAGAAGGAGCCACATCAGCATGAATAAACTAGCTATGAAATTCAAGGAAGAGCTAAAAGCTCTGCTTGGAGTCAGTAGTGTCAACCTCTCACTCCTTCAGCCTGTACTTTCCATGTTGTTGTTACCATGGTCTGATAGATAATTCATTTATATGCAATAGGGAAAATGACTTTGCTTCATGCATCACATTCATAAATGTATCAAAAAGGACTCATTTCTCCCCCTTCAAAATGCTGTTGGTGCTTTTGAAGGAAAGAGGGGGGGGGGGAGAACACACACTCTCTCTTCTCTCTCTCTCTCTCTCTCTCTCAAAAAAAAAAAAAAAATCAGCCTAGGCTTTCTCTTCTTCTGATACAATTTTCCCTGTGATGTAACTGAGTGATTTTGCAGCAGAAAGCTCCCAGAATTAAACCTGAACTTTCCAAATAGCTTCCTAATAACCATTGCCCAAATCAATGGGGCTCCATGAATATTTTGACACAGTTTAAATGGGTTTGTATCCTCACCATTGAGATCTGGTGATTTAGCCTGTCAGGTTGCAAATGTGGAAATATCACCTCTCGCTGAGCAAAGTCCAATATCTCATTAGAAATGAAAATAGAAGAGAAGGGAAGCACAAATGCTGTCAGTGACAGTGAGGAAAGAAATTAAACCTCCGGAGGCCTGTATATCTTATACAAAAGATTATGCACTGCCAGGCTGTATAAATCATGCCAAGACTCTGGGGCTGCAATGGTCTAGAAAATAAAAAACCATAAAAGTGTCATATTGAAATACAGTCACTGAGAATTCTTTTATGATGAGCCTAAATTCGCCTGACATTCTCACAAATTCAGCGGCCGGCTTGGATTGTTTATACCCAGACTTTCACTGTCAGTCACGAAGTCCCAGTTTCCACAGCAAATTATTCTAAACAGGGCTTATTATCAAGGCATAAAAAAAGTTAAAACACAGATGGCTGGAGAGTTCCTGTTTAATTTAAATGCCCCGTGGCCCACGTCAGCACGAGTCTGTCTCGTCCTAGATTTACTGTCGATAAATTGGCTGCACTTATTAGAAAGCAAGAGTTCAAAGATGATCGGCTGGGAGTATTTCTGACAGAATTAGCGTGAGGGAGCGCATCCCGGCCTCGCCGTTGTGTTCTGAAATGCAAATAAAGCCAACAGGAGACGTACGACAAGGAGCGATCATTTCTATGTTTTGTATTTAGAAGTCACAATTCAGTCAAAGTTTGAGCACCGACGGAGATCCATTGATTCAGTGGTAGAGCTAAGCACATACTTAAGGCTGCAATCCCATAATAATTTACCTGGGAGTAAGTCCTCTACTCGGACATTCATAGGATTGCACTGCACACCTCTCCCATGGAACTCAATAGGACTTAGAAGTGCTTAAAACCTTTCTAGGTCCATGGGCACATTTTGACCTTTTTGACAAGTTCTGTGGGAGGGTGCCACTCTCTCTGGTCTCTTGCCCCCCCTTCCCTGGATTTTACATCATCCCTCCTTACACTCCCACCCACACTTTGCTTTTCCTAGCGATCTGGTGCAGGGGAATTAATTTGGGCCTTGAAATGTACATAAAGATGAAAGAGGAGGTGAGAAATAGCGCCACTTTCCCAACTGCTTCCTTCAGTTCTATGTACTTTGCACAGGATGAAGGATAACCACTATCACCACCTCAATACCGAGGGGGGGGGCAATGAATTGGGGGGGGAACTAACAGGTTTTCTGGGCACAAGGGGAAGATTTCAGGAGTGCCAGAATACCTGCACTACATTAATAATAATAATAATAATAATAATAATAATAATAATAATAATAATAATAATAATTTCTAACCCTTAATATTGTCCACGGCTAAGGAATCTCATGCGTTATTATGATAGAGCAGACTCTGCAAAAATGCATAAGCATACAAATAAATAAATAAATATAAGGGGAAATAACCCTTATTAATGATAACTCTGCTAATGGATAATAATGCAGCATGGGGTGTGGACTTTGGTGCTGAAAGGTTGAGTCCCTGTTCAGTTGTGAGCCCATTTAGTTACCTCAAGCAAGCCACTGTCTGCTCATCTGTAAATGGGCTAATGAGAATCTATCTGAAAATAAGGTTTTCCTTTTAGACACAGCGGCCAAGTAACATGAAATCCCCTCTTTTACACAACTATTAAAGGTCTGGAAACCCTGTCCCAGGGGCCAGCAAACTTTTTCAGCAGGGGGCTGGTCCACTGTCCCTCAGACCTTGTGGTAGGCTAGACTATATATGGGGGGGGGGGATGAACGAATTCCTATGGCCCACAAATAACCCAGAGATGTATTATAAATAAAAGTACACAGTCTACTCATGTAAAAACACCAGGTAGGCCCCACAAATAACCCAGAAATGCATTTTAAATAAAAGGACACATTCTACTCATGTAAAAACATGCTGATTCCCGGACCCTCTGCGGGCCAGATTTAGAAGGAGATTGGGCCGGATCCGGCCCCTGGGCCTTAGTTTGCCTACCCATCCTCTTTCTCTCTTTTTTAACCTGGCCCATCTACTTTCAGAGCTTCTGTGTTTTGATGCAGAAGAATTAAAAAAGTTGAAGCTTCCTCCATTACACGTCTATTGCATTTCTTCATCATGCAGCTGCTAGAAAATGGCCATCTTATTGTAACAAGGGCTAACTGGCATGAGTTACTGGAAATGCTGTAATGGCAACAGCACGAAGAGCCACCATTGGCAAGACAAAAGCAAACCTACAGATCTGAATTCTGGAATTCTGTGCTTCACTTGGACCATTTGAAGTGCACCACTAAATTTCTCTTCATTTCAGATAAGCAGCTGAACAGACATTGAAGTTAACTTTAGGGAGGAGGGGCAGATCTGTCAGAAGAATCCCAAATGATGGGCAGGTGAGCAAGTCTTGGTAACACATGTTCTATGTCATCATAGCTGCCAAGTTTTCCCTTTTCTCGCGAGGAAGCCTATTCAGCATAAGGGAAAATCCCTGTAAAAAAGGGATAACTTGGCAGCTATGTATGTCATCTGTGCAAAGGAAGCTCAAAACGGGTAAGCCCATTTTGTAGGGAAGCTGTGGCCCCCCCAGATGTTGTGGAACCACAACTCCCATAATCCCTGGCCATTATCCATGCTGGCTGGTACTAATGAGAGCTGGAGTCAAATATCAAGATGGGCATAGCTTGCTCACCTTTCCAGCAGGGAGAGATATTGCTCTCTTCCCCTATGTTCCTTCCTGCCCCACAGAGCTATGTGTGAAAAGGAGTTTGTTTCTGTAATCAAGACAAAAATTGATTTTTGAAGTATGCTTGTGCTACCTTTTCGATGGTCAGCACGTGATAGTACTGAGACATGACAAATCTATTGGATATTTATAGGTACAACTTCTTTTTTTCCTTTTCAGAAAATACTCTTTATTTGAGAAATAATAATTTTACAAAACATTAAATGCCAATTCAGATAAATACAATCCGTTATATACAACATGTAAAAAAGAAAATATATATATAATAACAACATAAACATAGGAAGAAAAGAGGAAAAAAAGGAGTCTGGCAGATGTGGTTGCATACATTACTAGACACCTGAATTTTTCCTCGATATCTTCACTTAACATTCCTAATAAGAAAATTTCGGGGGGGGGGGGGGGGTTCTTAAAAGAGTATTTCAATATTTTCTTCATTTCTGCATAAATCTTTCCCCAAATTTTCTTGATTATTTTGCAATGCCACCAAATATGTATGTACGAGCGAGCCCACCTCCTCATGGCACCTCCGACAAGAATTATCATTCCCTTTGTATATTTTTGCCAATTTCGCCGGGGTCAGATGCCATCTATATTGCATTTTTAGAATGTTTCCTCTTAAATCATAAATATAGGTACAACTTCTGCTTTGCAAGACAAATGTGGAATATAATACACAGGAAGATTTCCCCCCACTTTTTCCTTAGCGATACAGCTCCTCAATATGTGTAATGAGGCAGGCTCTCTGGAACATGGTTTTCCAACAGTACTTCTCACCCTGATGGGTTAGAATAACATTATTACATGAAAATATCTTTGGACCCCTGAAGATGACATCAATACAAGCAGTAAGTCAGGGAGGGAAAGATCATTTCATCATCTGAAGCTGTTTCTGGGCAAATCAAGATATACTGAGTTGGATGGCAAGAGGCAAATGTCAAAGTTTGGCACTTTTTCCCAGAGCGCCACTTCTCTCAAAGCAGCAGGTGGGGCTGCTATTTACCATAGTAAAAAAGAAAAGAAAGGAAGGAATTATGAGCGAACCAAGAAACAAATTACTGTACATCTAATCGGATCCTCAGTACCAATTATTTCAATGGGATACAGCTTATGTTCATTTTTAAAAACCCCATTGTGGGAAGGTCCCTACCTAAGGGGCAGAGCATCTGCTTTGTATGCAGACAGCCTCGGGTGTTATTTCTAGCATCCCAGATGGGGTTGGGAATGTCCTCTGTCTGAAACCCTGAACAGCTGCTGCCAGCCAGTGTAGTCATGTCACTGATGGAGCACAAACATCTGCAAAGCGGAAGTAATTTTATGGATAGGATTGTAAAAGGGGTCAGCCAGGCAGCTGAGATTGTGGCTTTTTCTCTGGCAAAGGATACTCTCTTAGGCATGTTGGATCTGAGCTGTTTAGTCTTCTGGCAGGTGGCACCTGAAATATATTGCAAAATCCCCACCCTGGGTTTTGACTCAGATGAGTTTTTTTTTCCTAAGCCAAAAATTTGGGATGGGGGTGTTGCAATAAATTCAGACGTTGAAGATTTTAGCTAGAGGCTTCTCACTTCCCAACTTGAACCCCACCGTTAAACTACCGGCCAATGAAGCAATAATGCATGATTTGAAAACTAGTCATTTGGCAATGTCAAGAGTTCAAACAATTTAGTGATAACAGCTTTTTTGAATCTGAATAATAACCACAGAAGAAGTGAAATGGAAACCTTCATTTAGTCCAACCAGGAGCAAAAAAGAAATATTTATTGAGTCTAACTAGGATGTTGCATGCAACTTTCTGAGCGGCACAGAACGGTAGCTAAGGATCAGAATTTGAGAGTTAAAAAATGTTGGACAAATATGAATTGAGAAATATGCTGCTTGCACTAGATTACTGTAACACTTTTGGACCATATAGGTGAAACTCAGAAAATTAGAATATCGTCGAAAAGTGCATTTATTTCAGTAATGCAACTTATTATTTTTTATTTTTCTTTTAATTTTTACAAATGCTTTCTTTTGGAAATTCCACAGTAATAAAACAAATAGTTACAATAATACAAAAATAAACATCGCTATTACATTTCATTAATTACATTCCATTTTTAATTGACCCGACTAACGACAAATAATTACAATTACAACAAATAAAGGCTTGACATACCTTCCTTTGCATGCCATGCATCTATCTCATACATTGGTTTCATCTTTGAAATAAACGCGCATTTCGGCGATATTCTAATTTTCTGAGTTTCGCCTGTAGGAGCATCACTTTAAAGTACCTATGGAGCATCTTAGCCCAAACCTTTCACTCTCATTTGTTTGTAAAGTTTGTGCACTTTGCCAACGTATTGCAATTCATTTTATTGACGAACTCAACCACAGGCCTCCAATTGATCCAGGTGTAAAGAATGGACTGTGTGTGACAATCTTGTATTGGCAGGGAAACAGTCTACTTAGTCTTGGCCATCTGTATCTTCCTTTCTTTACATTGCTCTCTGCCAGGCCTGACAGTGCCTGTTTTCTCCTCCTCTCTTTCCTGATGAGGTGCACCATGTTGGGGTTATAATAAGAGTGCAGACAATGTGCTGCTGCGGTTGTTTGCTGTTGTGTTTTGCATCTATAAAATTAAATATTTACTTGGTACTCCAGAGGTGCCTGGTGCATTCCAGACTCATAAAAAAAGGACAGGATACTGCCCTGAGGAGATTATAGTGTTAAGCACTTATTCACATTTATTATTCATCTTACAGTATCAGGTTTGTTGTCCTTTTACTTTTATGTAAGTTATGTATTATTTGTGTGTGTGTGTGTGTGTGTGTGTGTGTGTGTGTGTGCCTTCATGAAAAATACATTTTGAAATGATATACAATGAAAGAAATAATAGACAGATTCAGCTAGGAATATTTACATTCATAATATCTGCCCCTCACTAACACACGCAAAAAGAGCAGGTGCTCCACTTATAACTTACTGCTTTCAGTTGATACCTTGAAGTAATTTTTTTCCTTCCGTGTATGTTATGAAAATGGATGCATGTCAATGATTTTATGGAAATGTCTCACGGTTGGGGAACCTCTGGCCTACAACTATTATTATTTGTAATAATATTACTATTATTAAGATTTATATCCTGCCCTGCCTTCCATAGGAGCCCAAGGTAACTAACACAAATGATAAAACAATTGAAACATCTAAAAACAATACGTATGTAGACTGGGGAAGATCTCTGCTTAAATGGCTTGTTGGAAGAGGAAGGTCTTCAGTAGTCACCGAAAAGGCAACAGAAACAGCAATTGTGAGCCAACACGGTTTTCATTTGTGCATCACCGGAGACAGTTCGGTGTCATCTGAAGAAGGATCAAGTTCTATGAGAGATTCTTTGTTAGAAACCTGTGGTTTTCTAGATGCTGCTGAGAACACCAACTCCCATTAGTCCTAGTCAGCATGGCCAAGGGATGATAGGAGTTGTATTCCAAACAACATCTGGTGAGCCACAGGTTAGCCATTCCTACATTAAAGCTTTCTAACAAATCTCCTGTTGTTTCAAAGAGCGGAAAGCATCTTTCCCTTTGCCTTAATGAAAGGTGAGGTATGACTAAGACCTGCATTCCTTCATCCATCTATGAAATCCCAGAAGTTCAAACCAGGCCATGAACTGGTTGCAGGACTGCTGCTTTTGTCTCAGTCCTTTCTGGGTGACATTTTACTCAGGAGAGATTTCATCGTGGAAAAACTCTAAGTTAGCAGCCCGCACCTTTTATTTTCTTAAAGAAAAGAACACCCAGCAACCCACTCCTGTAATAATTTTGAAACATTGCCCTGTTGGACACAGCTGGCCGGTAACTCAGCTTTATGACATTGCAGCAGAAAATTGAGTGGAGATTGGAAGCTCAGTGCACTAAAATCACATGCCGAACGTATATCATTTTGCTAACCACTTACTAAATAGTAAACACAAACTAACCCTCTTTTCTTCCCATATACATGGGCTGCTGCTAAGCACTAGGTGCAGTATTTGTAAATGTTACCCTCCATTTGTTAACCTTCTTTTCTTCAAGCATCTCTCCTTGCCCATATAAACAGCATCAAATCAAAGGAAACCACTCTCTTGCTTCCTTTGACATTTTACTGCATTTTTCTGGCTGTTTTAGGCATAGGACTGTAACAAGGTCCCTTTTCAAAAACAGTTCAGACTTAGGTCACCTCCGTACTGTACACCCAAAGCACTCTTAAAGCACTTTAACAGTAACAGAGCATTTTGGGAATTGCAATCCTTCTCCTGCGCACCTCATTAAATTTCTGGAAATCAAACGCATCTGACTGGGTGCAGCCCTTACAGGCGAAACTCAGAAAATTAGAATATCGTCGAAAAGTGCATTTATTTCAGTAATGCAACTTCAAAGGTGAAACCAATATATGAGATAGATGCATGACATGCAAAGCAAGATATGTCAAGCCTTTATTTGTTGTAATTGTAATTATTTGTTGTTAGCCGGGCCAATTATAAATGGAATGTAATTAATGAAATGTAGTAGCGATGTTTATTTTTGTATTATTGTAACTATTTGTTTTAATACTGTGGAATTTCCAAAAGAAAGCATTTGTAAAAATTAAAAGAAATGAAAAAATAATAAGTTGCATTCCTGAAATAAATGCACTTTTCGACGATATTCAAATTTTCCAAGTTTCAACTGTATTATCTGGGGTGTCCAATATACTAACAAGAAACTTATTTTCTGAGTGTGGGTCCTTAAGGAGCCAAAAGAGCAATATCTACACAGAAGTGGAAAGCACAGCTAGCCCACCCATGAGGCAGAGTGAAACAGCCACCTCGGGCGGTAGAATCTTGTGGGGGTAGTGCCCCCACAAACACCCCACCTGCCCCACAAACACCCCACCCCACAAACACCCCACCTGGGGTTCTGTGGCTATAACGGCTGCAGCGGTAGCTTCGTGCAAGATCTCACGAGATCTTGTGGAACTCTCGCCGGAAGCTGCTACTTCAGCAGTGTGACCCCAGTAAGAAAGGAAGGAAGCAGCGCCTTCCCTTTTTGCCTTGGGTGGCAAAATGGGATGTACCGCCCCTGGTGGCAAGTATCAGTAGCAGCCAGTGTTCTGAGGCAGTATTTCTGTATTTCTGCAGCTTACCTGAACAGGGCTGTGGTGGCTTAGAGGTGAGGGCAGGGCTGTTGCAGATGCACCAGGGGAACCAATCTGGGGCTCCCAACAATATGTCCATACAGCCCCAACCCAGTTGCCACCCTGCCCTGAGCCAGCCCTGTCTAGGTCAACTGCAGCCACTCTTTCCCCACCACACCAGATGCAACTGGCAGGTATCGGCATAACACACCAAAAAACATACACCATTTAGTGCAGGGGGGTGAAATGAAGGGAAATAGAATGGAATGTACAGTACTGGAAAAAGAGGGCATGGCTAGTTGGCTGGAACAGCAGCCTCACTGTAATGTTTTGTGGCCGATTCCACTTGCCCATAATTAAGGTATAAAGATACAGTCCTGACAATGTCAGATTTATGTGCATTCTTTGCTGTTGTCCTGTCCTCCGGATTAAAGAAAGACTTGCATGCAGATGAAGGCAAAGGGTTGTTAGTGAAGGACCCTGTGTGCAAGACAAGGAAGGAGCGATCTCCCAGGGTGAGACGGCACATCTTCTTTTCTTTATGGAACAAAAGTTGGGATACACTTGTGTGAGAGAATCTTATATTTCTCTTCCTCTTCTTCTTTCCCTCTCTTTTCCCTTTTTGTTTAGATTACTTTGCTTTAGATTGTATTATGAAAAAGTTTTAATAAAACTTCATTTAGAATGTGGGGGGCGGGGGAGGACCCTTCATCATTATTGAAAGAGGCCATTGAGGAGCTAATGTGCTGGTATTTGCTAGTGTCTTGTGTCAAGGGTGGTTGCCTGGGAGGGCCCTTCATCCTTGGAGAAAATGGAGTAGCTCTGAGTTCTTTTTGAAGCTAGTGAACTTATATAACCACCGCTCTGCTCAATGAGTACTGAAGGTTTCTGGAAAGCCTAGTAATGAAGAATGCTTCTGATGGTGTCAGCAATAAACCACACTGACTGAAGTCCAGAAGGATCTAGCAGGATTTTTATTTTATTTTGTTGTTTGCTCTTTTCCCTGTCCATTGGGAAATGATCATTTCTGAGTGCTGGTGAAACAAAAGGGTATTTCACCTGCATTTTGCTTTAGAATTGGCAAAACTGCCTGTTCGCTGCACAACAGCACTATTCTTTCCCTTGGCTTGACTTTCTGGTGGTGTTGCTCCTCCAGATACAAGGGAAGCGGCTTGTGTCAAATCTTTACCTGCCATGCGACCCAGGACAGCTTCAGGCCTGATGCTCAGTCATGAATATGTGCAACTTCCTTCCTCCGCCTCCTCTTCCCTCTTTAGATCTGCTGATCACAGCCAGATGTGAA
Organism: Zootoca vivipara; assembly: GCF_963506605.1. NCBI lineage: Eukaryota > Metazoa > Chordata > Lepidosauria > Squamata > Lacertidae > Zootoca > Zootoca vivipara. The sequence goes on along the minus strand of NC_083287.1, from coordinate 23,163,666 downwards.
AATGGTGATACTTCAGAAAGTCTCAGGAAGGGAACAATCATGTAAAAAAAGAAGAGATAGATAGATAGATAGATAGCACTTTCAGGGTGCATGCTATGATGAATGAAAATCATACAATTAACCTTTAATTTGATCTCTTTTCACAGCTGCTATTTATGTTTTTAAACACACACACACACACACACACACACACACACACAATTGCTAATGCCATGGATAACCTCCTAACTGAACATTGCTTTAGATATGAGCAGGGATGACATTGGCTCAAAATCCAGTCTGAGCCGTGAAGCTCATTGGGTGGCCTTTGGCAAGACTCCATCTCTTGGCTTCACCCAGACTTCCTGGGTGTGTTGTGAGGATAAAATGGGACAACCATTCATTTAAGGAAGGGTGGGATGCAAGTGTGTATATCATAATGATATGTGCCTGATTTGGTAACTTCAAAGGAAGTGTGGTTTAATTAAGACTTAGTTCCACAATCATTTCTCTGACAGTTTTTATCCTCAGATTTATTCTTGGCACTTGTTTAAAGATGAACCTCTTCCACCACCGGGCTTTGAAAAAGTTTTACATTCCAGTGTACAAATTATTTTTATTACACATTCTTTAATGTGCGTATCTGTGTAATGCATTAACCAAGCAAAGGACATGGCTTGCTGAAGGCTATATTAGTCAAACTGCAGTGTGGTTAAGATCACTTGTTTCTATAGATCATCGTTGCTCGGTGGAGTGGTGGAGCTGTCAACAAACCCAAATACTTTTGGCTTCTAAAGCCAACTGGAACAGACAACCTCACACAGCTTTCCACACTGGAGATGAACTTGTTTTGGAAGGATGGCCAAACTTGGCCATGAATCTTGAGACGAAACCTGAATATTCACCATTTGCATCTCAGGTGAGAACCTGTAAGGGAGGGGTAGCCAACCTGGTGCCCTCTCAATGGTGTGGACTACAACTCTCAGCATCTCTGATCATTAACAGTGTTGGCCAAGACTGATGGACATTAAAGTCCCAAACATCTGGTGGGCACCTTGTTGGCTATCTTTGCTATAAGAACTTATTAACATGATCAGAAAAAAAATTAGACCTGTGGTACAGCCTGCCTTGGACCTCAGAATGGAAGTTGTGGGTTTTATGTTTAAATCCTCCCCCCCCCCCAGGAAAAAAAATAGAAGCAAAACAATATCTTCCTGAATGTAGATAACTTGCACATCCCCATGAAGACCAACTGACTACAACTCTTCCCCATTACATGCAAACATTCCCACTGACAGGGAGTTTCTAATATATGGAAATATTCAGATATGTATGTGCTCCCACTTATACTCAGGAATGATATAAAGTTCTGAAAATGATTTCCTCTACCAATAAATATTGAAGAACATCTTCTTGGCTGTGATCTTGTACACCATCCCAGACAGATCACTGGACGTCACCATCTTTTAAATTTAACATTCTTTCAGATATTTCTTGGAACATTTGCAACCACAGTTAATGCAATGTTTTGTTTTGTTTTAAAAAATGGCATACTTCTGAAACAGAGAAACTGTTCTTCTTTCCTTCCTAACATACAACATACCTCGTTTTCCTTGTTCAAAATGAGATGTCACCCTTCACTGCTCTGAAATTCTCCTAATTAAAAAGAGCCTTGTTGGCACAACTAAGATGGTTTGAAAGCCAAGTCATAAGACCTGTTTGTTCATGATAAGGCTGTACTTCAAACACCTGGGCTTAGAACGTGCTCACGGTGGACCGGCAATGTAAACTCTATGTTTAGTTCAGCCCATATTTAGAAATTCTTGTTGCGATCACGGAGGCTAATGTGTACAGAGGGTGTTATGTTAGCACAACCAGCCTGCTAAAATAGCACTTCAGGCAACCTCCTTTGCTTAAGAGTGGGTGATTATTTTTATGTCTTGACTATCACCTTTCTTTTCATGAACAATCTTTGGGTTTTTTTAATTCCTGCATTACTTTTATTTAACTTTGAATGAAACCCTTTCTCTTGATGTAATGAACTTTGCAATGCCCCCAATGCTTGGCTCTTAACTTCTCTCAATTGACTTTAATACTAATAACTGCATTATTTATATACCCCTGGCTGGGTTGTCCCACACACTTAATAATGTTTGCTATTGTTAGATTTGGCCTTAGGCATTTTGGCACCGGATTTTGGACTGGCAGAGAGCATATTTGCTACATTTGAAACGGTAATGAAAAGAGACAGTGATGTGTAGGGTATCCTTCATTTTTGTCTCTCCCCCTTTCCCCCCAGCCCTGTTAAATATCACTTATTTGGACTTTTCCTGCTGTTTGTCTTGCAAATTCCCAAAGTAAAAAAAATGCAGCTTCCCATATTAACTGTTGAGTAAAACTGGCTTGACAAAACAGACTGATTGTCTGCCTTTAAAAAGTAGAACTGGATTTTCTTCCTCAGTCATATCAGGATGATCGTGCACATCTGTTCCCTTGACTAAACTCCAGCCATAAGCATAAATCACAGGATCAACAGCTTCGTTCCTGTGTGCTCTTGAATGAAAAGCCTTTGGAAGCTGTGCATGTGCTTGATTTTGTGTGCTGTGTCCTGAGAGAGAATATAAAAGTTCTATTAGGAGGTTCCCAGAACTTTACTGGTTGTAAGGGAAATATATCAATCATTTGGTAGGAAAACCAAGACTTAGCATGATGCATGTTGATTCACAAGCAACCTATTCCTCCCTTTTCTTTAGACCTTCCAGATCCTGACTTGGGAAGGGAAGGCTTTTGAGGACTTCTACGTTTCTGAGCACAATTCAAAATGGTGGTGCTGACTTTTGAAGCTCTTAATGGCTTTGGAACATCTCTACATCCAGCATTCAACCCCGGACACTGAGGCCCAGCTCCCAGGGCCTTCTGGTGGTTCCCCCACTGCAAGAAGTTCAGGGAGGCTTTTAATGTTTAATAGGTTACTGTGTTTTATTTTTCTGTTGGAAGCCGCCCAGAGTGGCTGTGGAAACTGTGGTATTAATAATAATAATAATAATAATAATAATAATAATAATAATATATTATTATTATTATTATTATTATTATTATTATTATTAGTGAGGTTGCACGGAACCAGGCAGAGGGCCTTCTCGGTAGTGGTGCCCACCCTGTGGAATGCCCCAACCCCATCAGATGTCAAAGAGATAACCAATCACATGACTTTCAGAAGACATCTAAAGGCAGCCCTGTATGGGGAAGTTTTTACTGTTTGATGTTTTGCTGCATTTTAATGTATTGGAACCAGCCCAGAGTGGCTGGGGCAATTCAGTCAGATGGATTGAATAACAACAACAACAACAACAGTCGTCAACAGCTATCAGTCAGTCAATCACCCACTCCCACCACAAGGAGGGAGTAATACCCCTCCCCACCATCTCACTATATATAAGCACCTGGTGACTTCTGTTTCAGTGTATCTGAATAAGTGTGTATGCACATGAAAGCTCATACGAATGACAAATTTGTTGGTCCCTAAACTGCTGCTGGAAGGAATTTTTTAATTTTGTTTCAACTACGTCAGACCAACACGGCTACCTACCTGTAGTAATAATAATAATAATAATAATAATAATAATAATAATAATAATAACTACTGTAGTGTTCCTGTGCCTTTGTCAGCCAACATTTAGCATATAAAGCTCCTCCTGCCATGAGAGGAAAAAGCAGGTTATGGTACTTGTGTCCTCTCTTCCAGACCTTAGGAGGAGCCCACAGACAACAGTGGGCAATGGAATGTCACTCATTGCAGAACCAAGGACAGCTCCATACTGCCCTACAATCAGACTTGGGTCTGATCAAGACTCTTGGTAGTCTATTATCTATCTATCTATCTATCTATCTATCTATCTATCTGTCTATCTACCTACCTATCTATCATCTATCTAAATTTCTATACCACCTCTTCATCTGAGGATCACAGGGCAGTTAACAATATAAAATACAAGAATACTTAATATAATAACAAACAAAACAATAACCTCCAACACCACACACAGTTCAAAAGACCATAGGCCTGGGAGAAGAGGAATATTTCTGTCTCAAAATGGAGAGACATAATTGATAAAACATTCTCAAGTCCTAGGTTGTTTTTTTTATGAAAGTGGAAACAATTTCCACCTTATCCAATCTTCCTTAGTTGACAAATGAAAAGAAAGAGGAACTGTACACAAATGAAATGAAATAACAACAATGGTGACATTTCCTGGGCTTTCATATTTGCATGCAATTTCATTAGTCCGGAAGTTAAAATGAAAGATATCTGTTTCCCCCCCACACCTAGTGTTCCTAAAGTTGTGGGTAGTAAAGTTGAGCATCATGCTTTCCATTCGTCACGAAGGCAGATGGTTGTCCGTGCTTTTGCAAAAGTGTTCACATTGCTTGCTCTTAGGGTCCAAAAGTTACCATATCACCAGGCATATCATATAATAATGTGATTTAAAACTTCTTCCCATTTCCTGAAGCAGCAGCCAAGTGAAGCATATGGCAGTTAATTTTCTCCCCCAATTCCTCCCCCCCCCCGGGAATGATAATCTTGAAAGCTGTAGTTAAAATGCTGGAGTTGGAGACCTAGTCAACAGTGTTCTTGTCTCTTCACCTGTGTGACCTGACTCCAAGCCTTTCCTTGCCCTGAGCAGAATGAGTTTGGCGATCCCTATTCAGGTTCCCATTAAAGCACTGATTCATGTCAGGAAAAACACCAGAAATAATTCAGCAACACTTGGAGCTGTTGTGGGTCATTTTCACGCTGGAAGATGCCCAAGGCTATGCTTGTGTAGGCACTGAGTGAATCAGTTTGACCTGAGCGACACAGCAATGCTGTAGAAGCTCAGCCTAATAAAGTCTTCTGGGGCTGAGTAAAGACCTTGGTCATGTAGCCCCCACAATGAATTTCATGCTCTGGCAGATACCCTACAGTGTCATCTCCCCATGAGTGACTTCTTGCATGCATCCGTTGTATTCTGATAAATGTGACCATTGAATATGTATAACTTTAAGAGAAGCCTTTGCTTCTGGTGAACTTTGCCCGTGGCAGCTGGATGTGGCATGAACGACCTGAGAGGATGTGAGCTCTGCAGAATTGTGATGTATGTGGATTTCACATTTCTCTGCCGCTCTGTAGCTGGGTAGTCTTGGTGACAAGCTGTAGGTATGTATCATCTCTCATCAGAATCAGGAAATAAGTAAAACTCTCTTTGAAAGGGCTCTGTTGGTAAGTTCATTCAGAATGGCATCTTTGGGATAAAGAGTGAGCTCTCCCTTCAAATTATGTTCATGTATTTTCTTATAAATGGATGGGTACACTGGTACAATGCCACCCCCCATTAATCTTAAAAAAATCAAGTCACTTATGAGCTTCCCCACTGTCTTCTGTCCCAGCCCAGGCTCTTTTTCTCTGGAGGTGGGGAACCGTTTTTCTGCTGAGGACCTTATTCCCATGGAACAAATCAGTCAAGGGCTGCATGCCAGCCATGGACAGCAGTGAACAGAGAAAAAAAATGAGTGTGCTTTCTCCTCCTCCTGTCAGGGAATGGTCTGAAGATGATGACTGGGGAATGCATTCTATGGCAGACCAGCTTCTCTTTGATGGAGAGCTGGAGGGGGAAGAACCGCCTCCCCCCCCGGTCCACAATGTGTTCAGAAGCAGAGGGAGAGATAGAAGCTGAACAGCTTAGGGGGGAGTTACCCAGTTACAAGATAATGACAACCGAACCAGAAGGGAGGGGGCAGCTAGTTGAGACATCACTGGAGATCCTGGAGGACACCACTCTCCCCTTGGACTTGGAGGTCCAAACGTATCAGAGAGCAAAGGAGTCAGAGGGAGTGAGGAACTTCCTGCTGGCGCCTAAAATGCTGCAGAAGCTGGAAGGATCATTATACTAGGCAACCACCTTCCTTGAGGAGAGCTGTGTATTTTCGCTTGCAACATGATGCTGTGATAAAAGGACTATAAATCTATCAACTTCTCGTTAATTCTTATGTGTGAAGTTACTGAAGGGATGGGAGGACTCTCCTCGCCTGACACCTCCCCCTCCTTCTCCTCCCTGCGTCCCTCCCTCCCTCTCTTTCTCTCTCTCTCTGTGTTTGTTGTTTGTGTGTATGTGAACCACCCCTTTCTGCATTTATCCCTCCTTGCCACTCACTTGAAATTATGTCAAGGCTAACATGTTGCCCTTTAGCCACACGTTGCCCAACCCTTTTTCAGAGAGAAGAATTTCCAAAGTGGCACAGGTCATGCACACGTCATGTACTTTCTAGACTGACACACTTTATCCAATGTTGCCTCTCCTTGAGGATGTGCTCTAGCAATGTCTGTTCTGGGAAGTCAGAATCTGAAAATCTGTTTTGATTTAGGTTGGGGGGAAATGGTGTTCTGATCAGTAGTGTACTGAACTCGGACGGATTTGTAAGACTTTGGTTTGGCTTCAGGTAGCAACCTTGAATGTGCTGGTCAGCATAGATCATGATTACCAGAGGCCAGAATCTCTATTTTGGCCTTGTTACAATTTCCATGTTGGTCTCCCATGGAAATTTGTGCATGATACATTTTGAGATATAGCACTTTCATAGGTGGGGCAGAAAATAGAGGAAGCCAGGGATATCCCTGTGTCTCTGCCTTCCCAACTTAAATAAATATAAGTATTTATATAGATGGGGCAGAGCGGAAATGCCATACCTTGAAAGAGAATATGAATCATGTGTCTCTGCTTGAACCCCCTAGAAAATAACCCACATTTCAAAAGTCAATTCATTTGGTCAATTCACCATACAGTTAAGTAGCCATGTGTTCCATCCCTGATATTCGACTAAATTCAGACAGTAATTTGAATTAAATGGGATTCTTGAAATACTGATGTTGGATAATTGATTTTCTGTTGTATTCAAGAACATATTTTCCAGAGAAGCCAAAATAAGACAAAGGCAAATGGAACAGTATGGGCATGCCAACATATGTACACAGCACAAATCTTTATTTTCTAGAGCTTCATAGTTTGTTCATTTGTTTGTTTGTTTGTATCTGAAGCCAACAAACTGGGTTGCACTTGCTGTTTAGCACAAAAATTCACAGGCAAACCTTCTGTCAAATCATTATTTGACTCAGTTTCTCGTACGTGAAATGGGAGTAATAGTGATCATGGAGATGCAGAAATTATTAAACGTTAATAGATGAATGGATGTAACTGACATAGAGTAATGAAATACTTGCAGATGTCCCATGCTGCTGCCTGATAGTTCTCCTGTATATAAGAACCAACATTGGGCTTCCATTTTGACTATGAAAAAGGAAATGAGAGCAGACAGTTTAGGTACTACATGATTTCTGCTGGCCTCAGCAGAGCTGCTTTTAGCTGAACAGAACAGCACTTGTTTCAAAAACGCCTCCACTGTTGGCTTCCCCATCTTGATAATTAATCTCTTAGGCATGGAAATTCTGAATTTGGAAAGCGAGCCGATTTCAGTTGTCCTAGAGCTGCAGGCATTTCCCACTTGAGGTTAGTATCAGAATTCAGAGGCTGTTCCAAGCTAGGGAGAAAAAACAACCCCCAAAAGTGTTTGCTTCTCTTAAACACTGCTACTTAGTTTATGATCCTGGCATGGCTGCAGTGCATTTGAACAACTTGTTTGTTTCTACTGGGTGATATATAGAAAGTGGTGTCAGTTTTCCGTTTCCCTGAAAGGGCTACTGTTGTATAACATTGTCTCTGAATTAAACATAGCTTAAACCAGGCACCCCCAAACTGCGGCCCTCCAAATGTTTTGGCCTACAACTCCCATGATCCCTATCTAACAGGACCAGTGGTCAGGGAAGATGGGAATTGTAGTCCAAAACATCTGGAGGGCCGAAGTTTGGGGGTGCCTGGCTTAAACCTTACAGGCATCCTGCAGAGAATGTTCTTTAGATTTTGAAGAACCCAAGTGTGCTAAATCCATCACATTCTCTCTCTCTCTCTCTCTCTCTCTCTCTCTCTCTCTCTCTCTCTCTCTCTCTCTCTCTCTCTCTCTCTCTCTCTCGTACACACACACACACACACACACACACACACAGTCAGTGTAGCTACACCCATGTACTGTTCTAATGTTAATAGCTGGACAGCTACTTATTTAAGCAAAAGGGAGAACTAATAACCCTCATTTTCAGGACTGTGCCAGCATTATTAAAGGTGATGCTTTTGACAAATCCACAAAGCAAATGACAAATTGCTGAAGAATTTATCTGCAGCAATTGAGTCATGAAGGCACTGTGGTTCTCTCTAGATATGATGCACAACCCAGATAATTAGTCATCCAGATCTGAATTTTTCAGTCCTTGCAAAGAGTTCAGCTTAAACTAGGACATGCCATGCATGGCTCTGAAGGTTTGAGACTTCTTCTGCAGTGGCAAGACTGCACCACAGAAATTATGGAATAACAATGGAGTAGCTTAGTCTCTAAGTCAGTGTTTCCCAAAGTGGGTAATACCCCCCCCCCGGGGGGGGCGGCTCTGTAGCAATCTACAGGGGTGGTAGTATCCTCGGGTGCAATTGGGGGGGGCATTGAATAAAAATAAGGGTTTGTGTGTGGAAGCATAAAAAAGAAGAGAGGAAATTTTTGAAAAACCATTCATACATGTTTCATGCTTCACCCAGGCCTGAAAAGTAGATTGCCATTTGCCTGCCTATTTAGCAAATGGCAGATGGGCTCTGGCACCAACCCCTTCCCCAGCAGATTTCTAGTGGAGCACTGAGTATTTTTTTTCCTGAAAAAGGGGCGGTAGGCCAAATGAGTCATCAATACCTCCATTGTGAAGGATGCTTCAGAATCATTCATCAGTTTTGCCCAAACAGGATATTCCCCCTTTGGAAGCCAGCCAATCAGAGCCAAGAGGAAAACAGAATTGGAGAAAGAAGTTTACATAATGGCCTTTAATGTCATGTTAACTTCAGTTATGGCAGTTCATTCATTTATTTGAGGTCAGTTCTGCTCAATATGAGAGATTAATGTTGTGGACTGTACAGTGGGACCTCGGTTGTTGAATGTAATCCGTTCTGGAAGACCATTTGACTTCCGAAACGTTTGACAACCTTGACAACCGAGGCTCAATGGGCAGTCGGCAAATTCAATTGAGAAAATTGAGAAACATGCGTTGGAGGCCGTTCGACTTCCGAGGCGTGTTCGGAAACGGAAGCATTCACTTCTAGCTTTTCGGCATTCAGGTTCCAAAATGTTTGGCTTCCGAGACTCTCAAAAAACGAGGTACCACTGTATAAGATTGGGGGAGAAGAGAGGTGGGGAGAGAGGGGAACAGTAAACTGTCATTCTTTTACATAGTGTACGTGTAAGGTTTTTGTGTCAGTGTCACATGAATAGGTTCTCATTTAGTTTTCATTGGCAGTGAGAGAAATTGGGCAGACCAGGGCCTGGCTGGTTGCAGTGAGTTTTGTTTGCATGTGTGAGGGGTAGGGGTTGTTGGGTCAAGTTACCCATATCGATTTGCATGCTGTCGGCGAGTTCGCCATATTGATTTGCATGCTGTCGGCGAGTTCGGCTCTAGTCTTGCGCTCTTCAGTGACCGAAAGCAAGACTTTCACAGGCGTTCCATCAAGCCTGCTTTTGTTGCAACAGGATTATGATAAATTTTCGAATGGCAGGGTGCAAGAACAGTACAAAATGTGTATTCCTATGGAAATATATTGTGGAACTGTCCTTAAACAAACAAATGAGCCACTTTAAAATATTACGGCTATAAATGACCATGACAGTAGCACCGCACATATAATAAAAAATAACTACTGAAGAGAAGCAGCTGAATTACTGTAGTAATAAACCAGATGTGATTATTATCATTTAACACGGTCATTGAATACCATGAATCCCTGAAGCCATTAAAATATTTATGATTAAACATTTGCTATTCCTTATAACAGAACATATAGCACGGTACTAAAACCTGTTAAAGCATTATTTTGGCTGATATATGCCCGCGCTGGAAGAAAGGTCAGCTAACAGCTACCATCTCATTGAAAAGGGCGCAAATAGCTTAAATGTTGGTGTTTGGTTTTAAGGTTAACTGCATCCCTAATAAATGAGTCTTATATGAGCTTTAATGCATATGGATCACGGGTAGAAAACAACATAAAGTCTCTCATTTAATTTGTGACTTAAACCAATAAAAGTGCAAGTGAATGGTTAATTCTTGAAGGAGACATGTATTTGTTACTGGACATGATTCCAAGTGCCTTCCAAGGATCTTGGTTGATGCTCTCAAGATATAAGTAGTCCTTCATTAGGACAGGAATAAGAAAAAGATATTCTTTAATTATATTCCAACAATTATTATTGATTTCTCTGTACTGTACTGTACACCTATGGACTGGCAGCTGAATTAAGAGATTTTGTGTTTTTATATTGTATTTTTTATGTTGCGAACCGCCCTGAGATCTGAAGGACTGTGCAGTGGCGGACCTTGGGGTCTCAAATTCCAGTGGCACCCTGTGTGGTGCCAAATTCTGGCGGGTGCTCCATGCTCCAGCACCGGGGGGTGGAGAGCAGGTGGGGGTGGGGCTGGTGCGCGTCCTGGGGGTGTGGTGCGCTGCCTGTGGGGCCGTGGCGCCCAGTGTGGGTGGGGTGCAGCCGTGATGGTATCCCACTGGGATCGCGCTGCCGGGGGTGGTGCGCTCCCCCCCGCACTCCTCTTCCTCTGCCAGTGCTCCCCGCCTCTCGCCTTCCATTGGACATCATAGTTGTGGTGTAACCTCTCTGCTGCCTTGTCCCATCTCATTTTGGGAGGGTGGTCCCATGGTTCTGCCCACCAGATGGCAACGATTGGTTGCTTCTGCTGTTTTGGCCACAGCAGAATTTGGTTACCAGACAGCTGTGTAATATATTATTATTATTATTATTATTATTATTATTATTATTATTATTATTATTGCTGCTGCTGCTACTACTACTACTACTACTAGCCATCTTTTAGGGTCAGACTCTCCCAAGGAAGCTTCTGGATAATCTCAGCAACCCTTCTGTAATTATGTAGGAGTTTTGGACAATTTCAGCCCATAACATGGGAAGATAGCTCAGCTGGCTAGAGTGTGGTGCTAATGATGCCAAGGTTGCAGGTTCAATCCCTGTATGGGACCACTGCATATTCCTGAATTTCAGGAGGTCGGACTAGATGATCCTCAGGGTCCCTTCCAACTCTATAGTTCTATAAACATGGGTAGACAAACTAAGGCCCAGGGCCCCAATCGCCTTCTAAATCCGGCCCATGGACGGTCCTGGAATCAGCGTGTTTTTACATGAGTAGAATGTGTCCTTTTATTTAAAACGCATCTCTGGGTTATTTGTGGGGCCTGCCTGGTGTTTTTACATGAGTTGAATGTGTGCTTTTATTTAAAATGCATCTCTGGGTTATTTGTGGGCCATAGGAATAGTCCGGCTCCCCACAAGGTCTGAGGGACAGTGGACCGGCCCCCTGCTGAAAAAGTTTGCTGACCCCTGAGCTTAAACACATGGAATTCTATAGCATAACAACATGATAAGTTTGGCCTTTTCATTGTTCATACAAGTGAACATTCCACTGTGCAAACATTTATCGTATTTTGAAATTCTGTCTATAATGTTAGCATAAGGGTATCTGTATTAAATGGAGATAAGGATTGTGTTGATTATTGGCTAGTAAATCCAACCACTTTATTAATAAGAACTGAGTGATATTTTCAGAGTAATCACCCTGGAATGCCTGTTATTATTGATTTTTGTGACATCAAATGTGCGGAGTTACAACAGGAAATAAACCATTAAGTGATAAACAAGAAAACATGGATGCAATTACTTCCATGCTGTAATTTTATTCTCTCTCATTGTAGAAAATGAAGAGAAAACACTGACCTGAGCATCTCGGGTCTGAGCACAAACTGTACAATCTATTGTATTAAACAAAGTCAAAAGCAATGTGAAAGATCTTGAATCTATTCAAGGCATGCACCTCATTACAGACTTAGCAAATTAAAACACAAATAGGATTAGAAAAGAATAATGTAACAATCTCCCACTATGGTCCCTGGAGCATTAAGTCATAAATTGGGTTTGCATTAAATTGCTCCTGCAGTATTGAATTCAGAGAAAGAGCTATAGGCTGGCGATAAACCATGCTGAGCCCGCACACCAACTTCAGAAAGACTTTGCATTTATTTTTCCTTCTTTTCTTTATTTTTTTTTAGACATGCCACAAATTTCTTAGGAGGTCTAAGAAGTTGCATGCCAGAAACTGGCATTTGCTAATTTGCTTAGAAAACGTAAAAGAAGAATTTAGCATGCAGAAATCAAGAATGAACTATTGCCTTTTCCCCCTTTTCATTTTCCTACTTACTTGACCTGAAGGAAGTCAATTTAATATATTAATACTTTTCAATGATGACAGTTTATCAGGCTTGTAAAAGTTGTTGTTGTTGTTGCTTCTTTGTCTTTTCCCGGGAGATTAAAAAAAAGAAAGAAAATCCTGATGAAACACAGGGAAATGTCTTATAACACTAGTGGCACACATTTGTTAAGTGTACACCTTTGTAAAGTGATTTTGGCTGTGATATATAAAAAGACTGGTTTTCTTTTTATATTTATAAAGTTTTATTTAAAAAATAAACCCAGGTGGCGCTGTGGGTTAAACCACAGAGTCTAGGGCTTGCTGATCAGAAGGTCGGCGGTTCGAATCCCTGCAATGGGGTGAGCTCCCGTTGTTCGGTCCCAGCTCTTGCCAACCTAGCAGTTCGAAAGCACCTCAAAGTGCAGGTAGATAAATAGGGACCGCTCCGGCGGGAAGGTAAACGGTGTTTCCGTGTGCTGCTCTGGTTTGCCAGAAGCAGCTTTCTCATGCTGGCCACATGACCCGGAAGCTGTCTGCGGACAAACGCTGGCTCCCTCGGCCTATAGAGCGAGATGAGCGCCGCAACCCCAGAGTCGGACACGACTGGACCTGGTGGTCAGGGGCCCCTTTACCTTTTTATTTAAAAAATGCACAATACAATAAAATACACACCAACCCACACAAAGAATAATGAAAAGAAAAGAAATACAGAAAAATACAAGATTCTGTCTCACAAGTGTATCCCACCTTTTGTTCCATACAGAAAAAGATGTGCACTCCCAGCTCACTCACTCAATGGAGCATCCCTTTCTTCTCCCAGCCCCTCACCCTGGGAGATCTCCCCTTCCCTGTCTCTCACTAGTTTTCCGGGAACTAGTGGCCCAAGCCTATGAGCAGCTACAGGGGTAAATAAATATTTCCATGTTTCCACTAACGCAATTTCATGATGATTGTGCAACCTAGCAGCTGATTCAGGCTACTACGCCAGTGCAAAAGCATAATAATAATAATAATAATAATTTATTTATACCCTGCCCTTCCCGGTCCAGAAACCGGGCTCAGAGCGGCTAACAACAAATATGAAACATTGATTAAAAACGACTTAAAAACAGCTGAAAAACAACATAAAGTACAACATAAACATAGTATCGCCAGGGCTAACTGACCAAGTTAGTCCTGCTGTGGCCAGCAAGGAGACAAGGGAAGTATTTAGATGTGGGGACCCTGAAAGGTTTCTTCATAGAAAAAGGGAAGGGAAAAAAGAATGGAGGATCAGGCTAAATTGAAGGCCAGGCGGAATAGCTCTGTCTTACAGGCCCGGCGGAAGGAGGTTAAATCCTGTAGGGCCATAGTCTCATGGGACAGAGCATTCCACCAGGTCAGTGCCATCACTGAAAAGGCCCTGGCCCTGATGGAGGTTAATCTGGCTTCTTTAGGGCCCGGGACCCTTAGGCTGTTATTATTCGCAGACCTTAGGGTCCTCTGCAGGACATACCAGGAGAGGTGGGCCCGTAAGTACGAGGGTCCTAGGCCGCATAGGGCTTTAAAGGTCAAAACCAGCACCTGACCGGGAAACAGTGCAGCTGGTAAAGCACTGGGTGAATATGCTCCCATGGCAAGGACCCCGTGAGAAGCCTCGCTGCAGCGTCCTGCACCCGCTGGAGTTTCTGGGACAGTTTCAAGGGCAACCCCGCATAGAGCGAGTTACAGTAGTCAAGCCTGGAGGTGACCGTCGCATGGATCCTTTTAGAGGACCGAAAGCTTAGCCTACCAGCTAAAAGCCTAGTGGCATTCAAAAACCTGAGCAAGAGAAGCAAATCCCTATGATGGTCACTCAGGGGTCTCCATGATGAGGAAGCTTCGGCACTCCACATGCTGACATTTGCTATCCCTATACCTCCGTGTGTGTGTGTGCAGTGTGCCTCGCCACTGCCTCTTTTCTATGATATAAAATTTCCCTATGCGATCTGAGCTCTAGCATCCCTCTGCTGCAGCCATAAGGGGAATATGGACATTGCATTTTCAACATGGGCCAGGCGTGCCAACTTGAATAAAATATTGGGGGAGGGGAGGTAAGCCCCACCCCACATACTCAATCACATGACACAGTGCACACACACCATTTGAATGGCAATGCCCATCAACTTTGGGGGAAGGCCATCCCCCTCAAATATTTTATTGGGGGGCAAGGCCCCTGTGGCCCCTAGGAACTGGCCCCTATGACATGGGCCTTTGCTTGTATGTTTCCTACAAGAAGCAACCTAGTTGTTGAGTGGCACCATGAATTACATGATCTGCACACAGCTGCCCCATGTGATGAATCAATGAACTACAGGAGGGGCACGTTATCGGTGAAGAACCTCCTGGACATGGAATCGGGACTGACTCCACCTACCCCACTGGGGCGTTTTGGGGTCTGAAGGAGTATAAAGGGCTTCCTGTTCCAGTTGAGCCTGGTTCAAGCAACAAGGTCTTCCTGAATTGTAGTGTTCCTATATCCTTTGATGCGTTTTGGTTCCAACTTCCTGATTCCTGAGTCGTTTCTTGGTCCTGGCTTGCTGACTTGTGTATGAGTGCTGCCCAGGATCCAGCCCTAACTTTCAGCCATGTTCTCTCCTTTGGGCCTGGCACACTGACTATGTCACAAGAATACCCAGTAAGTAGCCGCAATGCCAACACAACCACAATCTGCTGAGTAGAACCTACTCAGTAAGTACTATAGCAACTGGACTTCTGGGAACATGCAATAGTCATAGCTGCCAAGTCTCCCATTTTCCCTGGGAAATCCCCATTTTTCCAGCTGTTCCTAGCTGAAAAAACGGATTTTTTGTTTTTTCCTGGTTTATTCTGGCGCGACGGCCATTTTGGAACTGGGCGGAGCATGCTCAGAAGCGACTTTTGATGCAGCTCTGCCCAGTTCCAAAATGGCTGCAGTGTGACTTCTAGCGCGGCGGCCATTTTGGAACTGGGCAAAGCAGCATCAAAAGTCACTTCTGAGCATGCTCCGCCCAGTTCCAAAATGGCGGCAGCACTACTTCCAGTCTGCTATTTCCGGCCCGGTCCCTTATTTCTCTGACAGCAAGTTGGCAGGTATGGCAATAGTCTTTCGATAGAAATGCAGTTTTTAAGATACAGTGGTACCTCAGGTTAAGAACTTAATTCGTTCTGAAGGTCTGTTCTTAACCTGAAACTGTTCTTAACCTGAGGTACCACTTTAGCTAATGGGGCCTCCTGCTGCCGCCGCGCGATTTCTGTTCTCATCCTGAGGTAAGGTTCTTAACACGAGGTACTATTTCTGAGTTAGCGGAGTGTATAACCTGAAGCGTCTGTAACCTGAAGCGTTGTAACCCGAGGTACCACTGTACGAGCATACTGTGTGTATGCATGTAACAAATGCGAAACAAAGGCGCATTTGTCTGGCTAGTGCAGAAGAGCATTTAGATGAGGAGATCTCGAAAGTAGCCCACTTCTGGCACCTACAACTCCTTCTCCTTCCGTTGGGTCCAAATCTTTGCCTTGCCGGCAGTTCCCCCCCAGAGCAACCTTTTAACATTTTTCTTGATTTTCTTAAGCAGCAAACATTAGACACATTAAGAACTACAACAACAAAATCATTAAGCACGGCAACATTCTCCGAGGAGCCAACCTTATCCTTTAATCAAGTTATGGAAAATGCATTCCTCTTCTAGCCATTTATCTTCTTTGTTTATGCCCACACCAAGTGACCTACTTCTTAACACTAAAAGTAATAACAGGGGAAACAGCACAAGGCTCTTCATTATTTATGGATTTAGGTACCATTTATTTTGTCTTATTGGAAATTAAATAATCAAACTCATTCATTCTAATTAAAGGTAGCATGTGCTAATTATCTAGCAGTTCTATCACACGAGAGCACACTCCTGGACTGACCGAAGGCAAGACCATTTTTCGCCACTGGCTTTCGAAAAGGGAAAGGAATGAAGCCAGAGTTTGTGTGTGTGGCTGATTATTTTAGATTAAAAGGCAGAAGAATGAATTAAAATTAGCAATACCTTGGGACTCTGGACTTGGGTTGCCCTTTCCAGGCACATTAATTCAAAAGGAAATTTTAATATCCTCTTGAATCCAATTCTGTCAAAGGTATGAGTGTGTTTTAAGTCTAGACATTGTCTTTAGAGGGTTTTTTTTAAAAAAGGCCAGAGATTCCTCTCCCTCCCCCCCCCCCAGTTTGATATTGAAAAAGACTCTATTTCATTTTTGCAAGGTCTCAGGTCTGCTGTCAAAGAGCCTTTTGAATGGAGATGGCAGGGTTTAAAACCCTGGGAGTCTATATGCAAGGCATATGACATGTTGATGAGCTCTGGGTTCTCCTGTCACCCAAGCTGCACTGTAACATATTGCATTCCCTTTAACTGGGTCCATTTCAATAGGGCCGGCCCTATCATTACGTAGAGTGAGGTGGCCACCTCAAACAGCACAGCAAACACAGGGAGAGACACCGAGGACAGAACTTCTCAATGGAACACTGGAAGCTGCACTGGATCATGGTCCCATCTAGATGGCATTGTTGGCATGGACTGGCAGAAGCTCTCCAGAGTTTCAGACAGGGGTCTCTCCCAGCCCTACCTGGGAACTGAACCTGGGACCTTCTGCATGCAAACTCGATGTTCTGCCTCTGCTGTACATTGATCCATTGACGGATCTCTGTTGTTTTGCCTAGCTAAGCCTTGAGATGCTGTCCTGCTGGGATTTTGATAGCTCATCCTTTCCTTTGCTGTACAAGTGCCTGCCATCTGCTGAAGAAAGATTGGAGCACCGGTGGGTTCAAGCAATTCAGGATTTTGCCCATTTTGTTCCAAGCAATACAATGTGAAACTGCAGTGGAGCATCGTTCTCTAGTAGCAATAATTGAACAGTAAAACAATAGGAAGTATAATTAGAACAAAAGTCACCGCTTAAATAGCACTGCTGTGAAGAAAGACCTTCATTTGTATGGAAATAGCCTAGTTAAACTGACAATTTTAGTATTGTTAGGGAATCTGCTGCATTTGTGGTGATTGCCCCACTCTTTAATTTCTACCTTTCAGTCAACTTGTGTGCGCATATACACACTATAATTGCACTAGATCGCCACCATTCTGTTTCCTGAGATTCTAAAGGCAGGAACAGGGTGAGATCATCAGCAGGGCAGGGACTTAAGGTGACAAGCAGAAGGTGACAGTCATGCTTAGTAGATGCAATATGTGGAAAAATGAATATGCAGGAGGTTAACATGGGAGTGGTGTGTGTGCAAGGGGGGTTGCGGGAAAGGAGGAGACATGGACATGGGGTGAAGGTGCTAGATAACGGGTGCAAAGGGGGAGTGCAGATTAGGAGAGAAAGGCTGGGATGATTTCTTGGTTCAGCACACAATTTAGCAAGTAAAGTGTTTTCTGATGGGAGTTGGGGGAGCTTGGTGCAGAGAGCCCCCCCCCCAGTCTGCAATACCACACAACCTTCCATACATATGAATGGCCCTGTGTCATATGAAATGGGAGAGTGAACTGAGGCGATATTCAAATTTTATTGCTGCAGACAGGGAGCCAGAGGACCAGAGTTCCGCTCCTCATCACTGTGCATAATAATAATAATAATAATAATAATAATAATAATAATAATAATTTATTATTTATACCCCGCCCATCTGGCTGGGTTTCCCCAGCCACTCTGGGCGGCTTCCAACAGAAACATTAAAATACACTAATTTCTTAAACATTAAAAGCCTCCCTAAACAGGGCTGCCTTCAGATGTCTTCTAAAAATCTGGTAGCTGTTTTCCTTTTTGACATCTGATGGGAGGGCGTTCCACAGGGCAGGCGCCACTACCGAGAAGGCCCTCTGCCTGGTTCCCTGCAACTTGGCTTCTCGCAATGAGGGAACTGCCAGAAGGCCCTCGGTACTGGACCTCAGTGTCCGGGCAGAACGATGGGGGTGGAGACGCTCCTTTAGGTATACTGGGTTTTGTCTACCCATATATATTCAAAGAGAATCGTTTTAATGGTAGGGGGCAATTGAAATTTAAAAGTATCTTTCACAAAACTACATTTTCAAATATTTATCAAGATACACTGCAGAGTTAGTTGCCGCCAGGCATGGGCTTAATATTGTAATTTGAAGTTATCTTGAGAGGTTCTGACACCATGCTTTTGGATCATCTGTGGCTGCTTGCCTGTATAAAGGGTAAACAATGTGTGCCGTTGCATTTTATTTCACCGCATTTGATGGGAAATGCCTTTCTCAGAATGTCTGACTGTGGAAAATGGCAAGGAAGTACCTCCCTGTGTTGACATTCCCCGGTACAACATTGCTTTAGTTTTTAACTTGGCCTTTAATATGGTAGCACAACAACCTACCGCTGTTATTCCAAATCATGTTTCTTGTATTGATGTTCAGATAGTATACAGGCAGAGTAAATCTTCGCATTTGTCTGTGTTTCCTGCTATATAATTTCTTTTGCATGACATTTTATCCACGACGAAGACGGGGTAGCCTGCGACAGCGCCATGCCATTTTCTTGTAAACCAACATGACACGCAGCAGTAGCTTCCTCTGCAGCTTGATAAACATCAGTATTAATTAAAATCACTCAGCAGAGGCCTTCCTCTCCTCCTCTCTGTCAGGCTGGCGGAGGAGAAAGAAGCAAGAGTGGCAGCTGCACCTGCTAAGCCGTGGCTTGGAAAGGCCAGGATGGAAGTGGCCATGACAATGCTCTAGTGGAGAGTGGCAGGAGAAGCAGTTTTCCCACTCAAAATGGTTTTGCCAGATGAGCATCTGCAGGCGGGCTCTGAATTTAGGACTGTCGTGCTCATGTGCTCAGTTCCCATTCCTTTTAACAGGGCTTGGGTTGCCTGGGGAGGCAGTGGGAGAAACCACCAGTGGATTGGGCCCAGTGTCATTTGTGCCCCGACAGGTAGGGGCACAAGGCAGGAGCAGCTGTTCCCCCTTATGGAAGAGGAAGTGCCCCGTTCTCAAGGCTTCAAGAGGCTGACAAACTGACAGGGAGATTGGCATGGGTAGCAATCAAACGCTGGCATCAGCAGAGGGGGCCATGCCTTTCAATGTGCTGTCCCGCTCCTTGAGGGTGCCACCACTGCAGATAGAGGATCTGCAAGCAAGGGAGAGCTCAGAAGTTCCAGACAAGTCAGAAAGGCAAGACAGAGGTGGAATCTACTCACATATAAAATACGCTGTGAAAATGTTTTGTTTTTTTTCAAAAAGCGTTTTGAGGGCTTCCGGTTTGTCTGCAGAGGGAAATGGTAGTGTAGATGTAACATAAATGTTATTGATATGAGATGTATGCAATGATAGAAAAAGAAAAGTGAATAAAAATTTAACAACAACAACAACAACAATAATAAAAGCGTTTTGAAAAATACATTGAATTTTGCATAACTCACTGCCCCCGTCTAGTGTCACACTTGTATAATGCACTTTACAACACATTAAAAACGTTTTATTTGCAGCTGTGAAGATGAGTCCAGAATCAGCTCCTTGGAGAAGGATCTGGGTATGGGTTTCAGGACCATGGTTAGCAATCCTGCAGCTGAGGCAGGACATGCAAGTTGTCTCAGTAGTGTCCTGGAGCAAATGGCAGAACTTTATAGCCAGGGCTCATGAACTAGAGGCCCTGCATAGTGAATGTTGCAAACGGCTGGTGACACCCTTGGCTGTGACCAGAGTTAGGTGGTTGATGAATGTGGTGGAAAAGTCTTGCCTTAACAATCTAAAGTGTTCCATTTCTGTGTTAATCTTTAATTTAAAATAAAAATCCTCACAAATATTTGCATTTAAATGCACACTCAACATTTTATCTCAATGAACACATTTCTCTATGTATTTCATACAAAAATGTGGGTTTTGGTAGGTTTTTGAACCAAGAACTGTGTCACAAACGTTGGAGAAGGGCAAAATATGAAGAATAATTACATTCCAATGCATGTATAAATCTGGGAAGTTCAAAAGGGGTCAGTTCACTTAAAAATGCAGAACATATGAAATTCTCCTCCTTTCCTAGTTCCTAGTATACATAATCACCATCAATAACAAACATAGGATCAGTTTTCAAGATCTAATCTTACATTTACTCAGATTTCCTTGCTGTTGATTCAGAGGAAACTTGGTTTCAGTAAATTTATTTTTAATGAAATGTGTTACCTATAATAAATATATATTATGTGGAGCAAATGAATCTGATTGTGAAAACACATTGAGCCGAAGTATTGGTGGAGTTAAATTTCATTGCTTTTCTTTTTCTTTCTTTCTTTTTTAAAAAAGGCTATTGAATGCTGGTTTGAATTAAATTCTATTTATTTTAATAAAAGTGCAGTGGTCTGGGTGTACATATATTTGTTTCAGTGGCAGTGCATTGGATCCAATAAAACTATATTGGCTTCACTGCTTATGTCTCCTTTTCAGAGAAAATGGATTGAATGGAAAAATGAAAGAGGCATGAATCATCCAGCTCATGGTCTCAGTTCAGCTCGAGCATCCAAATAAACTGAAAGAAAGTGCTTGATTACTAAACACACTCCTTTCATTATATTCTGTCCAGTGCCCCAGCTCTCAAAGCCTGATGAAGCCTCAGCTGTGCATGTCCAGCTGGCCTAATATTAGAGCTCAGATACTGAGGGGTCCTATGAGGAACAGAGTCCTGTGACGAATGGTTGAAAGAGATGGGTTTGTTTTAGCCTGGAGAAATGAAAAATAAGGGAAAATATAGCTATCTTCAAACACTGGAAGGACTTCCATGCTCGGAGAAGACTTGTTCTCTTTTGCTTTAGAGCAGGCATCCCCCAACTTCGGCCCTCCAGATGTTTTGGACTACAATTCCCATCTTCCCTGACCACTGGTCCTGTTAGCTAGGGATCATGGGAGTTGTAGGCCAAAACATCTGGAGGGCCGCAGTTTGGGGATGCCTGCTTTAGAGGTGGCAATGGAAAGGAAGTATCTTTCAATGAAAGATGAGCAAACTTGGCAATGGGAAGAGCTGTCCAACAGTGGAACAGACTGCCTTGGGATGTGGTCGGCTCTCTTTTATTGGAAGTATTTAAGCAGAAGTTGAACGACCATCTGTCAGGGTTGCAAGAGGAGCTGGTTGCTAAGCTAGATGACCTCCAACGTCCTTTCCAACACTAACCATTTGGGCTGGATTTGGCTGCCACAGTTTTGGTGGCACTTCATGCCATAGGAGCTCCCTGCTGATCTGTACAACCAACAAGCACTCCAGACAAGGCACTTCTGATATGCATGGCAGGGATGCTATTCATCAGCTGCTCTGTCACTGCAATTGGTAAACAAAGGAATCATGTGTGGATTGTCAGAGCAGATCTAGAGATCTTTCTCTTCATACCGGTACTTATCATGTTTGTGTAGAAACGAACCCAACAGAGATGCAGCTTGTAAGTTTAATGTCTGGGTGAATGCATAGCATAGCCTCATTTTAGTGCAGACAGGAACATATGACCATGTCATAGTATTGATCACACATAGAATACATACCTGTGAAAGCAATTGCAAAGAGTTGTTTGCCGGTGGATTTTGAACTCATCCCTGTAAGGGGGTAGAGAGGAAGGATGAGCTTAAAGAGCCTTCGGCACAGACAGAATGTGGAAAAGCGATGGCACTAGTTCCCTCTTCATCTGAAAGTAAGAGAAAAATCATTTGCTTCATTGAGCTAATAAGCCCTGAAAGTTGCACAGGGAGTGCCAGAATGTAAACAAGGCATCAAGGTTAAAAAAAACAGCCAATTATTCCGCAGTAATATCAAACAAATGAATTCACAGTTTGACTGTTCTATGGCAGATGGACGAACACTTGTCAGTTATCTAGCACTGCAGAAAAGTCAGATTTATTTTCAGAGCGTGTTTCTATTGTCTCTCCCCAAATACTGCTGCAAGGCAAAGTGGGCATCTGTGATTTCTCAGATGCAAACGATCCCCAACTATTTTATTATAGGAAGGACCATCTGTAATATACTCTAGGCTCGTGTTTCTTTGAAAGAAGGGTGGGGAATGAATAAATGGGGACAGTGTACCTGGCAGGTCAAGCTAGGCTTGCATTTCTACCTCAATCAATTTTGAGTCACCAGGGGCTGAATCGGTTCCAGATACAAGGTGCAATTGTAGCATTCTACTTTAAACCAATGGCAAATCTCCTAATTGTTATTTTAAAAGTGCTGGATTTATTCCCCCCCCCCCAAAAAAATTGGATGGTGCACTGTTTGTTATCAAAGTACTTTATTTGAACAAGCTGTCTTGATTATAGGTGCACATAGCAGGAGAGAGGGAGAGGGAGGTGGGGTAATTGAAGCAGTTGGTCCCATTCAGGTTTGGGGGTGCATGCATGTAGACTTAGAGTGTGGAGAGGGGAGAGTATCTATCTATCTATCATCTATCTATCTATCTATCTATCTATCTATCTATCTATCTATCTATCATCTATCTATCTATCTATCCATCCATCTATCTGCACATGCATGGGAACTTAGAAGCTGATTGTCTTGCCAAATGCAAGGAGGTTCTTTTAAAATGAGATTAAGAGGCAATACAAAACACAAGTGAGCGAGAAGATTTTAGATTTTATTCTAAACAGCAAGCAATATATACATACAAGCAAGCACCTCAATCTGCCACTTGGAAGCCTTCAAGAAGTGGCAAAGTGACTCCCCCAGGTAGCCTCAGGCACAAAACCATCTGATTTAGAGATAGCTAGCCTGTTTTAGAGATAGGCTTGCCTGACTGGCTACATGCTACTAGCTACATGCAGATTATTCATTAGCCACCTCTTCCAATGCCTCACTTTCTTCAAACAGTGTTCAACATCAAAAGAAGGTACCCAGCAATATCACTTCCTTCCAACAGATTAGGACTAAGACATTAAAGGCTGTTCTCAACCATCAAAGAGTTAACAAAAGATAGGGAAAAGGAAGGAAGAGGGGGCAGGAAGAGGGCAACCGAGTTAGATCACCAACTCCTCAAAATACAAATATCTTCCAGATAGTTTGCCCGTACAGAGATTTTTATCATTAGACATCTAGCTCATATTATCTACAATGACTAGGCAGCATCTCTCCAGGGTTTCCAACAGGTGACATTTCCAGCCCTTCCTGGAGATGCTGAGGACTAAACCCGGGACCTTCTGTATGCAAGGCAGGTGCTCTGCCACCAAGCTATGGCCCTTCCCCAAAGCGCATGCCTGCGAATGTGTGGTAGAATGGACACCCTGTTCATTATGTGTGAAATCAACACAGACTGAAATTAAAATAGATACATCCATTTCTGCGATTCTAAATTTAGAGATTAGCACCAACATATCCCCTATTACAAGGGACGCGGGTGGCGCTGTGGGTTAAACCACAGAGCCTAGGGCTTGCCAATCAGAAGGTTGGCGGTTCGAATCCCCGCAACGGGGTGAGCTCCCGTTGCTCGGTCCCAGCTCCTGCCAACCTAGCAGTTCGAAAGCACGTCAAAGTGCAAGTAGATAAATAGGTACTGCTACAGCGGGAAGGTAAACGGTGTTTTCATATGCTGCTCTGATTCGCCAGAAGCGGCTTTGTCATGCTGGCCACATGACCTGGAAGCTGTACGCCGGCTTCCTCGGCCAATAACGCGAGATGAGCGCTGCAACCCCAGAGTCAGTCACGACTGGACCTAATGGTCAGGGAGTCCTTATCCCCTATTACAGCTGGTATTGGTAGACATCCTCCATGAACTCAATATGAAATTGGGCTCAGCAAGCCAAACTGTTCCCACCATGAAACCAAGCCTGCAAATAGTCATATTTATTCCAGGTGCAATTCTTACTGTCATACTTGATGCATCAAGGAGTCTGAACCTACCCACAAGCTCCTTAACTACTGGTGTTGGTAAGGGAACCTGTAGGCCTGAGACCTGGATCTTGCAGTCAGCACCCCAGATGTTCTGGAGAGGGAAGTACAGGTTCATGGTTCCATCCCTGCCCCTCTTGTTCAGTTGGGTGTAGCAAGGAGAGCATGATATCATTGCCTTAGAGAAAATTTCTAGGCATTTGAATGTATGTTTGTCTTGTTGTGCATTTGCTTTTCTCTCTGAGTTCCCAGTTCTTTCTCCTGGTCTTCTAGTCTTGAGAAATTTACCGTATTTGTTTGCTACATACTCTGTGAAATTTAAATAGATATTTGTTGTTGTTGTTTAGTCGTTTAGTCGTGTCCGACTCTTCGTGACCCCATGGACCATAGCACGCCAGGCACTCCTGTCTTCCACTGCCTCCCGCAGTTTGGTCAAACTCATGTTCGTAGCTTCGAGAACACTGTCCAACCATCTCGTCCTCTGTCGTCCCCTTCTCCTAGTGCCCTCCATCTTTCCCAACATCAGGGTCTTTTCCAGGGAGTCTTCTCTTCTCATGAGGTGGCCAAAGTATTGGAGCCTCAGCTTCAGGATCTGTCCTTCCAGTGAGCGCTCAGCGCTGATTTCCTTCAGAATGGATAGGTTTGATCTTCTTGCATTCCATGGGACTCTCAAGAGTCTCCTCCAGCACCATAATTCAAAAGCATCAATTCTTCGGCGATCAGCCTTCTTTATGGTAGATATTTGTAGATATGGTAGATATTTGTAATGATTTCTAAATTTGCACAACACATGGAAATATGTGCTCTGGATCTTCTAAGTATCTTTCAAGTAATCCCTCCAGCCCCCAATTGGTCCAGTGATTGTGAGTTCATGCAGCTGGCCAAATCACCCTTTCTCATATACTTTTCCTGGCCTGGTAGCTGTGGAACCAGGACCGGCCCACCCATTAGGTGGACTGAGACAGCTGCCTCAGGCAGCAGAATTCTGTGAGTGCCCTGCTTGCCCCTGCTACTGCCGTTGGAGAAGTGGCAGTAGCTTTCCGTGAGGCCTTATGAGATCTTGCAAGAGTTCTGTGAGATCATGCAGGGCCTCACCAGAAGCCGCCGCACATCCCAGCAAGCAAGGCTTCAGCAGGGCTCAGGGGTGGCACCTTCCCATATCGCTGCCTAAGGCACAACAGGATTGGCAGCAGCTGTGTGAAGCACATATGGAAAATGAACATTCCAAGGATAATATTTTAAACATGGGAATTACTAACTTTTGTGATATCACTAATTAGATCTATAATTAATTAGATTGATGGATGTAATTGAAGTCCTTGATATTAAAATCAAACACCACTTAAGTAAATAGGATTGATTTTGATTTCAAGGACTTCAAACTGAATGGGGATGTGGCTGGATTTATGGCCACGGTTGCCATTAACTTTTTGGGTCTTTGTCATTGAAGGCCAAGGCATTTTGGCCCTGGATGCACAGACATGAATCTATGTAGCCAAACCACAAAGACTGTAAAGGTCAGGATTCTTTACCATTAAAAGTATAATCTGGAGCACAAAAAAACAGGGGAATATCTGCTTTGCTATGGCAGCGCTCTTCCTCCTTGGAACTGACACAGAGCATGTTTCTTTCCGTCCCCCCCTGGTTGCATTTGTCACTGGGAAAATTCAATCCCCTGCCATGTCATTGTTAAAATAATCTCAGAATTCTGGGCACCAGTCAGATTATGACAGTCGCACAGAACAAACACCGCATTCATCTTGGACAGGTTTTGCTTTAGAGGAATGTCTTTATTTGCAGTTGATGCGTTCTGCTCGACTGCTGACACGTTGACGGCCAATTGTTCTTTGCTCGTGTGCAGCTTGAGCCTGCATGCATTATGAATACCGACAAGCAAGGCAATTTACTTACACACTACGGTTGTGGCTGCGAGGTGCTGTGCACAACAAAAAGTTGTGTTGATCCTCATAAAGTGTCAAAAATAATAATCCAGTGCTCTCCACATTTGCAGTGGAGCTGCAGTAGTGTCAACCGCCCATTAAATCCTATTTACACATAAATTATACAGGTGGTGTACAATGGATTTTTTGCCTTTGACTGAAACTGATGTGTAACAGAAAACCATGCATTTATTCCCAAGGCTTGGGGGATGTTGGACAGGAAAAACAAACAAACAACTCACATTTTCACCACATATTTTCTTGTCTGTGGCTTTATTCTGTGAGACAGCCTCCTGTCCATTCACAGTCTACAGACCATGAACTGTTTCTTGATTTGCACAGACACCAAGCAAGGCCACATGGCCCAACCCCTCATCTTATTGTCCCTGCAACCTTATATTGGTTGCAGATGGACCTCATGCCCATTGCAGCATCTCTACACTTCTCCACGAGAAATTCAAGTTCAGGAATGGATGGTGGTCCAGAACGGGCTCCATATTTTTCTCCTGTGAGTTCCTGGATCCATTTTTGCTCCTAGAACCCTGGGACCTCTTTGCCCTTATGCTTTGATTGTCACCATAAGTTTCTTTTGTGTGTGTAACACATATAAAGGACTACATTTATATTAGGGGGGAGTAGACCCATGGACCTTCAGATGTTGCTGGACTACAACTCTCATCATGGGCGTACCCAGCATGGGGCAGGGGGGGCGGCTCCCCCACTAGAAACAGGACCGGCACAGCTGTGGGCGAGAGCGGCGCTGCCAGCGGGGTTGGTGGGCAGAGGCGGAGGCGGAGCACAGCCCGGCGGAGTGCAAGTTTGGCGTTCCTGCCCATCGTGCCGCGCCCTCCCTCCAGCTCCCCGTCGTGCCCTCCGGCAAGGCCAAGCACGGCGGGGAACCAGAGAGCGCAATGGGAAGCTGGAGGACGCGGCCCGGCGGGCAGGAACGCCGAACTAGCGCTCCGCTGGGCTGTGCTCCACCTTTGCTCACCAGCCCCACCAGCAGGCTTGACCCAGGAGGGCGCTGAGCGCGCTGCCTGTGTGTCCGCAGGGGCGTCTCTGCGGGAGGTTGCTTTTTCATGGGGGGGGCGCCCTCCTATTCCCCAGGGTGGGGGCCGATCGCGAGGCAGCAGGAAGGCGAAGCGCTGGATCAGCTTAGGAGTCGGCGTCAAGCGGGCGCCTCCTCGTTCCTGCTCGTCTCTGGCGGATCCAGGCGGGGAAGGACACCCTGCCTTGGAGAGCCATGTTGCAGGGGCACCCAGGATCGCCCGCCGCTGCTTCCCAGCGCGTCACGATCAGGAGGAGGACCCCCCGCTGCCTGTTTCTCCACCCCGGCCCCTCCCACGCCGGCTTCCTCCGCCCTTTCCCCGCCACCTGGCTACCTTTCGGAAAAGACGGAGAGGACTTTCCCCCACACGGCGTCTCCTCCTCCTCTTCCTTCTGCTAACCATGCATGCTGCCAGCGGAGCCCTGGCGCCTCCGACTGCAAAAAGCTTCACCTGGGCTCTGTAGCCCCACCCACGTTCCCACTTTGTGCCCCCTCCCCTCCCGTGCCTTGCCCCGCCCCTTGCCCCCCCTAGTTTTGATCCTGGGTACGCCCCCGACTCTCATCATCCCTGACCATTGGTTATACTGGCTAGGACTGATGGAATCCAACAATATCTAAAGGTCCACAGGTTGCTCATCACTGCTTTCAAGAGTTTAGGGCCCCTGTTCTGAGTAGGCATTGCTGATTCACATCTAGAAATAATGTGTTGGTGGAGTGGGCTTACACTGGCTAGCCCTGCCCCAATACAGAAGGCAGGGCCAGCATTAACAGTTGGCATGGTTGTGCTCCAAGGGTTCAGACAGGTCCATCAACATCCATGATGCCCTCTCTAGAACTCTAGGCGGCTTCCAACAAATTAAACACATTAAGTGCAGTAAAATATCAAACATTAAAAACTTCCCTATACAGGGCTGCCTTCCGATGTTTTCTAAAAGTCAGATACAGTGGTACCTCGACTTACGGATGACTCGACAACCGAATTATTCGACTTACGAATGGGGGTAATGTCTCGACATTCAAAAGCAAACCGCGGCGGTTTTAGATAGGGATTTTTAGACTAACGAATTTTTGCTTCGACCTAACGAATTTTCCCGTTTCCAATGCAACCCTATGGGAAACCGTGTTTCCAATGGGGTTTTTCGACTTACGAATGTTTCGACCTACGAAGGTGCCTTCGGAACGGATTACATTTGTAAGTCGAGGCACCACTGTAGTTGTTTATTTCCTTGACATCAGATGGGAGGGCATTCCACAGGGCTGGCGCCACTACCGAGAAGGCCCTCTGCCTGGTTTCGTCCGCTTGGTGCTAGGATTCAACTCCAGTGTGGCCAGCTGCCATTTTAGATTGCCCCAAATGCAATGTTTGACGTGGGGAATTTCATTTTGAGAAATAAGGTGGCTGCCAGCTGCCATGGATTATCCAAGCACCACCTCAGCTCCCATTCCAAGCACCACTTTCACCTGCCCACTGGATAGGCATGTTCAGGGGGACAGAGGGAAGTGACTGTTAGTGGTGACTGATGGCCATAGCTGCCAAGTCTCCCGTATTCCCCGGGAAACCCCCGTTTTTCTAGCTGTTCCCAGCTGAAAAAATGGATTTTTTTTGTTCCCCCCGGTTTATTCTGGCGCGACGGCCATTTTGGAACTGGGCGGAGCATGCTCAGAAGCGACTTTTGATGCAGCTCTGCCCAGTTCCAAAATGGCTGCAGTGCGACTTCTGGCACAGCGGCCATTTTGGAACTGGGCAAAGCAGCATCCAAAGTCGCTTCTGAGCATGCTCCGCCCAGTTCCAAAATGGCGGCAGCGCTACTTCCGGTCTGCTACTTCCGGTCCGGTCCCTTATTTCTCCAACAGGAACTTGGCAGGTATGCTGATGGCACCAGAATAGCATTGGCACCACGGTAAAGGGTCCAATGGGCACAGTAGCAATGCCGGTCAGGGTCTCAGATTGTTTTTGGCCAGGCGCCCTTCGGTGACACCATATCAAAGGTCCACTGAAATCTGATGCCAACCTTGCCACATGGCATCAGAAGCAGGAGTACCTTAAGTGGTCCCATTTTCCACACTGCAACCACTCATCTGCACTTTCCTAACAACAACAACAACAACAACAACAACAACAAAAACAACAACAACAACAATTTATTATTTATACCCCGCCCATCTGGCTGGGCCTCCCCAGCCACTCTGGGCAACCTCCAACAGAAAAATAAAATAAAATAATCGATTAAACATTAAAAGCCTCCCTAAACAGGGCTGCCTTCAGACGTCCTCTAAAAGTCTGGTAGTTATTTTTCTTTTTGACATCTGGTGGGAGAGCGTTCCACAGGGCGGGTGCCACTACCGAGAAGGCCCTCTGCCTGGTTCCCTGTAACTTGGCTTCTTGCAGTGACGGAACCGCCAGAAGGCCCTCGGCACTGGACCTCAGTGTCAGGGCAGAGCAATGGAGGTGGAGATGCTCCTTCAGGTATACTGGACTGAGGCCATTTAGGGTTTTAAAGGTCAGCACCAATTGTGCTCGGAAAAGTACTGGGAGCCAATGCAGGTCTTTCAAGACCGGTGTTATGTGGTCTTGGCGGCTGCTCCCAGTCACCAGTCTAGCTGCCGCATTTTGGGTTAGTTGTAGTTTCTGGGTCACCTTCAAAGGTAGCCCCACGTAGAGCGTATTGCAGTGGTCCAAGCGAGAGATAACTAGAGCATGCACCCCTCTGGCGAGACAGTCTGCGGGCAGGTAGGGTCTCAGCCTGCATACCAGATGGAGCTGATAAACAGCTGCCCTGGATACAGAATTAACCTGCTCCTCCATGGACAGCTGTGAGTCCAAAATGACTCCCATGCTGCACACCTGGTCCTTCAGGGGCACAGTTACCCCATTCAGGACCAGGGAGTCCCCCACACCTGCCCGCCTCCTGTCCCCCACAAACAGTA
The DNA here is from genome assembly GCF_963506605.1 of Zootoca vivipara. NCBI lineage: Eukaryota > Metazoa > Chordata > Lepidosauria > Squamata > Lacertidae > Zootoca > Zootoca vivipara. Next base: position 23,133,539 of record NC_083287.1, on the reverse strand, counting down.
CTTCTGTCTTGTCAGGATTCAAACTCAAAATGAGAACTGAAACACAGCCATCGTGCAAGATCCACACACTCCTGAATTTGGGAAAGGACTTCTCTAGTCAAGCAACGTGTATACAATAGGGCAAAATGGGCATATAAATGAATGTGTTGGTAAAAATAACATACAAACATGCGTTATATTAGCGGAATTTGCTTTGCAAAATTGTGTGCATTAGGGAAAATTGCAGACAGGCATGTGTATATTAGCAGAAACGCGGATGCATGTTAATGAATGGCTTTAAAAAAAATAAGAGGTTGATATGGAAATGTAGAGGGGGGGAGGGGAAAACAGAGAGACCTGACATTTTTGCCCATCCCTAGTGAGGATGCACCACTGTGACCTTGCCTTTGCTCAGCACAAATGCAAGACGACAATGATTTTGAACCCAAAAGCCTACCCATGAAAAGCTGGTAGGGAAATGTAAGAAGGGGAAAATGTGATTCTGCCTCCTGCTTTAGTCAAAGCTTGTTTTATAAAATGGTTTCTATTGATTTAAATGGCACTAGTAATGGAGTAGAGAGTTATTTATTAATGTTAGTAAGGAGAGCGGGACTAACCTTTGGAGTTGCGGCAAAGGTTCCAAAAGGATGTGAGAAATTTTTGCTAAATGTAACCGCCTGTCCGTTGCCACGCTTCAGAAACTTATCTTTCGCTTGTTGACATTTTAACATACACTTGTTGTCAGGGCTGTCATTTTTCACTTCGCTAAATAACATCTCTTGAAAGGACAGAGGGAGATAATAGTTTGTTCGGCGGCAGCTTATGACACTGGTAAATACAAAACCAGACACGGCCATGTGTTTGGTTGGTTGGCTGGCGCTTCCAGCTTGCTTCCCGACCTTTGGCTGAAATGAAAATAGCTTACATGAAAACTGTAGGTGAAACATGAAATCCTTTTTGATGACAAAAAAAGATAAAAAGATAAACTGTCTTTGCCAACCCTTCTCACATTTCCATGCTCAACATCTGTAAGTCAGTTTGGGATTTATGGATCTGAGGGCTAACTCAAAGCCATGTTAAGCATGTATTGCTGTTTGCTATCAATTATGTAGCTTCCTTGTCCCCCTCTCTGCTCCTATTCCCCCTTCTTTTCTTTTCTTCATCCCAGCTTGTCCAGCATAGAGGGAGTAGTAGAGCATCTGCTTTAAATGCAGAAGGTCCCAATTTCAATCCCTGGCATCTCCAGGCAGGTTTGTCTGAAACCCTGGAGAGCCCCGGCTGCTCAATGTGGACAATACTGAGCTGGATAAACCAATGATCAAGCTCTGTATAAGGCATAGTCCTCTCTTCCTAGGACCAAACCAGCTTTTCTTGTTATCTGACATTGCTGCTTCCTTTTCTCCACAGCCCAACAATTGTACTCCAAAGCCCATCAAAACTACTTGAATGAATGAATGAATGAATGAATATTTATTTGTGTCAGCCATCAGCCATTGCAATAAAAGAACAAAAAAGATATACAAAGAGTAGAAATAAAAAGTCAATTATATAAAATACATTTTAGGGTTTTGAACAAAACTACTTTTTGTGCTATTTGCAGTTAGGAAAGTAATGGGGAAATGTGTTGAAATGTGTGCAATGAAAGACATCTAATATTAAGACATATAAACTAATCAGGATGAATGTTCGTTGTCAAATAAGCTCCCTATGAAAAAATCAGAACAAATAAAGACTACACTTAGGATGAATTCACATGTGGGGAATTTTTGCATTAGTTTTCCTGATTACTATATAATGCTAGAGCGTCTGTCCTGTTTTCTAATGTTCCTTTCACATTGGAGAACCCTTTGCACTATGGAACTGTGGCTTTTTTTACCATGGTACCCACACGTCATGCTAAAGTGTGTGTGATCTACAACACAACTGTGAACAACGTCGCTACTCCTCCACCCTTTCTAATCACACATGTTCCTGTTCCCTCATGATTCACCCATGAAAATGGCAGGGGATAACTTGATGCCAGTATACCACCCCAAATTTCATCACTTCACACTTGCAATCTTCTGGGTTAATGGGGTTGCAACCTGATCTCTGCCCCCCCACACACACACTTGAAGCAATTAACATGGAAATAAGTGCTAAACTTCCACTGGATTCTGCCATACTTCCAGAAGTGGCTTTTACATTGTGTGAAAGCTCAAATATATAATGCAGAAATTAATAGTGAGGGGAATGAAATAAACTCCCGTGTGAATGCAGCCATAGTCTAATCATCGCATAAGCTTTGTGCAAGCAAATCAGGGTGAACGCTCAATAAACAGGCCATCTGGTGAAGCCCTAATATTCTGGCAGCTTCCTTATATTCCAATATGCATGTATAGAACACTGTTGTTTGAAGCCATAGGCCGCCGCCACCTACCAAAGCAGGAAGTTATAACAAAACTAGGTTTTGTATACTGGCTAGTACATGTTTTTGTCCCGACAATCCACATGTTGAAATCATTATCATCTTATATCTTATTTATTTTCAACTGCATTACCCACTTATCACTTTCTCACTATGTCTCATCTTATCTTTTCCCATTTCTCCTAGAATTGTTTTTGTTGTTTTTGTTGTTGTTGTTGTTGTTGTTGTAAAAAAGGGAAAGAACCCCTGGATTGTTAAGTCCAGTCAAAGGCGACTATGGGGTTGCAGTGCTCATCTCGCTTTCAGGCCGAGGCAGCTGGCGTTTGTCCACGGACAGCTTTCCAGGTCATGTGGCCAGCAAGACTAAACTGCTTCTGGTGCAACGGCACACCGTGACGAAAACCAGAGTGCACGGAAATGCCATTTACCTTCCCGCCCCAGCAGTACCTATTTATCTACTTGCATTGGCGTGCTTTCGAACTGCTAGGTTGGCAGGAGCTGGGACAGAGCAGCGGGAGCTCACCCCATTGCGGGGATTCGAACCGCCGACCTTCTAATCGGCAAGCTCAAGAGGCTCAGTGGTTTAGACCACAGCGGCATCCGCATCCCTTATTATTATTAACTGCCCATCTAACAGGGTTGCCCCAGCTCTGGGCAGCTCCCAACAAAATATTAAAAACACTATAAAACAGCAACCGTTAAAAACTTCCCTGAACAGGGCTGCCTTCAGATATCTTCTAAAAAGTCAAATAGTGAAATAGAACCCATCCGGACACTTTCCTTCCTGCCCTGTCATTCCTGATGGTGTAACATTTCAACCCACAAAACTTAGCTCTGTGCAGGCTTGTGTGATGGGGAAATGATACTAGTGCCTTGGCCCGCAATTGCCTAATGAGGGACAAAATTCTTCATTTGTTGCTTCTGGGATCATTTCTCTTCATTGTGTTCTCTGCAATTAGAGTATTTATACGCCATGCCGCTTAACACAGCAGGGATCAGGGGCTCCCAAAACACTCCCCAGAGTCCTGGCATAGAAGTAATTAATTACAGATCAAACTGTGCCCTTGGCAAACAGAATGGTGCAGGAGAATGCAAATATTTTATGGAAAGAGAATTGCCAAAGTGTTTACCTGGACTGATTCATGGAGAGTCCCCAGCCCCTGCCCACTAAAGCCTCCCTTGTCCAGTTTTGGTACACAACTCCCTTTGACACACACACCCCCATTGGGGAAGGTTCTTCTAGGATAGGAATATTTTCGAGGCTTTTGTCTGTATCCCCAAAGGACACTGAGGAAAATACATAGCTTGCGTGAATATTTAGTTTATTTACAGTGGGTGTAATTGATGTTATCAGTAGTAAACATTATGTGCTTGCGCGTTAAAACTGTTTATCGTGAATCTATGAAACGAAAGCAATGACAAATATTGCACAGTACACTGGAGAAATGACTAGGAATTACAGGGCTACACGAGGAAATTATGGTCTTTAAGTGTGCTGCAGAAAAATGGGATCCCTCCCTATTATGTGAGCTCTACAGCGGAATCCATATGAGGAGTTATTTATCTCTTTACTTTTGGCAGTAAGAACTCTGGGTCTGGCTGGACTTTACACATCAGCTAAGCAGGAGTCAACTTCAGGTCTGGTGCTTTTCAACGTCAAACTCTGCACAATCTAGGAGTTCCTGCTTTAGACTCTCCCAACTCTGAGATTCAGGAGTCTCCCTCCCCAAGCACAGTATCAATAAGCAGGGGTGGAGGAAGGGGGTGCGGGGGGTGACAAAATGCCGGGCGGCATTCTCCGCGGGCCCTGGGAGAGATGCGGTGGCTTGGGCGAGCACAGGCTCCGCGCTACCCAAACGGTTCACCTGCTGCCTCCCCTCCCCCAGCTTTAGGGTTGCTGAATGGGAAGAGGCAGAGGCCCCGCAGTGCGCCCTGCCCCTACGGCCGGGTCGCCCTGCCCTCGCCCCACCCCTATGGGTGGCTTGCCCCGCCCCTGAGCACGCTGTCCCAGGCACCTGAGCGGCTTCCTCCACAGCTGTCAATAAACCCCCAGATTCCTAATAGGGCCCCTCTGCTTTTCTATCCTGATACAACTCTATTTTTTCCTATCTAATATCTTGCTGTTTTCCAAGGTCCATGGGCTTTACAAGAAGTGAGACTGTTAAAAAAAGTTGCCTGCAAGGCTCTTAAGAGCTCTGGATTGTACTTTGTTAAAGCAGTTGAAATATACTCGGAGTTGAGAGTGAATTTCATGCTCTTTATTCAGCTCGTAGTCATCAAGGAGAAGAAGAGAAGAAGAATGTCCTTTCCCCAAAACCATCTGCTTATATACATTATTTACACAATGGGCTTTGCGTGATTGGCTACTTCAGGGCTACACCTGTGGGCCAATCAGTTTGTGGATTGACTTCTGCCAGCAGCCTGATTGGCTGCTCCTGCAGGCCAATCAGGTTGTGGATTCACTTCCACCTGCAGTTGGATTGGGTGGCTCCTGCGGACCAATCAGACTGCTGAATCTGAATCCTATTGTTCTATGAGTCAGCTCAGTACATAACACCAGTGGTGCTGATAATTCCAAGGTTGCAGGTTTGATCTCTGTGTCGAACAGCTGCACATTGCTGCATAGTAGGGGGCTGGACTAGATTATTGTCGAGATCCCTTCCAACTCTATGAGTCTTCTTTCTTTCTTTTACTCTTTTCCTTCTGCTATACCAGGGATGTCTGGCAGCAACAAACAGACAACACGGTGATGTTGGCGAAACAATGAAAAGGTAAACCACCGTGAGGTGCAAATATTAAATGTATAATGTTGTTTATACATTTAATATTTGCACCATACCAGGGATGTCCAACAGGTCGATTGTGATCTACTGGTAGATCCCCACAATGTTTTGGTAGATCACGGTCGATCTCTGGCTTCCTTTCCTCTGCGTCGGTAAATCTGACTCCCTCCATTGTTGTTTGAACTGAAAGGAAAGTAAGATAGAGCTCCCTCTGTGTGGCTGTTTCCATCCATAGTGATGTTTTTGTGAGTGACTTAACCCCAACTTCCCTTGCCTCCCCCCCCCAAAGCCTGCACCTTAACCCAAAAACAGGGCTTTCCTCCTCCCAAAAAAAGCTCAACAACTTTGAGCTGAACCCCTTAAAAAACAGGGGTAGATCACTGCCAGATTTTAATTCTAGATCGCAGTCTCTTGGGAGTTGGCCACCCCTGTGCTATACCAGTTATGTCATGATCAATAGCATACTTTATTACCTTAGAACAAAAATATTCTCTATCCAGCACTGCCATTGAATAAAAATGATGGGAAATGGAGCAATTCTAAGGGGGAGGAAAGCAACACACCCAAATGCTCGTGCTGGAATGAGATCTTAAAATGTAGGCTCTTCCCTGTCTTAGTGCATAATTTGGGATGATTTGGGATGCTAAAAAGGAAATGCGAGGATTCCACGCAGCCCAGGCAAATGTCCAAGTGAAATAGCATGAAGCCTCTAATCATTTTTGCAGCTTTAACTCTCGGTGCAGAAGGGAGTGAGCTGCTTTTGCTTACAATGCTAGCAAATGACTTCATCTCTCCGAGCTGACTTTAAAAGATTAGCGCTCCTAGATTATTTATTAACTCTTAGGGAATGTATTTCCAGGAATGGAAACAACATATTGCATCAATGTCTAGTTCCTAAGCTGAACTGGTTTAATTAATACGGGGAGAATACACAGCCACTTGAAAACTCAAGTCCACATATTACTGCTGCTGCGTTTTGGTGTTTCCTTCTTAGAACAAACCCTCCCAACCTCTAGTGTTAATAATTGTGAACATAACACTGGGTTCAGCAAGTCAAGCTGAAATAAAGTTGTTTGGTAGAACTAGAAAGATTTGTAATAATAGCACCCGCAGGTTTAACCTAAACATTTTCTTTTCTTTTCGCCTAGAAAGCAACAACTTTCTGTTGTAGCAGTGCATGCTCCCCACATAAATTATAATTGTGCATCACTGGACAGTTCAAAATTTTCCTTTAAAAAGAAACCCTGGTTTGAAAACCAGCCTGTATTATAAAACATTGCTTGCTCCTAACTATAATTTAACAGGCTGTAATTTAAACTAACTAAACTTCCCTCCGCATTTGGATACAATATATCTGATTAGTTTTAAAGCTCCTGATTTCATGACTCTGTCAGAGGAGAGGGTTGTGAGGTTTGCTGCTGGTGGCGGCGCAACCGTGCATAATGCTAAACCAAAGTTTAGTGGTCCATCCAAAAGAGACCACAGTGTATACCCCAAAACATAGGCATCATCTATGTGGGGCCATGGGGACCCTCAAATTTTCAAAGAAGGGGCCGGGCCCCACCAAAATTCTACGTAGAGGCGCATAAGCCACAGTGATGGTGCATGGCCCTGGGTATCGGACAAGGCGCCGTGTCTGCTCCATAATGGTGCTAAATATGGGGGGTGGGGAGGTAGGAGAAATTGTACTCAAACACTGCCAGTTTTCATCTGACTTTTTTTAATTAAAAAAACCAAAAATATAAGACTGGTTCAGGAATGTGAAAAACTGAATTTAAGATTGGAAAAATGAGAAACTGAGATAAACCAAAATCAACAGATTTGCCCATCCTTGGTGAGTAGCAATTCAGATGTAAAAACACAGCGCCTGTTTATCTATAAGATGGGTGTTGTTGTTTAGTCGTTTAGTCGTGTCCGACTCTTCATGACCCCATGGACTAGAGCAGGCATGTCAAACTTGCGGCCCTCCAGATGTTTTGGACTACAATTCCCATCTTCCCCAACCACTGGTCCTGCTAGCTAGGGATCATGGGAGTTGTAGGCCAAAACATCTGGAGGGCCGCAAGTTTGACATGCCTGGACTAGAGCATGCCAGGCACTCCCGTCTTCCACTGCCTCCCGCAGTTTGGTCAAACTCATGTTGGTAGCTTTGAGAACACCGTCCAACCATCTCGTCCTCTGTCATCCCCTTCTCCTAGTGCCCTCCATCTTTCCCAACATCAGGGTCTCTTCCAGGGAGTCTTCTCTTCTCATGAGGTGGCCAAAGTATTGGAGCCTCAGCTTCAGGATCTGTCCTTCCAGTGAGCACTCAGGGCTGATTTCCTTCAGAATGGAGAGGTTTGATCTTCTTGCAGTCCATGGGACTCTCAAGAGTCTCCTCCAGCACCAGAATTCAAAAGCATCAATTCTTCGGTGATCAGCCTTCTTGATGGTCCAGCTCTTACTTCCATACATCACTACTGGGGAAACCATAGCTTTTTGTTTTAACAGCTACATCATTTAGCATGCAGGGGATGGGGATCAAACCAAGAGGACAAGAACTTTAAAAAAGAATGGGAAATTTTTACAATTTATTTAGGAGACCATTGTAAGCAGATGAAAGCATTAGCAGGATTTTAATCTCACTTGTAAGGTAACAAGGACTATGGATAATTCGGACGGATAAAAAAAATGTGGAGAACGGATTGATATGTAGTTGTAAATATTAACATTAGGAACTCATGGAGGGGATGGGGGAAGTATTGAGATGCAGAGCAATCTCTTTATATGGACTTTTAATTGATTTTGTTAGAAGTTTAAATTTTTTGAAACCAAATAAAAAATTATTTCAAAAAAACCAAAACCCTGTCCCCCTCCCCTGTGCTCTGCTCCTTGGAGTTGTCCCCTACCCCACTCCAGCCATGCTCACGTCTGAGGAAAACAGCTTTAGGCAGAAGACAGAGCATGGTGAGTTGTGGCAGGTGAGGAGGTCTAATCAACTCCTATCCTTCACCTCTTCCATTGGGTGCTTAAACTGAAGCCTCCGGAGCAGCCCTGCTTTCCAGTCAAACTGGTGTGTACGTGTTTAACATGCATGCATTTGAACTGGCCAGGATCCATATAAAGGGATAGTCCTTGGACTGAGGTCACAAGCACACGATTGTAGACTGAAGAACTTCTGTGTGCCTTTCCTGTCTTTTCTTTTCAGAACACTTGTACCCCGAAAAGAACCAAGGTTCACCAATGTACACTTGTGTGGGCTATTTTCCAAAAAGCGTTCCATTGTCCCCAGCAGCCGAACAAATTATTCCTGTGAACATGCGAACTCTCCTAAAGAGCGGAGCAAGGTTTTCAAGGCGACTTGAAATTTAGTGAGAAGTGCCATCTCAGGGCTTGGACTAGATTACCCTTGAGATCTTTTTAAAGCCGATGATTCTATGAAAACTAAAATCAAGGAGGAACTGTTGCTAATGTAAGCTCCACTGTACATTCCCAGATAATTTGCTTTGGCAGTATGTTGTCTCAGTGGGGGAGGGGTGGGAGGGGGCTTCCTATAGAAGCTAACTGTAACCTTGAAACTCTAATTAGGATTCATGTTATCATGCATGGAGCTTGGTAAGGAATAATTTCGAGGGGACTGAAAATAAAGCAAACAATTCTGACCTTTTCAAGAATTCCAAAACAGAAATCCTCCTTTTAGAGCTATGACTAACATGAGGAAGTGGGGCAGGGAGAGGGGAGGGTCATGCAAAGGCAGAGATGCCTATAGATTGATGGATATTCAGGAATTCATATATATATATATATATATATATATATATATATATATATATATATATATGAATGAAATTCCTGGATGCCAGTAACTAAGTTTGGAGCACATGCGCTTTGGTGAGAGCACCCCAGTAGAGAATTAAATACCAAAGCAAAGTGTGGAAATATAGGTCATAAAACCTTTACAATGTGCCCCTCTGAGCGAGTTCCAAAATGTCACATTAAAAAGTTTCTTTCCAAAGTTTCCTTCTTCCACCAGCATAAGAAAAATACCACACGTTTAGTAAGTTGAAAAAGAGTTTACTTACAAATTCATCAAAGGTCAGGTTCATGTGCATTTTCTTACGTCAGTGAGAAAAGTAAAACATAGCTTAGTTACAAAATTGTAAAAGTTCCTAAATCATTGGTATAGGAACTCGAGAGGTTTGAAAAACACATGTGGTTGAGTTGGAGCAACCAGCTCAGACCACATGCTGAAGTTCGCAGGTAGACTGGGGGAGAACAAAGTCTTGATGACCTTGTTCCTCCCAAGGTGAGGGGAAGTGGCATAGCTAAGCCTAGCAGGACAGCTTTCCCTATGGTAAAGTAAAGGTAAAGGTAAAGTGGCCCCTGACCATCAGGTCCAGTCGTGTCCGACTCTGGGGTTGCGGCGCTCATCTCGCATTATTGGACGAGGCAGCCGGCATACAGCTTCTGGGTCATGTGGCCAGCATGACAAAGCTGCTTATGGCGAACCAGAGCAGTGCACGGAAATGCCGTTTACCTTCCCGCCGGAGCGGTCCCTATTTATCTACTTGCACTTTGATGTGCTTTCGAACTGCTAGGTGGGCAGGAGCTGGGACCGAGCAATGGGAGCTCACCCCATCGCAGGGATTCGAACTGCCGACCTTCTGATCAGCAAGCCCTAGACTCTGTGGTTTAACCCACAGCGCCACCTGGGTCCCACAGCGCCACTGCATTAATTAGACTTAAGCATGTTGGTTATATGAGAATCTATAAATCTCTAGTTATCCCACAAGATCTAGATGCCCTAAGACTTTGCTTTATAAAAAGATAATCTCAGTGTCAAAGGCCGTTATCAACAAGAGTAGAAGAGCTGGATGGGGAGAAGACAAGTAGCAAGAATGGCAATGATAAAGTGATTGGTTCTTGGTGGTCGCCTTCAAAGTTTCATGGTTTTTTTTGGTGTGTGTTTTTAAAGGTTGGAAGGAAAAAAACCTACAGATGTGTGCAACTGTTGTTTGGTTCCCCTCACTGTCAGCCAGCCAAGGCCTAACAGCTCGTTATCTATTGGCTTTGGGAGTCGTGCAAACTCCTTACCCCACTACAGTCCATGTAAAGGTACAACAAAACCACCAGCCACACCACACATCTAAATTCTCTTCTTTCCAAACAATTCCAAGTGAACGCCTGGACGAAAAGACTTCTTCTGGCTGCTAAGACAATAACAGATTAAATAGGATGAGCCAAATGGTTATACTTCTTGTAAAGTTCTCCCCAGAGATGAATGTACCACGTTGCTATGGAAGCTGCGGTGGTGTCTGCCGCGTAACTAAGGCTGACAGACTGCCTGCATGTGGGTGGCTGTCTTCTTTCCAGCTGTGACCAGCTGAATTATATCACCTGTCCCACTTGATATATTAGGATATGCCCAAACTCAAGATGCATGTTGCTGCAATAGGGAAATTAATGTCCACCACTGGAGGCAATTAATAATGATTAGGAGCAAAACAGCAGGGTTAAATCTGTGCATTTAACAAAGTGTTCATACAGGTTTTTTTGTACTATATTTCAGCCTGGGAGTTCTTCAAAATTCCTGGGATTGTTGTGTTCAGGGGGTTGGTCAAGGTTTCAAGACAATCATATTAATTATTGGGTATATTTAGCTCAAATGTCACAGTTGCTTCAGTGAGACAAATTTATCTAGTACTTAGCATGCGCACATAGAAATCCATGCAGGAAAACAGAGTGTTTATTGCTCTAAGTCAGGGATAGCCAAGATGATAGCCAGCATGATGGCCAATGGCCAGGGATGATGATGATGATGATAATAATAATAAATAATGCCACTCTGGGCAGCTTCCAGCAAAATATAAAAAATAATAAAATGGCATACATTAAAAACTTCCTTCAACAGTGCTGCCTTCAAATGTCTTCTAAAAGCCAGATAGTAGTTTATCTCTTTGACATCTGATGGGAGAGCGTTCCACAGGGCGGGTGCCACTACCGAGAAGGCCCTCTGCCTGTTTCCCTGTAACCTCACTTCTCGCAGGGAGGGAACTGCCAGAACTGCCTCAGAGCTGGACCTCAGTGTCTGGGCTGAACGATGGGGGTGGAGATGCTCCTTCAGGTATACTGGGCCGAGGCCGTTTAGGGATTTAAAGGTCAGCAGCAACACTTTGAATTGTGCTTGGAAACATACTGGGAGCCAGTGAAGATCATTTAGGACCAGTGTTATACGGCCTCAACAGCCACTGCCAGTCACCATTTTGGATTAGTTGTAGTTTCCGAGTCACCTTCAAAGGTAGCCCCATGTAGAGCGCATTGCAGTAGTCCAAGCCGGAGATGACCAGAGCATACACCCCTCTGGCGAGACAGTCCGTGGGCAGGTAGGGTCTCAGCCTGTGTACCAGATGGAGCTGGTAGACAGCTGCCCTGGACACAGAATTGACCTGCGCCTCCATGGACAGCTGTGAGTCCAAAATGACTCCCAGGCTGTGCACCTGGTCCTTCAGGGGCACAGTTACACCATTCAGGATCAGGAAGTTCCCCACACTCACCAGCCCCCGTCCCCCAAGAAAAGTACTTTTGTCTTGTCTGGATTCAACTTCAATCTGTTAGCCACCATCCATCCTCTAACCGCCTCCAGATACTCACACGGGACATTCACTGCCTTCACTGGTCCGATTTAAAGGAGAGGTAGAGCTGGGTATCAGCCGCATAATGGTGGACGCCCAGCCCAACCCCCCTGATGATCTCTCCCAGCTTCTTCATATAGATGTTAAAAAGCATGGGGGAGAGGACGGAGCCCTGAGGCACCCCACAAGTGAGAGCCATGGGGTCTGAACACTCATCCCCCAACACCACTTTCTGGACACGTCCCAGGAGGAAGGAATGGAACCACTTCATAACAGTGCCCCCCTAGTAGTCCAGCCACATCTGGAGGCCCCCCATTGGCTACTCCTGCTCTGAGTTCTACAAATGTGCTTCATTCATAGTCACTCTCCACCTTATGTGTAAATGTGTATATATAATTTTAAAATTTGTGGATTGAGTAGACCAGTGATGGCCAAACTTGGCCCTTCAGCTGTTTTGGGTCTACAACTCTCATCATCCCTAGCTAACAGGACCAGTGGTCAGGGATGATGGGAATTGTAGCCCCAAAACATATGGGGGCCATCACTGGAGTAGACCCAATGAAGTGAATGGGCATGACTGACTTAAGTTCATTAATTTCAATGGGTCTATATTATGAGTTACATTAGAGTGGATCCAACCCACAATTTTTTTGGGGGGGGCATTCTAGAAAAAATAGGAAATGAACAATTCTATATTTGGTATAATTTCTAATTTTCATTTGATATGGACAGATGCACTAATGGCTTCCCTCGCTTTTTTATATATAGAGAGAATACAAGTAGATCTGTCGCCCAATTTCTCACACTCACAAAGAATCAAACTGCACAATATTGGATCACATCAATAAATCCCTCCAAAACAAAGCTGTGTAACTGGTGGTCGAACACCCCCTGCTCCCCTATAAAAAAGAAAAGGGGGGACTTGACCTCCACAAATTTATCCTTTTCCCCTCCATCTCTTGCCTTCTGGTGTGTCAATTGTTTTGGCAATATTGCCCGCCAAATGTGTGAAAACCAGTCCTGCAAGGTTTATCACCTCTCTGTCTCCTAGTGGCATGCTACCTCCATATGTACTGCAGCCAAAAAGAGCATCACTTGCTCCAGCCCTCAAGTGGAAGTAATAAAGTAACTTGGGATTTTAGTACCATGTGGCTCCTCCAGATGACCTGCTTATTGAGCATTCATCCAGATTCACATGCACAAAGTTTATGCTGTGGTTAGACTATGTCCAATTTTTATTGATTATTTGTTCTTATTTGTTTATGACAATTAGCATTCTTTCTTATTTGCTTGCGGGGTGTTTGCACATCTTCCCATCAATCATGAGTTCATCCCACACTTTTCAGTATGTTTTCCTGTCACTTTCCTAACAGCAGAAAGTCTGCTTGTTTTTAAGTGGACTTGCTGCACTAGGGCAACATAACACTTTGATCCACTCTAAATGCATAAGACTAACATTCCAGTGTGTGCTTGAATCTCTCTCACAAAATAGTGGCAGTCTAGAGGTGCCCATCATGTGTCTGCCAGTGTCAGAAATACAAAAAACTCTCATACATGAGGAGATTCTCCATGGCCTTTGTCCTTTTGACCCAACTATTAACTGCAGCTATGAATATATTTGGACCTTACAAAGCAGTAGAATAATCTGCCCACTTAACTCTAGCGACACCATAGGTAAGTAGACATTACCATGCTATAAATTATAGGTAGCTAAATTTGCTGGATGTATGTACACCAATAGGATTTGCCATAAGCAAATTGCTCCTGCATTTCTTCTTTGCACTCATCAGAACGTAACTTGTTCTGAAACGTAAGGCATAGGTCAGATTGTGCGCCATGAGCCGCTTCTGGCATTTCCAGGCCAGTAAGAAAAGTCCAGAAGCAAGGCATGTGGGAGCATGCACTGATCCAATCACCTGGAGTACTGTGTCCAGTTCTGGGCACCACAGTTCAAGAAGGATACTGACAAGCTGGAACGTGTCCAGAAGAGGGCAACCAAAATGGTCAAAGGCCTGGAAACGATGCCTTATGAGGAACGGCTTAGGGAGCTGGGTATGTTTAGCCTGGAGAAGAGAAGGTTAAGGGGTGATATGATAGCCATGTTCAAATATATGAAAGGATGTCATATGGAGGAGGGAGAAAGATTGTTTTCTGCTGCTCCGGAGGAGCGGACATGGAGCAATGGATTCAAACTTCAAGAAAGAAGATTTCACCTAAACATTAGGAAGAACTTCCTGACAGTAAGAGCTGTTCGGCAGTGGAATTTGCTACCAAGGAGTGTGGTGGAGTCTCCTTCTTTGGAGGTCTTTAAGCAGAGGCTTGACAGGCATATGTCAAGAATGCTTTGATGGTGTTTCCTGCTTGGCAGGGGGTTGGACTGGATGGCCCTTGTGGTCTCTTCCAACTCTATGATTCTATGATTCTATGATCCAATCTGTGAGGTAGGGAGCAGGAGGATAATGTCAGGCATTGCAGCAGTTCCAGGAAACACAGACAGATAGGGAAATGGATGAGGAGTTAGAAAAACAGGATACCAAAGCCAGAGACTTATTGGATGCTAACATCAGACAGATGAGATTTAGGGATACAGCTGGGATACTTGATATCAGGCGACAAGCCTCAGAAGCAACAAAAGAAGAAATTGGCAGGCTCCATTTATCAGGCTGCATCATTTGCGTGAGTAAGCAAAAGGCCTTAGGTGTGGTCACTACTCACCAATCAGAGTGGGGGTTGCTGGTCCTTTTTTTGTCTACATAACCCAGAGAGGGTCTATTCCCTTTGCCTAGAAAGCTCCATATATGTAATAACTACTGTAGATCTGCTTTTTTAAATATCATAACCTGGAATGCTGGTTATGTGGTGTAACCAACAAAAGGTCAAGGGGTTTTTTCTATTATGCTCCTTTGTAGGTTTCTTCCCCAATAAAAAAGTTGTATTATTAAGGAGATTCAGCCAACACACAATTTCCCAGGAACGATTATTTCTGATGTACACAGAACCAGATCAGTCCAAGGACATTTATGGGCTAATTCCTCTGCATTTTAAGTTTTCTGTCTCATGCATGCTATTGGTTTATACCAGCTTTTTTTTAATGGCTCTTTCTAGTTAAATTAATTTATTGTATCATCTGGTATCATCTCTCCCCCCCCCCTCTAATTCAGTATTATTTATTTCAGCATCTCCAGTGTTTCTGTTTGTAATGGTATCTGGGTTCTTTGACCCAACAAGAAATCAAATGTTGCTTCTTCTTATCCTCTATCCTATCTGCTTCTGCATGTTCCAAGCTAGGTGATACATAGCTCAGTCATCTTTGCTGTGGGAGATCATGCCACCAGACCCAACTTGCTTAATGAGACTATTGTCAGTTGCCTTACAGGCAAGACATGTCAGTGAAACACTCAATAGTTCAGAACCGATTGAATAAACAGATTTCAGAAGGGCTCCGAGGAATCATACTTTTCACATGTGTAAAGTGTATTTTGAATGAAATGATCCACAAGGTATTTCAAAGTCTGGCCAGCATGGTGTAGTGGTTAAGAGCGGTAGACTTGTAATCTGAGGAACCAGGTTCATGCCCCTGCTCCTACACATGCAGCTGCTGGGTGACCTTGGGCTAGTCACACTTCTTTGAAGTCTCTCAGCCCCACTCACATCACAGAGTGTTTGTTGTGGGGGAGGAAGGGAAAGGAGAATGTTAGCTGATTTGAGACTCCTTCAGGTAGTGATAAAGCAGGATATCAAATCCAAACTCCACTTCTTCTTCTTCTTCTTCTTCTTCTTCTTCTTCTTCTTCTTCTTCTTCTTCTTCTTCTTCTTCTTCTTCTTCTTCTTCTTCTTCTTCCTTTTGTGAAGGGAACAGTCAGTGGTGCTATTCCTCATTCCAAAGATAAAGATGATGGGACCAAATGTGAGAACAATGGCTAAATACCTATCAAGCTTCATTTTTCTAAGTGGATGCTTATCTACAGAAATCTGAACAGAGTGTTCTTTGACATCTTTAATATTTGTGGAGGAACTGGAGAGGTTTTTCATGCTTTTCAGAACACTGCAGCAAGTGAAACAAGCAACGATCATGTGCTTTATCATAAGATCTATCGTAAGTTCAGTCTTGTGCTAGGAATGGGATATGGATGTTGATGGAATGTTTGTTTGATCAAGAAAGGGGCTTCTGTGAATTTTGCCTAAAATACTCCCCTCCCCTTCCCAAAATTGCTAACTTTATCCAGCAGTATTCCAAAGAAACGATGGCAAGAGTGCTGATGAGAACTCATTCGAGCCATTCTTTACCACAGATGGTGTCAATCAGACCCGCATTTTAACTTCTAGTCTGCAGAGACTCTTTTGTCTTTTCCCAGCCATGCTGAGTGAGGGTAACTGATGAGCCGGGATGCAGAATATACATCTAATTCAGAACAGACAAAAAACTCTGTCACTTATCATCAACAACAAACCTTTTTTAAAAAAACAACAACTAAAAATAAGGGAAAATACCTTGTTTGTGAGGTGCTATTTTGCTGATAGTTTCATTCTACCAGTGTATGCTGCAGATGATCTTGAAGGCATAGCCAACTATTTCTGATCTTTGGTATAGTCTTGGTATTAATGCTTCCAAACACTGACATTATATTTCAAGGTGTATAAGGAAAGCAACACAGCTCTCCATCTACCAAAACAGCTCTGGTTTGGGTTGCAAAGAAGTTGTTCTCCCTCTCAAAATACTGGAAGCCTTGGTCATCCAACGAAGTTGAATTGTTGGAAGATTCGAGACAGACAAAAGGAGAGCCTTCTTCTTTTTAAAGTTTTTATTTATACTTTCATGTTTATATATTATATACATTATAATATAATAATATATACAACAATAATAATAATATATACATTAGTTTTAGAATCAATTTAACATTTCAGAGTTTGACTTCCTCCCCCCTTTTTGTGCAGTCCCTTAAATTTATTTTTTTTAATATCTTCTGCATATCCAAATTAATTTCATTTGTCAAACAGCCTCTGGAGGGCTACAGGCTCCCTATCTCTAACCTAAGGACCCCATGTTGCTCCTCTGCCTTTTGCGGCAGAGTGCATGTGTCATCTCAAGGACAGTGTGACCCACAATCTCCACATAATGGGAAGAATTCTGACTGTGTTGGAAGCTCTGCTCATCCATCTTTCTAAAATTCTGGTTGGCCAAAAGACTTTCGGTCTGGAAGGGAGGGAAATACTTGTTCAAAATGTTTTGCGTGACAAGGTCCTGAACCCTGCCCCTTTGTTGGAATAAAGGCACTTGACAAAAGTATTTTAGGTTAATGGGCTGAAAAGGGCCTCAACTTTATTGGTTGCAGAACGTGAGTGGTATTGGCTTAGGCATTGGACCCAAACCAACTAGATCTGGCTCCTGCCCGTCTCAGAAGGGTTAACCACCAGTAGGGGGAGCCCTGTTGGTGCACATCAACTAGGATCTCCCCCAGGGTCACCGATAGAGGTTGTGCCATGGCCCTAGCCCCTGCCTGGGCTTCGGACAGAGACCACGCCCCTCGGATTCCTTAAACGGAATACCCTTGAAATAGGAGGGGTAGGTGATGGCCACTACCTACCATCACCTCCAGCCACATTCTCCAGTGCTTAACTGCCAGACGAGTTCCCAGCCACGGGCTGCTTAAATGGAGCAAGCCACGCCCCCTGGTCGACCAGATTGGTCAGCTTAAGGAAGACACAGCTGGGGACGCCCTATGACGTGGGGGCTAGCCACACACCCCTGCGCATGGGGCAAGCTCGCGACCAGCCCGCAACTTCATTTCCCTGGGAAGGGAAATGGCTATGTTTGATACATTCTGATACATTATTTTATTTTATTTTTATTACGCCTTTCTGGGCTAACACATGCCCTCAAAGCCATCGACCAAATAGTATTTCCAAATCCTCAAGGCTGTTGACAATAACGATGTTGGTGATGATGATATACCAGATTAGAGTAGTCAAACTGACTGCATTTATGAATATGCTGGATTTGGTGTCCTGCATATTCACACATACCTTCTCATATTTTGACCATTCTCAGACAAATGCTCATTTGAGCAACATATGAACCAGGATACAGGCAATAATTTGCACGATCGCAGCAACTCATTTTCAGATGCTTTGATCATGGGAATTGCTGTCAGCTGTATCTGACAGCTCGCAAATTAAATTATTCATGCAAATGCCTGAACAGTTGAGACTGCTTGCATATCGAAGAAAAAAAAGCCTTGTGTGAACTGCCACATTCCTTATCTATGAATTGGGGCGACGCAGTAAAGTCCTAATCTAGCAGGTTATGTGGAGAATGAATGAAACATGGATTTTGCAACACCATCTTAAATAGTAAAACAAACAATTTCAGTTGAAGGCAGCCATTCATTTTGCTGATAATTGGCTGTCTGCGGCTTAAACACATCCACCCAAAAAGACAAAGGTCTCCTTTCATGGGAGTAATGCAGCTCCTTCTTTGATTGTTCTTGTTCAAGTAAATTGAAGAATGCATATTTTCCCGTTACTAAAATATACATTTTAAGCAACAGTGCATGGTACAAGATTCCCAAAATTAGTCACAACGCAAAGCTTTATTCTAAAGGAGAGGGGGAAAGTATTTACCACCACCTCCACTGCCATCCCGGCACAAGTCTATCCGCATTTTAAAAAGTGAGTAATGCAGGGCCGCACAATTTCTGGCTCGGCTTGATGGCCAATTGCAAATTTGTGGTTCACAAGATCCTGCCCCGCTTCTTCAGTGTGGTCTTATGCATATCTGCTCAGAAGAAAGGCACACCATGTTCAACATTTGCCTAGAGTGAGTTACATCAAGCTCGGTAGGATTTATATCAGGGGTCCCCCAAACTTACCCGGCTTTGGGCCGGATGCCCGTCGCACTGATTGCATGGTGGGCTGGAGGGTGGGGAGCGTGTGGCTGTGCACGCCCATGCGCATGCACAAATGCTATTTCTGGCATACTCCCGACCTGGAAAGCGCCGGAAATAGCTTGTGCGCATGTGCAGAAGCCTCCTCCGACCCAGAAGTACACCGGAAATGACGCTTGCGCGTGCGCACAAACTATTTCCATCACTTTTCCGGGTTGGAAGTCGGCAGCCGCGCCACACCGCGCCAGTAAGAGCAGGCGGCAGGGCGGCAGGGATCCCCAGGGGCCGCATAAAAGAGCCTTGGGGGCCATATGTGGCCCCCGGGCCGTAGTCTGGGGACCCCTGATTTACATAGATGTGCAAAGGCAGGGCTGTTAGTTTCCCAGAGACAAAACTCAATTGTTGCTTTAGCAGCAGCTACTCGGAGATTGAGCTTTATATAGGAGTTGTAGCACTATCTCAATAACCTTCATGGAGAAGCAAGTGGCCCTTAATTTAAAGTGCCCACCTTTTCCTCCAAGGAGCTAAAGGTGGCATACATGGCTCTCTCCCTCCTCATCTAATCCTCACAACAACCCTGTGAGGTGTTGGGAAAATTCACTGGAAGCCAAGATGTGAATTTGCAGCAAGTACTCTTGGGTGAGAGAACTTCAGCAGAGATTTAATGTGGCAAAACACACAGCAAATAAAAGTATGGAAACATAGGCTGCAACACCTTAAAGTGTGCCCTTTCGGATGAGTTCAACAATGTCCTCTTTAAAAAGCTCCTTCCAAAGTTTTCCACTTCACCTAACATAGAAAAAGACCATATATTCGGTATCTTATACAATGGTTTGTTTACAAACTATCCAAAGGTCAGATTCATGTGCTTCTCTAGGCAGCAGTCAGGAAAAAGTTGCACAGGCAGTAAACTATAGCTTGGTTACTAAATGGTAAAAGTTCCTAAACTATTTGTATAGGTTATTTTCAGGCTCTGTTCTTGTCTAAAACAAAAGAGGTTGGTTAAAGCCATGTGGCTGGAAGTAGCAGCTCAGAACTTCTCACACACCAATAAATAACTAAATTTCAAGCCATTACCTAAATGTTTTCTAAGAAAGGCAAACATCAAAATAGATTTATATTAAACTCTTCCAAAACATCTGCCTCTGTATCTGAACTGAGAAAATAACTAGACAGGTAGTGTCTATATTTGGGGGATGTTTTCATTCAGTCTTTCTTTCTTACACACACACACAAAATGCTGCCAGATGTTCATTTGAAAAGCTGAAATACTGAAATACTGAAAGCCATTCCAAATTTGCAACTGGAGATTGGTAATTGTCATCACTGGGCTCCAAATGTTCTGATGATTTTCTGAGGCTTTTAAATGTATTTCGTGTCAACGCTGACAGAAATGTTAGACAGCTGTTGGAAAAATCTGTCCCTTTCCTCTGCTGCTGTGGTTTCCTTGTTTTACTGCAAAGGGTCAAACAAGCTTTTCGATATAGTAATTAGAACTTATTTTTTTCCCCTTTTGCAAAAGTTTAAGAGCAAGCTTCTCAAAAATTCACTTCAAGTGTTTTGGAAATGTGCGGCCCATTCCTGTGTGGGGAAGCTGTGCACTACAGAAGTAAGCTGATTCAGTTTACACCATTTGTGATCGGAGGAATCTTCCTCCAGTCTAAGGGAAGAGAAGCCTGCAGGGCCGGCTCATCATAGACCCCCGGTGGCGCAGGGCACCATGGCGCCGGCCCGCCAGGAGGGCGCCGCAAGCTGCGCCCGCCCGCTGGCCGGCCGGTCCGCCGGTCCGCCACGCAGCTGCGCGCGGCGCCCACCCGCCCACCGCGTTGGGAAACGGGGCGGAAGGGCGCCGGAGAGATCCGGCGCACCATGGCGACAGGGGCGCTTAAGACGGCGCTGGAAGCCTGCCACTCACCCTCCCTTACTGGGGTTGCATAGCTATGGCTTTCTGGTTCAAGATAGATCTCACAAGAGCCCTGTAAGATCACACAGATCCCTCCAGGGAGTGGGGTGGCAAGCAAAACAGGAGGGGCCACCCCTGATCTCATGTCAGCATTCAAATACTAACCACAGCTGTCCTGGGAGAAATTCTTGGGATTTATAACTTTGGTTTGTTTTTCACAGAAAACTGCCATTTGCTGGTACAGTGGTACCTCTGGTTAAGAACTTAATTCGTTCCGGAGGTCCGTTCTTAACCTGAAACTGTTGGATTTCTGTATTTTAATGTTTGATGGATTTCTGTATTTTAGAATTTCTGTTTTGTTGGAAGTCGCCCAGAGTGGCTGGGGGAACCCGGCCAGATGGGCGGGGTATAAATAATAAATTATTATTATTATTATTATTATTATTATTATTATTATTATTATTATTATTAACCTGAGGTACCACTTTAGCTAATGGGGCCTCCTGCTGCCACCGCGCTATTTCTGTTCTCATCGCAAAGCAAAGTTCTTAACCCGAGGTACTACAGTGGTACCTCTATTACGAATTTAGTGCATTCCGAACACACATTTGTAAGTCGAAAAAAATTGTAAGTCGAGTCCCATAGGAATGCATTGGGAGAAAAAATTCGTAAGTCGAAGCAACCCTATCTAAAAATTCATAAGTAGAAAAAAATCTAAACCGCATCCAAGATGGCGGACGGAGCTCGGTTCGTAAGTAGAAACATTCGTAAGTAGAGTTATTCGTAAGTAGAGGTACCACTGTATTTCTGGGTTAGCGGAGTCTGTAACCTGAGGCACTTGTAACCTGAGGTGTTTGTAACCCGAGGTACCGCTGTAACTCTTTATGATGCAAAAGTGTTGGTGTGAGTATCTAGAAGCCAGCTTCTTTTCTTCTTTTTGGAAAAACAAAACAAAACACATTTCAGCACCAAGGCTGCTTGGAAGCCTTACTGTCTAGCTCAGGGGTCAGCAAACTTTTTCAGCAGGGGGCCGGTCCACTGTCCCTCAGAGCTTGTGGGGGGCCGGACTATATTTTTTTTTGGGGGGGGGAAATATGAATGAATTCCTATGCCCCACAAATAACCCAGAGATGCATTTTAAATAAAAGTACACATTCTACTCATGTAAAAACATGCTGATTCCCGGACTGCCTGCGGGCCGGATTTAGAAGGTGATTGGGCCGCATCCAGCCCCCGGGCCCTAGTTTGGCGACCCCTGGTCTAGGTGAAGGCCATCTTCCCTGACTCCAACTGTGTGGGGCCTTTCTGTGATTACCTAGTATTGAGAAGCTGCAACCTGCTTTGAGGGGCTCTCGTCTTCATTATTACAGCATATATTTTTGTCTGAACCCAGGCTCTGAGACCTTGCTCACGTTGAAAAACAAGTGCCTTGCCAAGGAATCTAGAACCTTTGCAAGTAGTAGCCGTTGTACATTTGGGTCCTCAGTTCAGATTTGCCAGTACCTCCTCACATTTCTCCGCAAAATCAGAATATGTTAGACTGGGCTGTAACGTTGGCTCAGAAATGGCTGAGGGTACCCAGTTCTTTGATCTGTATCTAAATGCTTTGCGATGGCTGCTCTTAAGGTTTCGGAAATTGATATCCTGATTACTTTAAATACCCAGGTAACCCCTGTAATGTGCTGGGCAACCATTTTTGGCTTTTATAACATAATTTAAATGTAAACTCACAGTTATGCTGAAACCTTTTCCTACTCTCATGTCACTTCTATATATATTACAGAGGGGAATGTGTTATAGGCAATAAAATCTGGGTGGGGGAAAATTGTCATCCCATTTCGTCTGTATCATTAAGCACAGAAACAGTGACACTGTCTATTGCTTTGTAGAGCGGGGGGGGGGGCAGGATGTGCAAGTTTATTGTTCCTCATCTCCCGTGGTAAACAGATTGCTTATTTTAGTTTCAAAAGTGAAGAGATGGCATCATTGTGGCTCTGTAAATAAGAGTATGCATCTCAATTTTCTGCAAATGCTTAAGTGGTTTACATCTGTTTCCTCCCCCCCCCCAGTTGTATTTCTCAAACATGAATTTCCATTTTAAAAAGAGTCGTAAAATCACGACTGTTTCTCTGCAGATCTATTAGCAATAAAATAGCCTACAGAGGTTTGCACAGCCATGGAAAATGTACAGTGATAATAGGCTGTCCTGCTGTTACATGTCTTATGCAAACTTTACATCTATCACTGCGGAACCATCTATCCGCAGGGTTGGAGTACAGCAAACAACTTGAATAAGAAAGACCAAAAGGAGGAAAATGATACAGGAAGCTCTATATACACATCATTAATCAGACATGATGAATTCCCAAACTCAAAAATGCATTTACTTAGAGTCATCCAAGGGGGGAAAGTGCTGATCGCACTCTGAGATGTAAAACTTTATACATAAAATTAATCTCTAGAAAACTGGGGTTGCATCTCGAAAACAGAAAGCTGATTTCCATATTCCTCCCAGTTCCCTGTCATTGTCTCGCACTGCTAAATTGTGGGGAGCTGGAACAACCATAAACGTCTAAGCCGCCATGTTCTTTGACCACAGGAAAGCAGTAATATTGGCCTGATGCATTCCCAGTGGCCACCAGGAGGCGCTAGATTTGTGGCGAGACGGATTTTGAAGCCAGAGCAAGAGGACAAGAGAATTCAGAATCTTGAGCTTCTCTTTCTCCAGGTTAGGTGAAATACTGGAGGCAGAGTTAGTGACAGCAGGAGACCTTATATCCCTTTGTTGCTGTAGCTTCGGGGGTGGGGGATGTAATGTAAAGCTAGGCTGCTGTAGTGGGCTCCTGTGTTGCATACTCAGTTTATTGTCTATTTGTCTATTTTAGTGGTTGGGGAACCTCTGGCTGAATCAGGCCTCCTCATTTGGCCCAGAAGGCCATTTTGGCCACTCCATGTCCACCTGCCTCCATGCCCACCTACACCTGTTGTATTTGACATCAGGTGTAGGGTGGGTAGAGACATGGTGGGGTCAAAGTGTGGTTGCAGGTACCAACTCTCAGCTGATCGATGGCATCTTTAAATCCCTGAGTATAGCTCTTGGCAAGTGCCACCAATCGGCCGATCGTTGGGAATTACATGGCACACATGCACACACATATATAAATCCAAGGTGGCTTCCAAAAACGAAACAATAAAGTGTAAAATGGCTACACACAAATTAAATAAAACAGAGAAAAAAGCACAAAGCAACACACAGTGGAACAATAGTACAGTGGTACCTCGGTTTAAGTACACAATTGGTTCTGGACCTCTGTGCTTAACCTGAAGCGTACTTAACCTGAAGTGAACTTTCCCATTGAAAGTAATGGAAAGCGGATGAATCCGTTCCAGACGGGTCCGCAGAGTACTTAAACTGAAAGTACTCAAACCGAAGCGTACTTAAACCGAGGTATGACTGTAGCTCCAAAGCAGCTCCAAAAAACAGCCACAATGTGTTGATTAAAACCTGAGAAAATAAAATAGTTTTCTAACCACCTGTGTATGTTATACAAAGCAGGTGCCAGGCAAACGTCTCTGAATGACTTTGAACTTCATCTTAGGCAAAGTCTTGCAAGTAAGAAATTCAATTGCTAGCCTGCGGCCCTAGCCTAGAGATAGGCCACATAGCGGTTTTCAACTTACCTGAAGTAATCCTCAAAAGAAGAGGAATATGTTTTATATTTCTGTGTCTCTATGCAGCTGCCCTTAGAAGGGTAACCAACCAGACAGACAGGGTGGGAATGCTTGTTGTATTGTAATAGGTTCCCCCTGCTGTGCATCCAATTTATAAGAACATTCTCTGACGCGGAGACAGAATGTTATCAGTTGTTTTGAACACAAGAGCTGTGAATGTATAATTTCCTGCTCTGGTGTTACTTGCATGATGGAGAGAACAGATCTGAAGATGACGTGTATGGTTGAAAAGTCTAGTGATATGAACTTACAATGGCCTGGTTCAGACATCATGCTAAACCATAAAGTTAAAAAAAAATCCATGGTTTAACATGAATGGGCAACATGTTAATTCATGCTGCTCATGAGCCACTTCTGAGACTGGCACATATTGCCTCTTCTGAGACTGGCACTATCTCTCCAGGTTTTTAGCTGGCACTCTTTTTCAGCCATTCCTAGAAATTCTGATATTGAACCTAGGACTTTCTCCACGCAAGGCATGTCCTTTAGCTACAGCAGCCTCAACAGAGGACATGTAGAGGTAATTCCAATATCAGGTCTCTACATTCCTGGACAAGGGACTTCTGGATTGCCCGTGCAATTGTCTATTAAGGGATTTTTAAAGGGAAATGAAAACAAATACCAGCTGAATGTTGCAGGTATGGAACAAGCTTCATGCTACTAGCTGTCCATCATTCAGGTTCACAAGCAGGATGCCTCTGAGTACCTTCATCTCCTGCTTGAGGGCTTCTCATTGGTATCTGATTGGCTGCTGTGGAAGAAGATGCTGGTCTTAGTTTTTGTCTTATCTACCAGGGCTCTGGAGAGCCAGTGTGGTGTAGTGGTTAAGAGCGGTGGACTCGTAATCTGGTGAACTGGGTTTCGCGTCTCCGCTCTTCCACACGCTGCTGCTGGGTGACCTTGGGCTAGTCACACTTCTCTGAAGTCTCTCAGCCTCACTCACCTCACAGAGTGTTTGTTGTGGGGGAGGAAGGGAAAGGAGAATGTTAGCCGCTTTGAGACTCCTTAAGGGGAATGAAAGGCAGGATATCAAGTCCAAACTCCTCCTCCTCCTCCTCCTCCTCCTCCTCCTCCTCCTCCTCCTCTTGAGATGAACTTATGTTTGGTAATTCAGGTTCCCAATGCAATGTATCAAATGGCATTTGCTTTTCACTGGGGTTTTTACTGCCAGCTAGAATCCTTCATGCACACTGAGATAACAGTGAAAGCCACAGGAAATGTCAGCCTCCATGCTTGAGTTGTGTGGGGCAAAATCCGATCATTGCAGGCTTGTGTTGTATAAACTTTTATGGCAGCGCTCAAAATATTAGCCTGAGACAAGTAAAGAGGAGACTGAGAGGAAGTATGATAGCCATCTTCGAATATCTTAAGGGCTGCCACATGGAGGATGGAGAAAGCTTGCTTTCTCCTGATTCAGAGGGTTACGACATGAGCCAATGGATTCAAGTTACAAGAAAGGAGATTCCGACCAAACATCAGGAAGTACTTTCTGACAGTAAACTTACAACCGCTAGTTCAAGCCTACCCTCCAGAGCAGGAGAAAGCAAACTTACTCCATCTTCCCCATGACAGCCCTTCAGATATTTGAAGGTGGCTATCATATTTCCTCTCAGTCACCTCTTTTCCAGGCTAAACATATCCATCAACTGCTCCTCAAAAGGCTTGGATTCCAGACCCTTGATCATCTTGGTTATCCTCCACTGCACATATTCCAGCTTGTCAATATCCTTCTTAAATTGTGTCGCCCAGAACTGGACACAGGATTCCAGTTGTGGTCTTACTGAGGCAGAATAGAGTGGGACTATTTAATTGCCTTGATCTAGACACTATATTCTGTTGATGCAGCCTAGATAGGGTTGCCATATTTTGAAGAGCAAAAAAGAGGACACATTTGCCAACTTCTGCTTTAAACTATGGATTGTTATGATTATTACCCATGAAAAACAGGGCGTGTCCTGGAAAAAGAGGACATATGGCAACCTTTGAATAGCATTAGCTTTTTTTTGCTGCTGCATCACACTGTTGACTTATGTTAAGCTTGTGGTCCACTAAGACCCCTAGATACACATGTATTGCTAGTAAGCCAGATGTCACCCATCTTATATTTGTGTGGCTGGCTCTTCCTGCCTACACACACACACACACACACACACACTTTTGTATGCATTTTGGACCCATGTAAATATCTTTGCAAGCAGTAGTACATTTTTGTATTGTATATATCTGAGCTTTTTATGTATGCTTTCCCCTAATATGTACATTTTTTGCACATCTTCTTTGGTTGCAAAGTTCAGAGAAGTGCAGATTTTGAGGAATGCTTCTGTTTCAGTTCACATACTGGTTCGACAAGTTTCTCATTAAAATGCAGAATTGAATTTCTCCTCCATCCCTAGTCTTTAACACATTGTGCCAATGTGACCAAGTACAGTATACAACATATGTCTCCATATTCCGCTTTGTTCATCCAACATTATTTATTTAGATGGTTTGGGGGGGGGGGTGCCCTGCCTTTTCATGAAGCTACCTCCAATATTGACAGGCACAGATTGAAATAATCGCCAGACTCTGTTGTGCTCCCCCACCAAGATCTTTCTTCTTCTTCTTGCAATGGTAACTGAGTTGCCAGACAGGAAAGGAACAAGTTTAAAAACAATTAGTACACGTGGTGTTCATTCTTGGCTCATTCCACATCCTCATCTGCCTGAGAATACTCAGCAGTCCTTCATGAAAAATGTTTTTGAACTAATGAGGTATATTTGCATTCCCCTTAGAATGGATTTGGAATTTTTCATCTACGCTGTGCCATGAAAAATGGATGTGTTTTTCACAGAGGTAATTTGAACATAAACCATCACATCAATGGAAAGACAACCTTTGCAGAAACTTTTTAACTTAGCTCATTCCATTTGTTTTCACTGGGGAAGGTCAGGCTTACGCGAGGGATGTAAATTTCATGCACAAAACCTAGATGCTGATGAGATTTGTTTTTGTAGATAATCTGTAGCAGAGAAATTTTTCATAATGTCACTGCAAAATAAATTAAAATGTTCATCTTCATATGGCTGGTTCCATTGCATTAAAATAAATGTTGCAAGCTCGTTTAATTAGTATAGTTAGGAATGTCTCTTCCCTGCTTCACTGACTCTCCAAATCACAAGTTAATTTGTCAAAATCAGACCATTGTTTTTCCTTCATTCTTCATTACTGGAAAGACAGCCCCATTTAAATAAATGTTTATGCTACAGAGAGCAGAGCAGTGAACAACCCCAAATATTTTTATAAGCCAATGTTAGAAAAGTTTCCTGTTCATAGAACTATGATGTCTGGGCAGGAGTGTGTGTGTGTGTGTGGTTATTGGATATTTGACTAGCTGGAAAGGTACAGAATTGAGTGGTCCCTTGTAAGTGATCGTGCAGTGTGCACCATCTCTCATGCTGGCGGCTAAATGTACTCAGAAGCCATTTCCTCCTGTGTTTTCAAAGACAAAGGATGACATGAGATACAATCTCTATAAATTACCCTAATCAAATCATCCTCTTCAAGAACTCTTGGTTAATCAATTATTCTGTGTTTTGTAGTCCTTATGGCTACAGCTTTTAAACCAGTGGTAGTGTTCCTTCCTTAAAACGACATGGGCTGCATGTCTCCCATGAACCTCCCCATTAAATGCATTCCCCAAAGAAATTCCTCATAAAATCTATTATAAAATGAAATAATTAATTGGGGGCGAAAGGGGGGGAGCAATAAGCATGGGAGAGCAAAATAAAAATTTAGTAAAAATTTTACTAAGGAGTTACAGCCACAACCCAGTCCAGTGCTAGGCATGTTTAGGTTACAATCCTAAACACGCTTTCCTGGGAGTAAGTCTCTCTTTAAACTTTGAGTACTTCTGAGTAGACATCTCTAGGAGTGCACTGTTGAGCTCCACTGATTTCAGTGTGAATTAATTGCGTGGTGGAATGTGAGCTATGTCTGCAGAAGCATTTGGGGAAGGCAGATGTCGAACTGGAATCAAAATGCATCTTCAAATAACCATCAATAGTGCAGAAACAAAATGTTAGCAAAGCAAATATGGCCAGTTCCTTGGGAAATGTGGTGGGTTTGTGTGGTGTGTGTGTGTGTGTGTGTGTGTGTGTGCGTGCGTGCTATTAGTGCAAAATATTATCTTGTTTTGTTTTCTTAAAGTTAAACTATATGCTACTGAATTACTGAAGTTTCTATTCTGGTCCCCGAATGGCTTAGTTGTCGAACAGATCAGCTCCTGAACACCACAAACCCAGAAGTAAGTGTTCCACATTTTTCGGAAGCCGAATGTCCGACATGGTTTACGTGGCTTCCAATTGAGTGCAGGAAGCTCCTGCAGCCAATTGGAAGCCACGTCTTGGTTTCAGGAGTTGAACGGACCCCCGGAATGGATTAAGTTCGAGAACCAAGGTACCACTGTATATGTGAAAATCGAAAGGCATACAATGGATAAGATCAATTAAAATTTAAAATATAAAGGTGCCTGAAGTTTAGTGCTGTTTTTCTAGAAAAAAATAGGTACTGAAAATCACCATGAATGCCTCCCTTGTTCTCTTATAATGGCAATGGCGCCCACCTGAGAGGTGTCAGAACTGAGCTCTGTTGAGTCTCCCCTGGGGGGGGGGGAACCCTGCTGAAGTTCAACTGGGAAAAAGCTTGACTACTCTCAGCTGGGAGGGAAATCCACAGAATCGGGCCCACAGTACTGAATGCGCAGCTTCTGGAGCATAGGGAACATGAAGCTGAGCCATGGCGGACCTCTAACAGAGACTTCCCCAAATATACCCAGAGCTGTTGCATTACCCCAAAATGGTCCTCCTAAATGAGAGCTTCAAAACAGCAAAATGATGGGGCACCTGTTTCTTTCTCTTCCCAACATGCATTTCCTTATGGCTTACCTGTCTCCCCGGGTTATTTCTTTGTACAGCTTGTCACCTGAGCTGCAAAATGAAGCGCTAACATTCTATTCATTAAGCTTCTCGGCAGAGCAATATGTTATTGTCTTTTAGAATCTATTACCACTATGAATCTGATGATGCTTTGGTCTGGGGGATCAATCTTACTTTTCTGGCATCACAATACCCTTGAGACCAGCTTTGTGCCATTAATAAATTATGTAATTATCTAGAAACTTGAATCGGTGTGCAACTCCCTGACTTCCTGGCAGGGGTGCATCGAACACCGGTGATGAGAGCCTTGACTTGACGGCATGTTGGAGAAGACTTGCATGCCGAAAAACAACACAACACAAATAAATAAATAAAAATGGATATTCTTAGGTAGCAGAAAAGCCAAGAGCCCTTCTTTTCATTGGGATTCATTAGATGGCAAGAACCTTTGGAAAGCAAAGGCGGTCACTTTGAAGAACCTGATGTGCCAAATGCGGTAAATCTGACACACTTTTCTTTTTTTGAAATAATTTTTTATTCGATTTTCAAGAATATAAACATACAACAAAACCAATTCCGAATCCAAATATCAAGATTACTCTGAATCTTCTGGCTTCCCCCATCCCTTCCATGGGCCCTATTGATCCTCTTTTCAACTGCATATCACTACTTTTCCATTTTAAAAAAATCTTTCTAAATTATATCCATACATACTGTTACAAGTGTGTTAATCTGACACTCTTTTCTGATGCATCCTTGGTTGTCTGCACAGACAGCGGGAAGGAATGGTTGGTAGAACTATATTCTTAAACTCTAGGGCTGCATACACACTATTTTTACTTTTAAAGCACACTTGGAAGCACATTTCCCCCCTCAAAGAATTCTGGGCACTAGAGTTCCAGTTACCGGAAACCCTTAACGAACTACAGTGCCCAGAATTCTTTGAGTGAAGTGCCCAGCTCCCTAAGCCGTTCCTCATAAGGCATCGTTTCCAGGCCTTTGACCATTTTGGTTGCCCTCCTCTGGACATGTTCCAGCTTGTCAGTATCCTTCTTGAACTGTGGTGCCCAGAACTGGACACAGTATTCCAGGTGAGCTCTGACCAGAGCGAAATACAGTGGTACTATTACTTCCTTTGATCTAGATGCTATACTCCTATTGATGCAGCACAGAATTGCATTGGCTTTTTAAGCTTCTGCATCACACTGTTGACTCATGTCAAGTTTGTGGTCTACCAAGACTCCTAGATCCTTTTCACATGTACTGCTCTCAAGCCAGGTGTCTCCCATCCTGTATTTGTGCCTTTCATTTTTTTTGCCCAAGTGTAGTACTTTACATTTCTGTTTGGACTAATCTTATATATTAAGAAGAAGTACCACGTGGTTTTATGCAACTGTTTGGATGTAGCATTTGTTTCTGGGTCTATTTGAAGAAAGTTCTTTTAGTAAAGCTTTCGAAACCATATTTTGGTCTGGACAATTTTTATTCCAAGAGGAGTCTGGTTTTTCCCCCCATCCTGTTGCTTCAAGCTGCACAGTATAAATATCTGCAATATAGCTTATATGCTGTCTCAATGAAGTCTACGTGGATGGACTGAGTCACTGAGAAACACCAACCTTAACCAATTTTGATTATTAATTCCTCTTGATGATGATGATGATGAACCCCCAGCCTTCTCTTGTAATCACATTGTTCAGGGAGGCTTGCAGTATTATTATTATTATTATTATTATTATTATTATTATTATTATTATTATTTACTTATACCCCACCCATCTGGCCAGGCCTTCTCAGCTACTCTGGACAGTTCCCAGCAGAATATTAAAAGCGTGATAAAACATCAAACATTAACAACTTCCCTAAACAGGGCTGCCTTCAGATGTTTTCCAAAAGTCAGATAGTTGTTTATTTCCTTGACATCTGATGGGAGGGCATTCCACGCAGCGGGTGCCAATACCGAGAAGGCCCTCGGCCTAGTTCCCTGTAATCTCACTTCTCGCAGTGAGGGAACTGCCAGAAGGCCCTCGGCGCTGGACCTCAGTGTCCGGGCTGAACAATGTGGGTGGAGACACTCCTTCAGGTATACTGGCCCGAGGCCGTTTAGGGCTTTAAAGGTCAGCACCAACACTTTTAATTGTGCTCGGAAACGTACTGGGAGCCAATGTAGGTCTTTCAAAACCGATGTTATATGGTCTCAGCGGCCACTCCCATTCACCAGTCTTGCAACCACTTGTACCTGTTTCCCCTATTTTAAGATGTAGTCATAAAATGAGCCATAGCAGGACTTTTAAGCATTCAAGGAATATAAGCCATACCCCGAAAATAAGACATAGTGAAAGGCACAGCAGCAATGCCGGCCGCGGCAGGAGGAGGAGAAGGAGGAAAAAATTAAGACATCCCCTGAAAATAAGCCATAGTGTTGTTGTTTTTGAGGAAAAATAAATATAAGACGGTGTCATATTTTTGGAGAGACACGGTAAACAACTCTGCCTGCCTATCTGCCTGTGTGTACTGTATGAATTCCACATATCTTGAATCATGCCTGCACCCCACCTTTCAGGGAAAACCAGACATGCTCTCCTCTTCTCCTAGGTTGGTTTTAGTTCACTAGCAAAGATCTCTTTTATTCACTTCATCTCACAAGCATTGCCTCAGCCCAAGACTGTGGAGACTCTGTGCCTGCACATTAGAACCTGTGTAAGTGGCTTTGCCAGGGAAACCCAAGTTAAGCTGCCTGTAATAAATACATTTATTGGTTAGACAGTAAAAAGTACTGAGGAGTTTAAAATAAATTCAGAGTTATTTAAACTTAATTTATGATCAGGAAAATAAACCTTCTTAGGCTATTAATGTTTTTTATCTGGGCCATCAAATGTCACACGCTTCTGGTTTTGGATGTAAGGTCACTGGAAACAACACATCAGAGTTGTCACCTGCACAAATCAAGCAAAATTCCCTTAAAAATAAAAATGTCAGGGGTAGAATAATAGGGCAATAGTTATTTCATGCTGTGAAAGATTTGTAATATATTAAGGGTTCACCTTTTCCCTTTCTCTTTATATCACGTTGAACACGAAATATGGTTCTCTTTAGCAGATTCAAAATAAATGTGGTTTACGGGCTAAGTATGGTGTGACTGGTGACAAAGCTAGCAGTGAATGCACACCATCGGAGTGCAGATATATTTAAAAGCACGTATTCTGCATGTGCTGCAGAGGGAAATGAAGGAAGGTAGCTCATCTAGGAGAAGGAAAACTCTGACCCTAAAACTCTGCTGTACAATGGTACCTCAGTTTTCGAGCATCTCAGAAGCTGGACATTTCAGTTTTCGAACACCGAAAAACCGGAAGTTATTGCTTCCATTTTCGAATGAGCCTCAGAAGTCAAACAGCTTCCGCTGGGTGTTTTTCAATTTTCACCATTGAAATTGAAATCATCCCTTTGCGCTTCGTTGTTGAATGTTTTGGAAGCCGAATGGTCTTCCGGAACGGATTACGTTCAGCAACCGAGGTTCCACTACACTCATTTGCACCCTTAGCTCCCAGAATGCTTTGAGGGAAGCCATGCCTGTTTAAAGTGGCATCATATAGGGCCAGGCCAAGTCATTTGGCACCTGATGGGTATGCCTTGCATTTATATCCCTCTCTTTTTTCTCCAAGGAACTCGAGGCAGCGTACATGATTCTCCCCCTCCTCATTTAACCATCACAATCTCATTTTGCATGTCCTAGTCCAGCACTCTAACCACCACACCACATGGGCACTAATGTCTGGGCTGAATTTGTGCTGCCATAACATAATTTTACTCCAGAGGTGCTGCATTCACCTTGCCTCTCCCTGCCCTCTTTAACCTATGGCGTAGGATCAGGCCTCAAGATCCCAATTCTGTAACTCATCTTCATTTCAATCTCTTAAGCTATCCATCCCACAACGAGATACTTCTCCAACACTTATATATGTCTTTCATGCCAGCTGAGGATTAAGTTGTTGGTGTTGATGAATTGTATTCATCGTCCTCTGCAGTCCCCGTGGTGTTGTAAACCATAGTGCTAGATTGTAAAAATGTGAAATAATATCCGAGGAGCACAGCTTCATGTTCATTCATGTGCTCAGAAGCAGCGGCGTCGCTAGCCTTCTGGCTGCCTGGGGCGGCAAACCAGAAGGCACCCCGCCGGGGGGCAGGGCGTCTGTCGCGCGCATGCGGTGCGCGTCACAACACACGTCGCACTACGGAGCAGGTTGCTGGGGGGCGGTGCTCCAGTGCCTGGATCCGAGGATCCGGGCGCTGGAGCACTGCTGCCAGCAACCCGCTCCATAGTGCTCTTTGTGCTTCTTCCTACTCAGGCGGAGCGGCGAGGGGCATCAGCGTAGACGCCCCTCGCTGCTCCGCCTGAGTAGGAAGAAGCACAAAGCATGTGGCAAGCCGATCCATAGCACGCTTTGTCTTCTTCCTACTCAGGTGGAGGCGGACTGGCGAGGGGTCGCCGCGCTGCCCCCCGCTGACTGGAGCCTGGGCACCCCCGCCCCCTATTGCGACACCCCTGCTCAGAAGTTGCTGCTTGTGCTCAAAGTGACAGACACGTTCATTTTCTGAATAAAACCTTGTTTCTACTGGCTCCTGCCATTAATACCGGTATGTAAAACTGGCCTGACCAATCTGACATTCTGACATTCTCCCTCCGTCATCAGGATACAGAGAGGTACACAACTAAAGTTGTCCCCCACAGCATAGGACAGTAGTGCGGGCTGTCAAAATCGGTGTGCAATGTGGCATCATGGGAAAGCTGCTGCCTGAAGAAGAGGAAAAATGATTTTAAAAAGTCTCACTGAGCATGCCCAGTCTATGCAACAGAGGTTTTGAACTGCCAGCAACCCAGGCCAGCAGGGATGCCAATTTGAATTAAAAAATTGAAAGGGGCCAGGTATGCCCCATCCTGCATAATCGATCACATGACGTGGCACACACACACTATTTTAATGGCAATGCCTATCAACTTGGAAGGGGCGGACCCCTCGAATATTTTAGGGGGGAGCAGAAGTGACCTTGGCCTCTAGGAGTCAGCTCCTATGCCAGCCACTACATGCCAGCTGTAGTCCGAAACATCTGGAACCAACTAGATTGGTAAAAGCTGCTCTGGAATGTCAGCTGCAATGATGAAGTAGACACCACTTGATTAGCATGATGATGGTGGCAGGATAAAAATGGGAGTGGTCTGCCTGTTGAAAGCAGGACCACTTCCTGAAAGATGATATCATAGTCATCAGGTTGAGAGGTCAACCATTTTAGCATTTGACTGACCGGACTGAGTCCTTTAACGCTGATAATATCAGAAGAGGGGGAGCAAACTAACATAAAGTACAGAGGTAAAATTCATATTTGTTGAAGTGTAGGTGGGTTCCCAGGCAAAACACAGTGATAACAACAAGAACCTTTATTGAACTACATAACTGGGAAACAGAGGCAAAGCAACTGCTTAGATCCATTTCTGAAAGCCTGGGCCACTCCCACTCCCAACGTGATTGGCTGTCTAAACTTCCAAGCTGCAAATCACAACTCAACAGAGTTCAATGGCCAATGGCAGAGGCCCAAATCTTGAAATGTTCTGTGATTGTGATTGGACATCATTTATCGAATCAGGAGCTCAGAATACTTACTCCAGACTCAAGCTCAGGCAAACACAGACCACTGATTACATAACATTTGTTGTTCCACCTACACTTGTATCGGTCCTGCCCAGCACTGGCATGTGGCCCCTAAAAAGTTGCCCAGAAGGAAATGTAGATTTTGGACTGAACAATCCTTTCCCACTCCCCTAGCCAGTCTTCAAGGTAAGGCCTGCATTAAATGATGAGAAACCAAAAATGAGATCTAGGGATTTGGGGAGCAGGCAGAGGAGAAAGAAATCCCAACTGATTCCTGTGTTGCAGGGGGTTGTATGGCCCTCAGGGTCCCTTCCAACTACAATTCTATGAAGCCTTCATGAAATGTTTACTGGAGTTTTCTCTCCCTACCCTTCCAAATGACTAGACCTCTGGAGTTCATTCTGAGGTTTGGAGTGACAGATATTTAAAATGGAATATAATGATACAACACTTATTCATTTTTCTCGAGTCGAAAGGACGCCCTCTGTGCCTTGAGGCACCAAATTTCGCTCAGAAGTAATTTCTAATATTGCTTCATCTTATTACTTGTAAATTCAATATAATTAGAGGCATATTCAGTTCATTACCACTCTGAACTTTTGCCCGCTTCTCCCCCTCCTTCTTTTCAGTCTGCTACCTTTCAAAAACACTTTGCTAAAAGTTTACGTTACTGTCATTTTTTACAGGGGAAATAATATGTTGCAACCAATCATCAGTTAAGTTAACATGAACTTAAAGTGCGGAATCGTACATATGCTTTCTTCAGTGCTCAGACCTGGAATGAGAAATATGGTAAAGGAGGGGGGGGGGTCCTACAAAGTAGCAACCAATTTCGTATGTCAATAAGGAACTTCAAAAAATTTAAATTAAAACAGTCTGACATGTTTATTTCATTTTTTCAGTTCCCCCCCCCATAGTCCATGGGCAGATCCACCATACACTGAAAGCACATCCACAATGCACATTTCAAGCATTTCCCAAAGGAATTCTGGGAATTGTGGCTTCTTAAGCATGCTCAGAATTGTAGCAACTACCATTCTGAGCTGGTGTTTGTCCACAGGCAGCTTGCCAGGTCATGTGGTCAGCATGACTAAACCACTTCTGGCGCAACGGAACACCATTACGGAAACCAGAGCGCACGGGAATGCGGTTTACCTTCCCGCCACAACGGTACCTATTTATCTACTTGCACTGGCGAGCTTTCAAACTGCTAGGTTGGCAGAAGCTGGGACAGAGCAAAGGGAGCTCACCCCGTTTGCGGGGATTCAAACCGCCAGCCCTCTGATCATCAAGACCAAGAGGCTCAGTGGTTTAGACCACAGCTCCACCCGCGTATCCTGAAACACCACATGGCACCCTGAACAGAAACTCTCCACGCTGGCATTGTGTTTAGGCCCCAAATTTTAATAAATAAACCTTGGTTCCCAGCTCACTAGATCAGAGATTTTGGGTTGGGTGGGGAGACTTGAGAAGGGAGACTTTTTTTCTGAAAGAAAACCGTGCACACCAGGGTAAACCACATGAATCACTTCATGTTTGGCCCTGAGGCATGACCTGAATGGAGACCTTCTGTAGTCTCACAACTGAAGGATTCCCACTGAGCCCTGAAATGCCCCTGAAAAGACACATTTGCACACAGCTGAGAGCGTTCCCAGCTCAGCATCACAGCTCCTAGCTGTGCTCCGGTTTTCTTTGAACTTCTGAGATTTTTAACCTTCATAACTTGTTCCATGAATTTTTCAATTAACAAGCACATAATTAAATCAACTGATTAAACAGAGAGGTTTGAGTTGATAAAGTACCATTATGCACTCCGACTGCAATGGGGCTCTAATGATATGTAGATTGAGCTCAAAAGCAATTGCTCTCTCTTTTCTGCTACGGTATGTTTTCGAGGGTCCCTTTCCCACGTTTGGCTCATTGTCGAGACTTGGCCTACTTGAGCTGTGAAGAGCCAGCAAGAGAGGAAAGACAGCAAGGAGTTGCGTGCAGAATGACAGACTAAAATGCGGTTTGCGAAAAGTGGAGCAATATTACAACATCAACTGGAGGTTCCCATACCCAAATTTGTCTTGGGTTGGAGAGAAACTTCCAGGAATGAATCAGCACCAAACAACCAATGTGTCGCTTGAAGTTCTGCTCCTCTCTTTAAAAAAACACCGCAATCATGATCAGAACCTTGATACTTGGGGAAGAGCTGTAGCCATTTTCTCCTGTGCCGTGATCTTAATACTATTTGGCTCAAGAGGGAAGATTCTATCGATGCCAAACAGCCAATAGGAAGAACTATTGTCGAGACCAATGCATAAGAGCAGGGCCGGGTGAGGTGACCACCTCAGGCAGCAGGATCCACAGGTGCAGCACATCCCAATGTAGATCTTTCTCTCCCCTCCCCCTTGTTCTTGACAGAGATCTTCTTCCTTGGTGGGGAAGGGGGGCATTTTGCGGTTCACCTCAAGTGCCAAAAAGCTTTGGACAGGCCTTGCATAAGAGGAAAGGGTTGAATACCACCACCCGAGCATATTTTTTTTACAATCTGTTGTACTAATATTATTCTCTGCAACTTGTTTGATTCTGTTTTAAAAACATGAAACGAGCCTGTTGAATCACCTTAAAGGCCCATCTAGTCCAGCATTCTGCTCTCACATTGGCCAGCCAGATGTCCATAGCCATTTATAGCTTCACAGTGGTGCCTCTGGTTAAGAACTTAATTCGTTCCGGAGGTCCTTTCTTAACCTGAAACTGTTCTTAACCTGAAGCACCACTTTAGCCAATGGGGCCTCCCGCTACCACCGCACGATTTCTGTTTTCATCCTGAGGTAAAGTTCTTAACCTGAGGTACTAATTCTGGGTTAGCGGAGTTTGTAACCTGAAGCGTTTGTAAACTGAAGCATTTGTAACCCGAGGTACCACTGTATCTTCCAAGAATTTGTCCAATCCTCTTTTAAAAACCATCCAAGGTGGTATCGTCGTGTGAGAGTGAAGAAGAAACCTCTGGTTTTACCCAACACTAGTCAGAGTAGACCCATTAACATTAATGCACCTAAGTTAGTCATGCCTATTAATTTCAATGGGTCTTACTCCAAATAGGACTAATGTTGGCTACCACCTTCAGTTTTTTATCTAGAAATGGCAGGGAGTCAACTCTTCTATCTCTGAGTGTATTGTATTTTATATAAAGGACTAACATGTTAAATGCAGAGTCATACAGATCACTATCAATATATCTTGGAGCAGTTACTAA
Source organism: Zootoca vivipara (assembly GCF_963506605.1). Lineage (NCBI taxonomy): Eukaryota > Metazoa > Chordata > Lepidosauria > Squamata > Lacertidae > Zootoca > Zootoca vivipara. The sequence continues at coordinate 23,095,438 of NC_083287.1, read as the reverse complement.
AGCCGGCAATCCTTCGTCCCCCCTTATCAAAAAGAGAACCATGCATTCGTATTCTTCTTGCTAACGTTGAAATGAATTTCTGGCTCCGAGTGCGTGTTTTACATTCAGAGCGTTGTAAAAAAAAAAAAAAAAACAGAATAAGAAGAGAATCTACAATCATCATCTCGTATGCTACCAGAAACCACAGAAAACTATAAAGGTTAACATGAGAGGATAAGTGGAGTTTGGGATTGGGAGAATGCATTGGAAACTCACTTCCTATTCCCTTGTTTGCTGTTTCTTAGGCACCCCTGAGTCACAGCAATGGGAATTGCACAAGTTGTTTGAAAATCCCCGCCCCACCAAACTACACTGATAAAAACTAATTTTGATAAAATTAGGAATTGCTGGAGAGAGTGGAGAGAGAGAAATTACTCTCCATCCCTTGCAGTTCTAGAACTCAAGAGTCATCCAGCAAAATTGATTGGCTGTCCAGTCGTGACAGACAAAAGGAAGACCTTCACCAGGCAGCGGATGATTAGCCAGAGGAACTGCGCAAATTCATGGAGGATAAATCCATTAATGGATATTAGCCATAGGAGCTGCAAAATTCAATGTTCTGTGGTCAGAGACTGTACATTCCTGATTAGCAGATGCTGGGTGGAAACAACAGGCTATTTTCATCATTTTCCACATGTGACCTTCATCGGGGCATTTAACTGGTCATTGCTGGAGACAAGCCTTTGTACGGATCCACCGGCAAATCAATTCCCTACCCTGCCCTGACGCATGAAGTGCACTGAGAACATGGCAGTTACTTTTACACATGACTTGACAGCCAAGTTAGCAAGAAGAGAGCTGAGGTGATAAAACCCATCCTGATTATAGGAGCACTAAGCATATCACGATGGATACAGGGCAACCAAATGGGAAACAACTCACTTTTTGTACTGAGGAAGACCCAGAATCCCTAGTTAATCCCTGAGAAATGTGTTCAAATGTTCCGATAGATTGCTAGCCTGACATTCCCAGCTCTGAATGCCCTTTGAATAGTTCTATTCAGCATTGAGGAGGCTGGGAGTTTGCTGGGGGTGGGTGGGTGGGTTGTAGATTCCATCTGCATTCACTACAGGCATTTTTCAAAAGGGATACTAAAATACATTATTAAAATTCATTATAACAAATGAATAATTTACTAATAAACAAAGAATACTTGCTGCTATTGTTGTTGTTGTTGTTGTTGTTGTTGTTATTATTATCCCACCCTTCCCAATAAGGTACGTAACATTACATTAAAATGCAGCATAGCCAACATGCAGAAAAATAATAAAGCTAATAACTATTATAAAGCAAATAATCCAGGAAAAAAGCAGTTCTTTAGCCTGGATTTCATCCCTTGTGAGTGTTGCTGATGGGGAACAGAAAGCAGAAGAGGGTAATCTTTAAAAAAACAACTGCATGTGCCAAAAGTGGGCTGATGGAAACGAATCCCTGAACATTTTTTGGATGGGTAATAAAATTCAGGAGAAACTGAATTTTAGGAGGGGGGAGGTATTGGTTATTGGGCAAGAGACTAATCTGGGGGGGAAAGTTAATTTAAGATTACTTGATCTAGATATTATTCCGGGATAACAAACAGGGGAACTGAATCAGCCTGGAGTAGATCAGGAGTGATACACAAATTGATATAAGAGCTTATCTGGCGTTATTTGGGTGGCAAATGAGTTGTCTTCTGTGCTAGTTACATCCTAAATTTGCTTCTATACATATAAATTAGCATTCAACCATTTTATGCAAATTTGTTTAATGCACCTATTCCCTGAATCTTTCAACAAGTACATTCTAACCAGTATATTTTTTGATATTGAATGACCGGTGCAGGAAATGCAAAAACTGCTTCAGCATTAAAGCATCCAGCATCAGCCCTCCAAAGAGATTCCATAGAAACGCTCTCCTAAATTCCAGAAACCAAACTCTCAGGGCTATACTGTACAGTACTGGGAACACTTTGCCGGAAAGCAAACTTTTTAGTTACCTGTTGTACAAGCCAATATAGCAGATGAAATAAAATACTCCCTGCTCACGTACTAAATTTAAACTCTCCTCGGTCCCTAAATTAAACCAGAAGGAGTTAAAAAGAGGCAGTGGCAGAAGCTTAACAATGGTCTTTGCTTAATTTGACATATCCCTCCTCAAAAACTTCCACTACAATATCCCTTTTATGTTCTTTTAAGTAGGACAGCTTCCTTCTTTTGTGTGATTTAAGTGAGGCACAAAGCCGCAGGAGCTACCCATTTAAAACAGGCACACAAAAGGGAAGATAAGAGGACACAGGTATTAAACAACCAAAATGCTTAACACTGCAAAAAAGAAGAAGAAGAAGGAAGGGGGGAATGAGAGGAGAAGAATAGAAGGAGGGAGTAGAACAGCATTTCACGGTTCCTCCCCAGTCTGTGGGAGTTTGACGGTCTTTTCAATAGAAGGTATTTGCTTTATTTTTCAGGCTTGGGGCTCAAAGCTAAAAGCCTTCCCAGATGAGCTGGCCATGCTTAACTAGGAGGAAGGAGTGTAGCTCACTGGAAGAGTGTCTACGTTTCATGGAGAAGGTGCCAGGATCAACCCCTGACATCTTCAGGTAGGACTGAGATTGATCCCTGTCTGAAACCCTAGAGCAAGGGTCAGCAAACTTTTTCAGCAGGGGGTCAGTCCACTGTCCCTCAGACCTTGTGGGGGGCCGGACTATATTCTGGAAAAAAATATGAACAAATTCCTATGCCCCACAAAAAACCCAGAGATGCACTTTAAATAAAAGGACACATTCTACTCATGTAAAAACATGCTGATTCCCGGGCCGTCTGCGGGCCGAATTTAGAAGGCCATTGGGCCGCATCCAGCCCCCTGCCCTAGATACTCACTGCCGCTACTGAGCTAGATGGACCAGTGGTCTAGCTCAGTATAAAGGCCAATTCCTGCTTTCCCATTCCCCCCCCCCAAAAGGTGCTTTTTCTGAGCTGCAATCTCATGCAGCAACCCAAAAGAAGCATTTTTGAGCGCCATGCAAGCTCGCCCCCTTCCCCAAAGTGCACCATTTGGGCTCCGTGATCTTGCACAGGTCACATAACTCACACATGGGTGGGGATGTGTGTCATGGTTTGGGGACTCAAGGTGTTGAAGGGTATGGTGGGGCAGTGTCAAATTTGTCCCTACAGACCAGCCTCCAATCCACTATACTTAGGATGAACCCCTAAGTAGAACCTCATTTGGTGAGACCAAAGATCCCTCAGTCCAAGCTCTCTGATCTCTGCAGTGGCCAAGAAGATTCATTTATTTATAATATTTATATGGCTGCACAGTAACAAAGTTCTCTGGCTGTCTTACAATACCAATGAAGTAATGAAATACAAGCAATGAAATATAAAACAGGGGGAAATAAATATAATAACAATAAGAAATAGCACACATTCAAACCATACACTTAAAGTGCTACGATGCCACTTTAAACAGCCCCAAAGAATTATGGGAACTCTAGTTTGCTAAGAGTGCTGAGAATTGACATACTTCCCCGGTGCTGCTCTCCCAAGTTGAGGCGCGGGGTGTGTGTGTGTGGTAGTGGTGGCACAGCTTCGTTCATAATTTCAAAAATCTATGCAAGATCTTCACAGTTATTCCATCTCATGTCTGGTTAGGCCCCTAGCCTGTGGCTGTCGCTATATTTTGCAACAGTTCATTCCACAAATGAATTATGTGTTGTGAAGAAGTACTTTGTCTGTCCTGAATCTGCTGTTCATCAATGTCTTTGGGTATATGAAGTTTTAGTGCTGTGGGAGAGGAAGATAGAAATTCTCAGTCCATCTTATTTCTCTACACTATGCATAATGTTATGCATAGTTATGCAGGCATTTGGGGGGGGGCAGACCTATGGCTCTCCACATGAGGAGAGTTGTAGCCCAGCAGCATTGGAGATGGCAACAAGTTCCGCCATCCTTATTCTATCATGTCAATCACCTCAGGAGACTCCCAGTTTGCAGTAGGAAAACAAACAAACAAACAAACAAACAAACCCTAAGGTCAGAAATCCCCCAAAATCATTTCTATTCAGAACTGTGCATTCTTAGAGGGCATAAAATGATGAAGGGCTGAGGCAGAAAACCAATGGAGGTATGAGGAATGAAATGGAATATATGGTGGAAGAGAGCATTGCTGATCAGCTGACAGTTTTTTACTGTGACATTGCTTTGAGATATTTTATGGGAAATGATTCATAAACAGAATCAAATCAACAAACAAGACATGAGAATAACACTGTCTAAATGTTATGTTTGCAGTGATTGCATTATTCTTCCATCCTATTAAAAAAAATGGTGGACTTTCTGCCGTATAAGAAAAGACAAAAGAAATATGTGGAAAACATGCCCTGTGAGGTGGATAAGACTGAGAGCCAGTGACTGGCCCAAGGCCACCCAGTGACCTTCATGGCCAAGTAGAGATTTGAATTCTGATCTCCCAGGTCCTAGTCCAAAACTCTAACCACTACACCACACTGGCTCTTTATAGTGATGAACCCAAGACGCCCAGTTTTTAGATAAACTAGACTCAGATGAGTGATGATCACCTGAATTACCGGTAATCATGGCTGCTTCCTCTGTTATGTACCATTTCAACCAAATTTAGAAGTAACAGTAAAATGAAGCAAGGAGCAAACAGCCCCCCTGATTTAGAGTCAAAGTGCTACAAACTACTCCAAGAAAAAATAAATAAAGCAGAAATCAATTCACACTCAATAATGTCTTTTCGAGTTGCGGCTAGGATTAATATCTGAAAAGAAGGGAGAAGCATGTGAGACACCATTAAGTGCAAGTCAAGGTCACTATTCCCTCCACTAAGGCTGTGTTCATATGCCCTTTCACTGCACATTCCCTGTGTTTCCAGAGCTGGGTTTTAATCCGTGTTCACATCATTCTTTCCCCAAAATGTGTATGTATCCTGCACTTTGCTGTAGCATACTACTGCATGATGTGTCGTTTCTCAAACCATCTTCACGCTGATTGGAGTCCTTAAACCGTTTCTAATTCATCTCATGGTTAACACAGTAGACTCGTAATCTGGGGAACCGGGTTCATGTCTCCGCTCCTCCACATGCAGCTGCTGGGTGACCTTGGGCTAGTCACACTTCTCTGAAGTCTCTCAGCCTCACTCACCTCACAGAGTGTTTGTTGTGGGGGAGGAAGGGAAAGGAGATTGTTAGCTGCTTTGAGACTCCTTCGGGTAGTGATAAAGCGGGATATCAAATCCAAACTCTTCTTCTCTTCTAGGCAAGGTGTGGACGCCTTTGCGTAGGGAAAAGGCTTCCTTCCTATCAATGTATCCTGGTTTTTACACAAACAGAAATGAATCTGACACCAACGAAGCCATGCTGATTCGAACAGCTAGGTGAGGAAAGAGGTGTGAAACCACTGGGCAGAGGGGAGGCAACTGTTCTCTTCTAAGGCAGTAATGTGAACAACACCCGAACATGTTTTTCCATCCCACCGATTCTCTTCCCTATACACTCCAGTCTAGACAAAAGTCTTTCCAGGCAACTGTTCATGCTGATCAGCATCCAAGATGCTTCTTTGGGCTGCACAGTTCCATACAAAAAGGTTGGTAAGAAACCCAAAGGCAACGTTCACCCTTCCTTTCTTCTTTAAAAAAAAACTGCACTGCCTAATAGATGCTTTGTTGAGCTGTACATTTCTTGCTGTGAAAAATTATTCCTCTTCTTGTGACAGGGCCTCCAGCTGAGTCTGCTGTGCTTAATTAGGGGAAAAATGCATATTTTAATCCGCCCTGTGGAGCCGTAACATTTTGCTATGTGGCCTTGGCAAAGCAGCCGTTTAACTGTTTCTGTCGAGGTTTCGTTTGCGTTGTTTTAATGTCACAGTATTTCCCCTTTATACCAACACCGCTGGCAGCATTCCCTCAGGTATCCGAACACGGACAATTAAAGGCCACTCCATCATGTCGGGAACCAATGATATTTCCCCCTCGATATAGTCGATCGCCACAGACCAGCTGCTGGTGGCTCCTGTTGCCTCATCCTTCCTTTTCCCAGGAGACAAAAGCCTGTCTGTTAGCTGCTACGACCACATCACCATTCTTTGACTAGCGACGGTTTGAAGTCTTGACCTTCCTTCCAAGTTTTTATCAGCTTGAGCACCGGCAGTCAACCCCCTTGATCGTCTGTTCTGAATTTCAGAGAAATCTGTGAGAGCTTTTTAAACAAGCTGTTTGATTGTTCTGCGGGTCTCCTGTGAAAATATACGGATGGGACATTTGCCCATTGTGGATTGAACAAAAACCCAGTTATTGCTGGCTGTGGCTCATGCAACTGACAAGATTGCCCATTATAAATGGTAGCATTATGAGTTTGAGGCTGTATGCCTGAGCCTCCTTCTAATTCCTGGACCCACCAAGGATTCAATTCCTGGAATAGCCAGGCTAATCTCCTGGTGAGGTAATGAATGGTCTTTTAAGGTAACAAAGGAAGTTGTCGAGGGCGTTTCCCAGCTATAGGAATGAACAGAGCAGATAGCTAGCTCTTTAAAGACAAAAATACATTAGAAAACAGTATTGTTCCAGCATAACACCTTCTATTTGTCTACGAGTGGCCAATTTTTTTCATATTAATGTAATTGTGCTTCATTTTTCATTCGCTTAAGTGAGATATAACAAGAAGACCTTTTAAAAAGATGCTGCTGTGCCTCAGTTTCTAGACAAAAGCGAAAAGAAAAGAAAAACTTCCCGCAAGAGAATTTTGTGAAAACATATTTTGGAATGAGCAGTAATAGTCTGTAAATAATTCCATGATCTAGTACTGTGGAGGAAGTGATTGCTTGCTACCTCCGTAAGTTTTCCTCCGTATCATCCATAGGGTAGAACCTATTTTCCAATGGAAAATTAGTCACTCTCCCGAGGAAGAGATTTGATGTTGGAACCATGCTGAACAGTACATTGATTTCTGTACACCATTGAGGTCTCCTTCCCTTTTGTTTCCACAGTTGGTGCCTTCCCAACTGTAGGAATATTTGATTCCTATATCCCAGGGGTGAGGAATTGCCATCCTGGCGGCCAGTCCTGGCCTACCGAGCCATTTCTGCCAAGCCCCACACAACTGTCAATCAGCTGGTAGGCAGGGTTGAATCCTGCTGGGTGTTGCAGACCCCTGCAGAGAGCAAGACTGCACACTCTGCTCATCAGCTGGTGATGAGAGATTTCAATCTAGCTGAATGCTGCTTTGACAGCACATTACCTGCAGGAAATGTGTTGGTGAAGCAGACCCCTGCAGGGACCAGCAGGAGTTGTCATAGTTGGCCCATGAGGTGGGAGAAGATAAGAACCTGGCCCACTGGGCCAAAGAGGTTCTCTGCTATAAGCAAATGTCCCCAAATGCTATTTCCATTTGATAAGACCGGAGATAAACAAATAAAAATGGTGGTTGCGTGCTTCCTTGTTTATTACAATTATAAAACCACTCTTCCGCCACTAGGACCCCAGGACACAAATTTATATATTATTATTATTTGGCATACATATGTGTATTTCCCATTTTAAAAAACTACCAAAGCAGTGTACAACATAATCACACAATAAGCCATAACCAATATACAATTAAGTATAAAAGATTCAGGTCACATTGATCAATGGTCTACACTGAGCTGGGTCAGGGGCAAAATTTGGTAATCTTTGAATACGGCACCCTGAGCAAAGGCCAAAATTGAGTTTCCCAGGTGCATCTTCTCAATTATGGATCTTGTCAATTTTGCACCCCCTCAGCTTGGCACCCTGTGCAGGAGAACCGCCTGCATCACCCTAAATCCCGTGCTGGTTTGGTTGCACTTCATATAAGGTCAAGATGAATGAATAGGGACAAACATGAAAAGCAAGGAGAAAGTTAAAACAAGATCTAGAAAGATCTTTTTTTTGTTTCTTTAGCCCAACACCAGAGGCACATGTGATATCTCAGTGCAGAAAGACAGCTAGCTGGATTGATGATAGATAGGGTAGGTAGGTAGGTAGGTAGGTAGGTAGGTAGGTAGGTAGATGATAGATAGATATAGATCACTTTGCATTAATATCCCACAGGTAGAACTGTAGTACAGTGGTAGAGCATCTGCTTTGCATGCAGACAATTCCTAGTTCAATTCCCAGGATCTCCAGGGATGCTGGGCTGGGAATGTCCCACCAGAAACCATGGTTAAGCCACTGCCAATCGATGTAGACACTACTGAGCTACATGGACCAATGTTGTCAGTTGGTATAAGGCAGCTTCCTATGCGAAATTCCTCAAAAAATAAAGTGTTTGAGGACTGATGTTCCAGAGCTGTCAGGATCACACCTGGTGGTCGATCAAGGCTCAAATCACTTCAGGATCACAGGCGAAGCACCCATATGGCAGGAACTTCAAGTTTGCTGAAGGCTACAATCCAAGTCCACTATCTTTGAATTTCTATTTAAACTTATGGACCTCTCTGCCAAGCACATGTATTTGAAAGGAAGGTGTTTGCTAGTCCATCTTCTACACAGGTGTAAGATTATTAAATGTTCCTTGACATGCATCTACCACAAATATGGAGGAAATGGTGTGAGGCCATGTCCCGTTTCTTTCTGATAGATAAAGATCCATTCATCTGATAGATAAAGATCCATTTCTGTGGTAAGGGTGCAGCCTTGTGCAATCATATTTTCCTGGGAGTGAGTCCCATTGAACTCAGTGGCGCTTAATTTTGAATAGACCTGTGAAGGATCGCATTGCCAGACACCACCTCTTAGCCTACCTCAATGCAAAAGCAAATATGACATGTTCAAAGTAGGCATGTTATTGTCTCTTTTCAGGCCAGCAGTGATGTTGAGAACTTCTGATGGGATGTAAATTGAATGTAAATGAAGCTATGAACAAAAGCTCATCCCATTAGTCATTGTGCCAGTTGAAGTATCCAAGGAACAATTTCATCGCTGTGTAGCATATTTACTTTGGGGCAGAAGCTACCTGGGCTCATTGTTAAAGATGCCATTTGCTCTTTACGTCCAAGTACCTCTTTAACAAAACGGCACTCTATAAAAATTTAGTGTATTCCTGCTGTAATTAAAAAGCCCCAGTCATTTTTGCTTTTATGATATAAACTATAATAGCTGTAAAAATCCCACAATTAATTTGTGCCAACATTTCATACTTGAAAAATTCCCATTACAAATTTCATTACTGATTCACTTATCTGTAATTTGTCCCATATAACCTAAAGAATATTAACTAATTTGGAGTCACTTGTTTTTCTGTTAAAAGCTGGAGATACCAGTAAGTCTTTTGCCTGATATAATTCCAAAATATTTTCTAAAGGAGGTACTCCAACATGTACACTGAAAGTGAAGCAAGTAGGGGGTATAATTTGTAGCTTTATGTGACAATGACTGTTCTAGTTAAGGTAAGTCTGATGGAAATGGTGATGGCAGCATCGGGCTTGAGTTCAAATCCTGGCAAGGCACACACAGATGTGTCATGGGAGATTTATTATTGGATTTACTTACAGCTTCCCACTGCCTCCTGTAGCTGTGGTGGCCCCAAATATTATTGCCTACGATTAGGCAGAGTGAGGCAATTTCATCAATGACAGGAGCTGTGGGGCAGGCAGTGGTAGAAATGTGTTTGTTTATTTATTTGAAATATGTTTATATTTGGCTTCCAGCAAAATACAAAAACATAATAAAACAATGAACATTAAAAACTTCCCAATGCGGCTGCCTTCAGATGTCTTCTAAAAGTCATATACAGTGGTACCTCTACTTACGAATTTAATGTGTTCCGAACGCACATTTGTAAGTAGAAAAAAATTGTAAGTTGAATCCCATAGGAATGCATTGGGAGAAAAAATTCGTAAGTCGAAGCAACCCTATCTAAAAATTCGTAAGTAGAAAAAATCCTATCTAAACCGCATCCAAGATGGCGGACGGAGCTTCATTCGTAAGTAGAAACATTCTTAAGTAGAGTTATTCGTAAGTAGAGGTACCACTGTAGTTGTCTATCTCCTTGACATCTGATGGAAGGGCGTTCCACAGGGAGGGGTGCCACTACCAAGAAGGCCCTCTGCCTGGTTCCCTGTAACCTCACTTTTCGCAGGGAGGAAGCCGCCAGAAGGCCCTTGGAACTGGACCTCAGTGTATAGAACATACACAATGGCAAGAAGATGAATAATAACACCAGTAATGAACAAATGGGATAGTGCTGTGGCTTGCTTGTAGAGCTTCCCATGGCCATCTGCTTAGTCACTGTGAAAACAAAGATTAGATGGGCCTTTGGTCTGATCTAACAGGAGGCTCAGCTTATGGTCTTAAATGTTGGAACTGGTCCTGAGGAAAGGTACTGCTGTATCCAACGAACTTGAATAACATTATACGAGAGAAATTGAGGTCACTGGTCTGAAGGAGAACCATCTGCTGCATCAGAATATAGCATCTAGATCAAGGGACCACTGTATTCTGCTCTGGTCAGACCTCACCTGGAATACTGTGTCCAGTTCTGGGCACCACAGTTCAAGAAGGATACTGACAACCTGGAATGTTTCCAGAGGGCAACCAAAATGATCAAAGGCCTGGAAACAATGCCTTATGAGGAACGGCTTAGGGAGCTGGGTATGTTTAGCCTGTAGAAGAGAAGGTTAAAGGGTGATATGATAGCCATGTTCAAATACAGTGGAACCTCGGTTTATGAACACCTCGGTTTATGAATTTTCGGTTTATGAACGCCGCGGACCCATCTGGAATGGATTAATCCACTTTCCATTACTTTCAATGGGAAAGTTCGCTTCAGTTTATGAACGCTTCAGTTTATGAACAGACTTCCAGAACCAATTGTGTTCATAAACCGAGGTACCACTGTATATAAAAGGATGTCATATAGAGGAGGGAGAAAGGTTGTTTTCTGCTGCTCCAGAGAAGCGAACACGGAGCAATGGATTCAAGCTACAAGAAAGAAGATTACACCTAAACATTAGGAAGAACTTCCTGACAGTACGAGCTGTTCGACAGTGGAATTTGCTGCCAAGGAGTGTGGTGGAGTCTCCTTCTTTGGAGGTCTTTAAGCGGAGGCTTGACAGCCATCTGTCAGGAATGCTTTGGTGGTGTTTCCTGCTTGGCAGGGGGTTGGACTGGATGGCCCTTGGGGTCTCTTCCAACTCTATGATTCTATCTGAGGAACGAACCAATTCGGACCCTACAATCAGCAAGTGAGGTCTTGGCGCTGCTGCCATTATTGGGTGGTGTCCGGTTGCTTTTGACTCGTGACAGGGCCCTTTCATACCTTCTAACTGCCACCATTTCATCGTGGCATTCCTGGAAATGCACAAGCCATTCCAGCTTCTGAATTGATCTGGGAATGTCCCTGAAATGGAGCAGGTGTCTGGGCTACCTGGGTACAGATGGGGAGGGTCCTAGAGTTCTCCTGCCTCCTTTCCAAAGCCAGGGGGTTTGGGAAGCCAGAGGGAGGGATCTCAGACCCTGCCAGGCAATTGTGCCTCCTTCCCTAAGCCAGGCCAGGGCTTACCGGCCATTGGGAAGGAGGTGAGAGAGTCTATGTTTCTCTATTTTCCCTAGTCCCAATTTTTATCTGTTGAATGTTGAAGGGTGTGCCTTTTCAGTGATGGCTCTACATTTACGGAATGCCCTCCCTAGTATGTGTCTCCCTCATGACTGACTTTTTGAAGGAAGTTGAAAACATTTCTGCTTACCCAGGCGTTTGGTAACTGAAAGATACTTTCCTGGCAACTCTAAAACCTTTGTTTTTTTTAGAAAGCTGTTAAAAAAAAAACAGATTTATTTATTGATATGTTTGCTGCCCTGGGCCGCTTTGGAAGGAAAGACAGGCTATAGATGGAATTTTTTAAAAAATTGAAGTCCTTCAGCCAAGGTATGCTGAATCAGGCCAGCAAACTATGGGACGGACTGTGAACTTTCACACCGATGACTAGCAATGACAACTGCCAGTTAGTGAACATCTTCTGAACTCTATGAACAATAAGCAGTGACTTGGATATAACTTCTCTCCTTGTGATAACATACTGTCATAGCCCAGCATTTTACTAGCTGCTATAACCACATTCATTTTATTCTAATTTGTAATTAACTCTTACAAAATTAAATTGGGTGATAGAAAATTACAACACCAACATAAATAATCTTGCTGCTGGATGTGACAAGCTTTTAACAAAATCAACAATAAAACTTACAAATGAAAGAAACACTTTCATACTTATTGCTTTTTTTGTTTCAATCCTTTATAGAATATTACAGTGCAAATTGAAATTTTTAGATGATTTAATAAACTTCAAAAAGATATTACAGCCAAGTAACCACACATCAGTAACAAACCGTCGTCTACCGAAAGAAAGAAAGAAAGAAAGAAAGAAAGAAAGAAAGAAAGAAGACAACCCCAAGTGGTTCATTAAGGAAAGTCTGATCTTCAGCAAAACCGATTCTAGTCATAGCTGTCAAGTCGCCCGTATTCCCCGGGAAACCCCCGTTTTTCCAGCCGTTTCCCGCTGGCAGCCCGGATTTTTTTAAAAAACCATAAATCCCCCGGATTCTTACCGGCCCGGGAACGCTCCTTCTGCGCATGTCTAGAGTCCCTGGACATGCGCAGAAGTGATTTCTGGCACTGTGACCATTTTGGAAATGGGCAGAGCATGCGTAGAAGCAACTTCCTGTGTCGCTCTGCCCAGTTCCAAAATGGCCACAGCGCGACTTCCGGTTCCACGCAGCTGCTGACCCCGGATTTTTCAATCTGGAAGTTGGCGCCTATGATTCTAGTGATTCTTTTAAAAATAGATCCATAATATGTCTCTTTTTAAAAAATCCCTGCTTTTAGATCAGAGGACCTAAACACTGAAGGCTACATAGCTGAAGACCTGCATTTTTTTCTTCGTGTAGCAGTTGTGGCATCAGGGTTAGAATGCTTGACTTGCACCAAAGCCCTTAAAATGGTGCTTTATACCTAATAAAGAGACTCCAAGGTACCTGTTGACATGCTCTCACACCCTCCAAATCCCCCAATTTTCCAAGGAGAGTCCCGGATTTACAGAAGCCATCCCGGTTTCTGATTTGATCCCGGAATATCCCATTTTCCCTTAAGAAATGTCGGAGGGTATGGAGTTCTGCAACACACACACACCCCGAGCCAAGGAGATGAGTAACTATACAACCTTCAGAAGACATCTGAAGGCAGCCCTGTAGAGGGAAGTTGTTTGATGTTTTATTATTTTTATATTTATGTGGGACAGAGCGGACAGGTGGAAGTGAGTGTGTGGGCAGCTAGAGGAAAGATGCCCTGGCAGTGATTTGGCAGAGACTTGTCACACCCCCCTTTTTTGGCAGCCCCCCCCCCGGCCACCCCCAAACCTGTCAAAAGCATTACTTAACACTGTTGTCTGCATCAAAATCTGTTTCTCGGTAGCACCAGCTCTGAGCAGCTGTAATAGAATTAATTATACTTCATTTTGCTGTCTTTAACAGTATTGACCAAATTTAAGAACAAATGAGAAGCGCTTATCAAGCTTGAAGAAAATAATCCATCAGTGGCACAATTTAAATTCTCTGCAGTTCTCTTATTAATCAAAGTAACACTTACTATCCTATCTCCACTTCCCATTAACAGTCATTAAGCACTGCTGCTGATTGAAGCAATTTCTTTAGGGATCTCAACCTCATTTTTAAGAGAATCTTCTACAGTGGAAAACAATATCATACAGGAGCACGGACTCCGGGAGAGGAAGACGGTTCTTCAATCATCTCCTGACCTTGACATTCTGCTGCAGCAAAAGTTCACCCAAGTAAGGCAACCAAGATGTTCAGAACTTTCGGAGTCTTCTCCGTGGCAGGGACAGTGCCCCGTTATTAACACCGGGGAAGGAGGGCTCTTTCCAGAAGGCAGCACCGGAAAGCAGGGTTAAGTGCCTGGCCTTAACAGTTGCACTTCAAATTGCATCGGAGGGCTATTTATTTCGCAAGATCCCCGTGGCAGAACTCCATTATAGGACGCTGTCAAGAGACTATGCAGACTCACAAACCTCTCGGATTGCGCTGCCCTGGCTGGGCCATGCTATTATCCCCACGCTGGGTTTCTTTCTATCTTTCCATTGCCCTGTAGCCCGCTATTTCTGGGTAGGCCAGCCTTCGGCAGCTGGTCCTCTCCAGGAGGCTTGGACTACACTTCCCATCAGCCCCACCCAGAACGGTCACCTTGGTGATCACGTTAGAAATTTATGCTGTGCCCACAAGGCCATATTTTCCTAATTATAGAGATATGAGATTGGTCAGATCTGTCATAATCACGTACATGCCAACATTTCTCCAATGAAAATAGGGACGTTTAATAATAATAATAATAATAATAATAATAATAATAATAATAACAACAACAACAACAACAACAACTTATTATTTATACCCTGCCCATCTGGCTGGGTTTCCCCAGCCACTCTGAGTGGCTTCCAACAGAAAAATACAGTGGAACCTCGGTTTATGAACACCTCGGTTTACGAATTTTCGGTTTGCGAACGCCGCGGACCCATCTGGAATGGATTAATTCACTTTCCATTACTTTAGTTACAGGTAGCCGTGTTGGTCTGAGTCGAAACAAAATAAAAAAATTCCTTCAGTAGCACCTTAAAGACCAACTAAGTTTTTATTTTGGTATGAGCTTTCGTGTGCATCTGATGAAGTGTGCATGCACACAAAAGCTCATACCAAAATAAAAACTTAGTTGGTCTTTAAGGTGCTACTGAAGGAATTTTTTTATTTTTCCTCCATTACTCTCAGTGGGAAAGTTCGCTTCAGTTTATGAACGCTTCAGTTTATGAACAGACTTCCGGAACCTATTGTGTTCATTAACCAAGGTACTACTGTAAAATAAAATAATTGATTAAACATTAAAACCTATTCAAACATCATCATCATCTTCTTCATCCTCATCATTATACCCCACCCATCTGATGGGTTGCCTCAGTCACTCTGGGTGGCTTCTAACATATAGTAAAACATAATAAAACATTAAACATTTTTTAAAAACTTCCCTATACAGTGGTACCTCGGGTTAAGAACTTAATTCGTTCCGGAGGTCCGTTCTTAACCTGAAACTGTTCTTAACCTGAGGTACCACTTTAGCTAATGGGGCCTCCCGCTGCTGCCACATGATTTCTGTTCCCATCCTGAGGTAAAGTTCTTAACCCGAGGTACTATTTCTGGGTTAGCGGAGTCTGTAACCTGAAGCGTCTGTAACCCGAGGTACCACTGTACCGAGCTGCCTTCAGATGTCTTCTAAAGGTTGTTTAGTTACATATCTCCTTGGCTCGGGGAGTCACATAACTCCATGACTGATGAAAATGGGGACGTCCTACCAGACCCTCCAACATTTCTCCAATGAAAATAGGGGCAACCTAAGGAAAAGTGGGACACTCTGGGATCAAATCAGAAACGGCTTCTGTAAATCCAGGACTGTCCCTGCAAAACAGAGACACTTGGAGGGTCTTGTAATCAAGGGACACTACTCCTGTTGTTTATTTGTTTGTTTGTTTGTTGGTATATGAATTAGAGAATGTTAATTTTCTTGTAAGTTAATTAGAAAATCCCTGCAATAACCCTGAGAGGCAGCAACTAGCCCCAGGCCACTCAGTGAGCTTCATGACCTAGTTGGGGATTTGAACTGTGGTCTCCAAGGTCCTAGTCCGACACGCTAGTCCACACTGGTATATAAAATAATTCAACAGAACAACTTGATATAAAATCATTAAAAACAACATGAAATATAAGAAGAGCCTGCTGGATCAGGCCAAATGCCCATTGAATCCAACATCTTGTTCTCAGAGTGGCTAACCAGATGTCATGGGATGCCCACAAGCAGGCCCAGAAGTGGAGGTAGAACGTAGCAGCCAAACTTGTCAAAACTTTTAAAACCATCCAAGATCGATTCCATAGCTTAACTACGTGCTGTTTGAAGAAGTCCTTTATTTTGTCTGTCCTGAACACTTTTGTCTGTCCTTGAACACTCAAATTAATTGGAGTGGCCCTAAATTCTAGTATAATGACAGAGACAGAGAAACCTCTCCCTCCCTCCTCCCCACCTCTCCTTTTTCTAAGCCACACATTATTTTTTACACCCCTACCATGTCCCTTCTTGCTCAACGTTTGCCTACATTTAAAAGCTCCAAATGTTGTAACCTTTCCTCATCAGGGAGTTGCTCCATTCCCTGATCAGAAGAAGATGCAGAAGTGGTAAAACAACAACAACAACAACAACAACAACAACAACAACCATAGGGGTCAAGCAAGGTACAGCCAATTTGAGTATTGAGGGGTCCCTTGATCTTTATACCCCTCATTGCAACTATATTAGTAAAAAACAACAACCCAATATTCATTTACCTTACCTCAACGAAGCCAATGTAACTCCTGTAACTTGATCTCTGGGGTAGCAGAGAAGTCTTTGCTCTTTATAGAACACCTTTTCATATATACTTAGAGTTGAAGGTCTAGTTTTATTTATACAAGCAGTGAAAGTTTTAGGCGCGTCTGATATGTGCGCAACAGCACAAACACGCATTGCGCTGAACCCAGAAATGACCCCAAAATGTCACAAAAAGGGGTGGAACGGGGTGGGGACAGAATGGCACGTTTGCAGTCCTTTTCATTGGCATTTCAAATATACACAATTTCCCTTAAATGTGCGCTGCCTTGGAACATAACCCCCGTGTAAATTGGGAGATGCCTGTAGTCAACTCAGTCCTAGTCATGTTTAGAGCAAAGGAACTCCCGCTGCACTCAGTGGCATTGATTCTGAGGAATAAATGCTTAGGATGATAATGTTAGACAGAAAAACCCACCACACAAGCAATTGTATGTATGCCTACTCAGAAGCAAGTCCAATTGAGTTCAGTAAAACTTACTTCCGAAGCTACATACATATAAGATTGAAACTGTAGTTTTCTTTTTTTACCTGCTGCTATATAGAGGAGCTGTCTCTTGAGCACAAAAGTTAGTGGGGGGAAGAGAACATGAATGAATCCTGACTTAGAGGAGATTATGCAGGTCCTCTCCAATGAAGGGTTTTTACAGTGAATAAAAATCTAGAGTTACATTATGATTGGACACCCAGTCTGGTCGTCACTTCAAATGCATATGTACTTGGAAGTGGGCTGCAATTTCTCGCTGGGGCTGAGAATGAATTTGATCCACTTAGGATATAAAATATCCCTTTTCATATGGCCAAAAATACTAACCCCCTGGTCTCCACAAAATTAAATGCAAAGCTGGGATTTGGATCAATGTAATACCCGCTCCTGTTAGAGCACTTAAAAAGGAAAACATCTACAAAGTGTCCCATTAGGCTGACAAATTTACAGCGCTATGAATGGAAAAGCAGAGCAGGGCAGTGTTTAGGAGTATGAATGGATTTCGGGTCTGTAGCATTTCATCTGTGCAAACAAGGTTAGCCAGCCTATCGCACATCTTCCAACTATTTATCAGATCCATGTACAATCGCTGCTGGTGTGGATGTTAAATGGCAAGCTGTGGGCATTACAGTATATTAGCAAACACGTTTTAGAATGAATTATGAGAAATCTGGGAGGAGTGTATAAAAAGATTCCTTGTAGTGCAATCTCTAAATGCTTGGCTTTGTAGATACAGTATGGGTAACTGTCACCAGCTATTGAAGATAACTGTGTGGTGATTTTGTAACCCTTTTGCATACATTGGCATGTGTACACCCTTTCTTTGAAAAAAGGGAGGAAGTCCTTCCTTTAGAGTAGGTAAAAGGTAAAGGACCCTGGACGGTTAGGTCCAGTCAAAGGCGACTATGGGGTTGTGGCGCTCATCTCGCTTCAGGCCGAGGGAGCGGGTGTTTGTCCACAGACAGCTTTCTGGGTCATGTGGCCAGTATGACTAAACCACTTCTGGCGCAACGGAACACCGTGACGGAAACCAGAGTGCAAAGAAATGCAGTTTACCTTCCCACCACAGTGGTACATATTTATCTACTGGTGTGCTTTCAAACTGCTAGGTTGGCAGGAGCTGGGACAGAGCAATGGGAGCTCACCCCGTCGTGGGGGTTCGAACCACCGACCTTCCAATCAGCAAACCCGAGAGGCTCAGTTGTTTAGACCACAGCACCACCAATGCTTTTACCACCTTTAGAGTAGCAGCCGTCAAGAGGGGCCTATTAGGCAGAACTATGCATGCACTCTGTAGAGATAGTTGACATGCGAGCCTTGATTACTTGATTACTACATCATCATGTAGTGGCTTGCATGTGTGAATGAGCCAAAACTGATTAAGCTCCCCAGTTAAACATCGTTATAAAACATTTTGGGGAGGAAGCCCCTAAATCATAGAAATTAATAGATGCCAGAATTTTGATTATTTGGGGTATGAAGGGAGAAGAGAAGCTGCAGCGGAATTCCTGGGTTAGCCTATGCAAAAACGACCTGGCCCAGCTAGGGCCATTAAGGAGATACAGGACCATTGGCAATGAAAGAGAATTGTCCTTCCCTCTTGCCCTGAGGTGTGAACAGATACTGGGAGTTTGGAAAGCTGCAAGGGTAACTGGGTGTGAGGTGACAGGAAAAGAGAGTTTTGAGCAAGGTTTTCTGGGAAGAAGAAGGAAGACGGTCTAGGATCCATCTTTGGGCAGGCTGCCTGGGAAAGATGCCTTGGACTCTTGCACTGCTGTGGAGTACGAGCACCTCCTGAAATGACCATGCAGTAAGAGCTGGACTCCCTTCATGCAGAATGAAGGTGTGAATGGGTGAATAAACCATGTTTCTTAAAGCTACCACAGTCTCCGCTGTGCCTCAATTCTCCAAAAGAAGACAGACCCTGGATGAGTGTCTGCAAACCCCCTGAGATCTTGCTACAGCTCGGCAGAGAGTGGGGGTGGCACCCGACTTTTGTAACAATATTAAATTTCCTATAACATGGACCCAAGCACAGGTGTGGTTTTTGGGGGGTCAGAGTCTGCTATTACATTCAATTGCGAGCCATTAGGTGTTGAGTAACCAAGATACTGTACTGAGAAATCAGATGTTGTGCACGTACCGTATATGAACCAGCCTGTAGATCAGAGCTGGAGAACCGTTAGCCTTTCCAGATGTTCCGGGACTACAATGCCCACCATCACCCTAACCACTGACACGGCTGTGGCTGATGGGAATTGTAGTAGTCTGGAGGACTACAGATTCCCTGTTCGTCCTTTATGGTCTCAAAAGGATGCAGTACCAATCACGATTGCTGATTTGACCAATTCTGGGCACCTTGTTGCACAATTTCCCCCCAGATTTTTTTTTTATTTTAAAAAAGTCAATCCTCAGAAAAGGGACAGCTTTATAAAAGGGAGGAACCATTTTCAAGCTCTTAATTTATTTAAAGGGAATTCTGTATCAGATTAAGCCTTTGTGCAACACGGCATAAAGGAGGAAAAAGGAAAAACCCAGGAGTCACAACGGCAATCAAGGTCCTTTACAACATTTGGAGGCATTTTAAATTATGCAATCCAACGGGGGAGGGGAGAAAAAGTCCAATATGTTTAAAATACATGAAAGAAGAAGAAAAACAGCAAGTGACTATTATGGCTTTCAGCTGTATCAGAGCTAAGCAGTAACCATATTATTTCTGCAAACTATTTTCACTTAGCACAGTTCAGATGGAATTATTGCTATGACCTTTTAAAAATGTGAAAGAGTGAATCAATACCCTTTCAGAGGCAAGATTGCAGGAGCAGAAACCAGCCCAGCTGTGATGGTGTGTATTTCTGCATCAGAAGGCAGTTGAAACCTAATTATCGTCAATCACGTACAAGGTAGCCTCGATGAGCACGGAGCAGTATGACTGTATTTGTGTGACAGAGAGAAAGAAAGAGAAAAGAGGGAGTGGGAATGTGCATGTGAAGCTAACACATATACAGTATACCTTATGTGCTCTGCATACAGATCTTCTGGTCCCTATGACCTATGATTTAAGGGTGAATGATAGAGATTGTCTCCTGTTTCCAATAACTAACATTGGTGTGTCAAAAATAGCATGTACGACTGGTTGGCAGCCTGCCATCTTCCAACAGACCTTGCAGCCAAGAATTGTGGTTTATTGTCGACACACAGCACACATCCAAATGCTTACTTGGACGTGTGCTGTATATTATTAAATAATAAGAGCAATCAGCCAATCTGCCACTTCCCCTAGGGTCTATAGGAAATGGTTCAGGTTTGGAGTTTTTGTTTGTTTCTTTGGGTTGTTGGTTTTTTTAAAGAAAAACAAAAATCCAGCAATCCAGAGAAAGTGAGAAACAAAACAATAAAATACTGCATTTCAGCACACTGCCTTCTTAATTGCATAGATTTATTGGGTTTGATGGATAAGGGAGGGAGAGGCCACTGACGGTTTAGCCGGGATAAATGGTTTCTGATTCACAAAGTACATTTCCGTCCTTCACACAAGTAAAAATTTCTAAGCATCATGCAACGTAAAAAGCAATAAGCAATATAATTAAAACAAAAATACGAACCAAAACACCGCGAAAACAGTAGTATAAAAGTATATAGAGATAGGGATCCAGGAAACCCAACAAATAAAAACAGGATCTGATCTCTGGGCAAAAAGCAATACCTTTACAACACTTCTGAAGCAAGTGATGGCAGAAGGAAATGTACATAACACAGGGGCCACAGTGGGAAATGCCCATTTTTTGGGGTCACCACCCTGCGATATTAGACAGATCGTCACACCACGAGTTCCCCAGATGACATAAGTGTTCCTATAGGTCTCTTCACAGTGCTGGTGGTCTTTCAGGGGACCTGCCTTGATAACCAAATTTGATGGAAGATTCAGGACAGGTAAGAGAAAGTACTCCTTCATGCAGCCCATAGTTAAACTACGGAACTCACTGCCACAGGACACAGGAGCAGGTTTGAAAGAAGATGAGACAAATTTGTGGAGGATCAGGCTACTAATGGCTACTAGTCACAATGGTCATGTTCCACCTCCCCTATGAGAGGCAGTCGGCTTTGAATACCAGCTGCTGTGAATCACAGAAGAGCAGGGGGCTGATGCCCTCAGGTCCTTCTTGCGTGATTCTGATAGGCATCTGGTCAGATGCAGGATGTAGGACTAAAGGGGCCATTGGTCTGATCCAACAGGCTCTTACTATGTTCCTAAATTACCTATATTTCAAGGGCCAAGCATTTGAATTTTTTAATATATAATCATTTCCCAAATACTGCGTCAAATGTTTCAAAAAATGAAAGAAGCGCTGAGAAAGCAATTGAGGTCTCCATGGCAAGTGCTAAAAGGCAGGTCTCAGCTTAATGAAGGAGGAATTCATTCCCCCTTGCTCCTTGAATTTAAGGGGCAAAAAATATGAGATCACTTAATGAAGCCCGCAAGCCGCAACACCAGACACCCCATAGTGTTTGCCAACACCACACACAAACACACACAGAGAGGGACAGACAACAATATCTCTGTTCCTTCTAATGCTGCAGTTTGTTACTTGACTCCTTTGTTCCGCCCATTTTTTTCAGTGGGCCACCACTGAAGAGACCCTGTCTGATGGATCTTCTGTTCCAATTTATTTCCTGCCAACAGTGAAATCAGGACATCATCACAAATACAAATGTAAGCTGGAGCAGCTCCTTTTCAAGTGGTTGTATCAGCGGTTGGTCACTGGCAGCAAACTTTGGCTTTAGCTTTGCATTTACAGATGTCCCTTGATGCTGGAGAAGATATTTGGATGCGGAAATAAATTTGTGAGATGCCTACAGCAATGAAATGGCATGGAAGGCTCCCTCCCAGCAACCCATGGGTTCTGCATGTCCTATGATTCCACAGTTGCAGTTTGACACAGGGTGAAGCCAGCACCCAACAGTCTTAGCTTTTCTTTAAGTCAGGGAAGAGGAAGCTGTGATCCTCCAGTTGTTGCTTGATTCCAGGAGGTACCTTGGCGTTGGAGAACTTCCTGTTTCACTTCCTGTTGCTGCCCCAGTCGCTGCCATCTGCAGGCACCCTTGCGATATCTCAAGGCCTCATCAACCAAACAGAACGGCAGACGAATCAATCTTCTTTATTTGGGTTTTCAAGCCAGTCTCATCATTGGAGCCATTAAGAGAACTTTGAAATAATTACCTGTAGTGTAATAAATGTTTGTGTACGTTCAGTCTCTCCATTTATCAACAAGATACTAAACCGAGTGCTTAATTTTATACAATAGCCTAAAGGTGAGAGCGTGACATTATGCTAATATCCTTCAGCACAAAAAAACAGAAGGTTCTCCAACTGTGTTGATAGAGAGAAAGTGTCTGGCAAACACATTGCAACTATTCTCCCTCTCGCTTTCTTCCTTTAAATACACACACAGGCATGCCACACAACTGCTGTCAGTTACACTGCTTGAAAGTGACAAGCAAGAAATTTACTGAAATTTCTGCAAGCACTCCTAATATTTTTGGGAAACTGTAAGCAACACCAAAACAGCCAACTAGTACCGTGAATGGTGGTACTAAAAACCAAAAAGAAGCAATGCCTATATTTGAAAACCAGCAGATCCCCCAATTCAAAATAATCCTAAATGATTTTTTAAATCACATTGTTTTAAACTTTAAATCAAGCTTTGCTACAAAAAGTTGAGCTGTAAGAAAGATAAGAGTTATAGGACAACTACAATTTGCTATCAATCATATGCATTCCCCAAATTCCTATATGACTTCTAATATATTATCATTTATTTATGGCATTTACACCCTGCCTTTTTCTCCAAGAACCTCAAGGCGGAGCACATGGTTCTCCCCATCCACATTTTAATCTCACAACAACCCTGTGAGGTAGGTTAGGCTAAGAGGCAATGACTGGTCCTAGTGAGATTCACACCTGAGTGGGGATTTGAACCCTGGTCTCCCAAGTCCTAGTCCGACACTCTAACCATTATGCCATATATACAGGCTTTCCAATGCAAGGCATAATGCAACACAAAGAATTCACTTACATACTAAGACATTTATTCCAGTTTCAGTATAAAGCCCATCTCCCTTTTATATGAATGAATAACCAGATTTTGCGATGGGCGAGACTACTGTTTCTGTGTTATAGGTTTACTGCAGTGGCGAGGTGATAATACAGTAGAGGTATTAGTAGATAAATGAAATACGAAGGAAAGCAGGGGAGTGGCTTTTTCTGGGTTCCCTGATAGAATTTGGTTTATTTTTTTACTAGAATTCTTTGAGGTCATAGTGATAATTCGAAAAGCAATAAAGCTGAATACCTGTAACTGATATACCAAACTTTTGGAGCAAGAGCAATCAATTTAAGACCAAACACCCTCCACCAGGTGAGTCTACTAGATGAGGTTGGGGTGGGGTGGGGTGGGGTGGGGGGCAACCAGCCAGAAACTGGGATGCTTCTAAGAAGAGCTGCTCCACCAGTGGAATACCCTTCCCTGACAGGTAAAGCAAGACCCTTGCTTATTGGTTTTTTCCCCCACTTAGAAAACAAATTAAGATGCGTCTGCTCACTATATTTTTAATAGTGTGTTACTGCTGAGTGGTTACTTCAACTGGATTTATATAGCTCTACTTCTTTTTGTGAAAGTTCAAGACATCTCAATTATTTGTCGCTACATGGTCACTTTTAGAGTCTATGTGCTGCTTCGAGTAATACTTTTAAGTGGCCTCTAAATATTTCTGGCTGCAGTCCAAATATTACAAAACACTTAAAGGGGACTCGTCAGAAACGGCTTTCAAAAACACCACAATGTTTTCAGGTCTTAATGTGTTTCTCCAGTGTTGATGTTACTATTCAATATTGAAAACACGCTTGGCAAATTTAAATAATTAGGGTATTTCTACAGTAGTGAAGAATACGGTGTTGGTGCCTAAAGATGTGTATCTGTTATCCCACCCTGTAACCTTTACTTCCATGATACCCTTGCCTTGA
This sequence comes from Zootoca vivipara, assembly GCF_963506605.1. NCBI lineage: Eukaryota > Metazoa > Chordata > Lepidosauria > Squamata > Lacertidae > Zootoca > Zootoca vivipara. Next base: position 23,071,465 of record NC_083287.1, on the reverse strand, counting down.
CTAATAAAGAACATCACTTATCTTCTTGATTGCACAGGTTGCCCATATTGGTTCCCTCATTGCTCAGAATTAATCCCAATAAACAGGTGATGAGCAATTGTCCGTAATGTATTCCCCTTTCTCCGGGCAGTCAATAGTAAAATATGAGCGTAATATTCAGTGTCGTTATTGCCTATTGGGTGGTCCTATGGCAAACAAGGCATTCGGTACCCAGCCTGCGCTTCAGTTCCCGGATGAAAGGAATGCAACCAGCAGTCAGAAATAATGCCTTATGACTGCATAATTCACTTATGGGGTCGCACTGAAAGAATTGTTGCTTTCAGTGGGTCTTGCCCTGAAAGCGTGTTTGGCAAAACAGACTTTTTTTCCCCAGTGTACACATTCACTGAATTTATGCAAGAACAATTTCTACTGTAAATCAAGCTACTCTTGATACTCTGTCTGGCAGTGCCTCGCGACATACGGTTTTCAAGCTCTCCCACAGGGGCAATGAAATGATTGTTGTTGACCATAGTCTTGTGTTACCATCTCCTTAATAACAATATACCATTGTTTTCCCATTTCTTTTCCTAGGGTCCAAGAAATATATATATTCTGAAGACAAATCAGAAGATGAATAGAGATAATAATTTTAATTTATCACTGGCGATTTTAATTTGCAGATAACTGTGGTTTGTTTCTTGGAAAGAAAATTTTTTTTTTACACGAAACGGGGAATCTATGTGCCTTGTTTAACATCATTAAGGGAATATTATATTGACTGCAAAGGCTTAGTGAAGTAACCAGCTTCCATGTGGTTATATCTATCTATTTTCTGTAGCACTGTACACCAGTTTTCTCCCCCCAGAGTACTCCCTGTAATGCTGAGAAAGTGTCAGAAATAATGACTGTCTACCTATATCTGCAATAAAATGTAGAGCATGGATATTATAGTTGTAAGTATCAGAGATTTATTTCATGACTGCAGGTAATGATGAATCTTTTAGCACAACTAATGTCTAGAGGAAACCTCCCTTCTTCTCTGAGCTGTCACAGGGACGACTATTTATAGGGCCCTTAGTGCAGTGAGGGTTTTAGCATAAAGAGGCAATGCGTCTGAGGTGCCACTGGATTGGAAGTGTTTGCAAGGGCTTCCTCTCATTGAAGATCTCTTAGTGGATGGCATTAGATTCCCTCTTTGTGTGTTTACGTCCCCCCAAAGACAGGGGACAGATGTTTAACATCAGACCATTAATCCCTGAGCCCAGGTTCCTGTGACAGCAGAAACCCAACAGAATGAGCCCTTTGCCTTAGCTCAGTGTAAATGTCGCAGTTTACTGCTGATTTACAGAACAGGGTCAGGCCATTAGAAACTTGGCAATCTTCTGTACAGCTGGAAAACAATATGCATGATAAGCTAAAATCCAATACCTTCTTTCACTAATTAAATGGGTTCCCACCAGGACCAAAGGGGAGGGGGGTCGGGGGGGGAGAAAGAGAGACTCAACAACACAAATTACAAACGCACAGCCTTTTCTGCATTCCTGTGCATTTTTCCTGCCTAGGCAGACCAGGGTCCATTTGGGTACTTTTCCTTAGAATACGCCCAAGGATTTAACTCTAAGATGTTTACAGCACAGGAGGCAGCGCTGGAGTGAGAATCGCCCCTCTCATTCTTTTTTTCCAGGCTGCCTCATTATGCTTTTGTCTTGTCAAAGCAGACAGACTAGCATATCAACTACTACCAATATTTTAAATGTCCTTCTTCCCATTTAGGGTTGTTGCTTTTTTGTGTGGGGGGGGGCGCGCGCGAGGGACTGGACAGCTGGGAGATCACACTCACAAAAACAAAATCTGACTAATTCATTGGAAGGATCTCCCCCCCCCCCTTTTGCAAAATGCCAGCCTTTCATTTCTAATTTGAACTCCCCACTCCTTTCCATTTTAGCTGGATATTTCGGATGTCCCTCAAGCCGTGTTGATATATGAGACCAAACTGGAGTGTCATCATTAGAAAACTATCTGTTGTTTCAAGGCCAGCGTAATTAACTTTTCTTGCAGATGAGCGCGAGGATGCCATGAATAACAGCAAATATTTAAATAAGCAGGTTTGTGAACGCCTAGTATCGCAGCCAGCCAAGAAAAGGGTTACAAAACAACACCCCTGTGAATTGTGAGACTACCTTCACTTTCAGACATCCCTCTAAAATAACTGGGATCGAAAGATGAACTATGGAAGTAAAGGGGAACAAACACAAGAAAATGGCATCTTTTTTCCGCACGAAACCAACAAGAGGTTTCATATTTTTCCCTGTGAGTTGAGGATGGGCCCTTGAGCTTTCCCAACAACTGAATAGTGAATAATATTTAGCTCAAACATGGTTAGGCTTCAGACATATTCGTTTGCAGAAAGAGGCTGAACAGCTGGAGGTTTTAAGTAAAATCAAAAATAGCTCACAGGCTTTAACTCGGATCCAAACTGTATGAATAATAACCAAAATAATAGTAATAAAAATCTGGTAAGTATAAATCTCATCAGCCAATGCAAAAGAACATTCTAAATCTATTAATATTTCCAAAGACATTATCTCCCCGCCACCCCACTGCTCTGTGACTTGTCATCTCAGCGATATTATTTGCCTTAAAGCATCGTCTAAGTGGTTTTCTTCCCCTGTGTGAAGCATCTTCTGCAACCTTCGCAGGATACAGCCCACTGCTCCCCTGCAGGAGAAAGAGATGATCATTAACAACCAAAGACACTTCAGGCACAAGCCAAGGCTCTGGTGTCTCCAAACCTTCCTGCCTGCCATCAAAATTCATCTCCTGTCAACTGTTCTAGGAGCAGAAAGGCTTCTCATTACAGCATCATTCCCCTCTTGCAAGAAGCCCTGATTGCTGCACTGGTGCCTTTGGAAGGCAAAGATGTAATTTAGCAAAATAATGTACCATGCTGATTAATTTAATGTAGCCCATGACTAATTATGGTAATTCATTACATCTACAATTAGGCTAAGTAATTTATTGCACTGCAGTCTCATAAAGCAGAGGATTTATATCGAGTTTTGAATGTCACCCAAAGGACATTTCTGTACCTTGTCTTTACTGAAGCGGAATAAGGCTGCCAGCTGAGATGAGCCAAAAAAATTTTAAACTCCCTATACACCCTTCCTCTGCCATATTTGATGTTTGTATTGCAGGCAGTCTGCAGGTACGAGGAGACATTTTCTGGCTAGATCCTCTTCCTGAAATTCCACCTTTGTGATTACTTGGCATTGAAGGGCTTAAAAAAACCCAACCCTACACAAATTACCATATTATTATTATTAAAGCCACACACCAATTTTACTTTGCGTAAGGACTGGAAGAATTTAGGCTCACTAGACCATCCCTGCATTGTGTTTGTAGCATTTGATGGAAACAATTTCAGGAAAGTGCCATGTTCAGCTCCGGATCTGCTTATTTTATAGAGTGTACCGCAGCCTCTTTCAACAAAGGAAACCTCCACACCCCCACACCCCCATTTTTTTGGCATGCCTTTGGCTGAAAGGAGGGAGGGAAGGAAAAATAGAACATCTCCCTTTCCTCTGGAAGAAAGGAAGAAAGAAAAAGACGCACACATAGCATTATTGTGAAATACAGCCTCGCTGGTACCCTGCAGCGTAGTTCGCTCCAGCACTGGTGTACTTCAGAGACCAATTTGTTTAGCTGATCACTGTCTCTTTGACGTGGCTGCAAATGTTACCTTTCTTTTTCAATCAAAAACACAGCAGGGTGTGCCATCTGTTTGGCACAGCCTCTCGCTCTCTTCCCCCGATGCCTTTTTGTGCTGATCATTTTACATGGCAATTTGTTCTCAAACCACCACCACAACCACACCAGCCCCGCTTTTCTTAGCTTGGGCTTTGGTAAAAGATAAGAAAACGGGGGTGGGGTGGGGAATCAAACTTTTATTTTATTTTATTAAAAGAACACACTGTTCTGCTTTGGCATTTTGTGCCTACTCTCGAGTCTCTCGATGGATGGGCAGCCTCGAAAGATCAGAAGAGAGCTCTTTGTCCATAACCAGCTGGATAGCTGCCTGTCAGCATGGGGGTGATTTAAAAGAGACATGTTACCAAGGCTGTTTTTCCTACTACTCCTGCTTACCATTGCGGTTCAGGTCATTTTCCTTTCGATGATTTAACCTAAGTAGCCTTGCTAATTAACTGATTTATTGAAAAGTTCCCTCCTCCCACCATGTATTCTTCTTCTTTGTTACCACTACTATTATTATTAGCAAGTTAACATAGAAATACATAATTTAACTGTCACAAGCTACACAGAAGCTGGACTGGAGAAGAACTTAAATATCCCCTGTGCCACACCATCTCAGATGCAACTCAGAATGCTGATAGCCCTCTTTATACCAGAACAGATGATGGGCACCCAACCTGAAGCCACGGGGATGTTGGTGGAGTTTGGGATGCCTTCGGCATGCAAATGAATCATCATGCCCCTTTTGCCTATGTGGGTAAGGCAAGCTAGCGGCCTTCATTAGGATTCAGTATCATTCCGCTTTTCTAATGTTCATCTTCCAGTTGTGTGGGAAACACAGGGAGGGGAAAGTGCTTCTACTACTATTACAGTCAACATGATATCCTAATTCTGAATTCATTCATTCATTCATCCCCCTTAAAAGGGAATTATTACATTTTCAAAACGTGCTGCTCTTGAAGTCCTAATGCAAACCCACTCCCTTCCCATATTAATTAATTAAAAGCAAGCCTATGCCCAGTTTAGAATTGCAGTGAGCACTTTTAATTTTTGTTTCAAAAGTGCTGCTGTGAAAAGAACAGCTTGTGCGAAACCTTTGAGCTCATTCTGCTCTGAAAGTAATAATGCACTAAGCAAACAATAGTATCAGGTAAGGTGTGTGTGTGTGTGTGCGTGAGAGAGAGAAAGAGAGAGAGAGAGAGAGAGAGAGAGAGAGAGAGAGAGAGAGAGAGAGAGAGAGAGAGAGAGAGAGAGAGAGAGAGAGAGAGAATATCCAGGAATAACTCAGACGAACATTAGGTGCCCTTCCTCTTTTGTTTGATGAAAAGTCTAATGGAAATAAAGCTAGCAAGGAAAATTGGGGCAGGATTACTACTTGTGCCTTTTTTAATAAGCCAGGAAAAAGTTAGCTAATATTTGTATGAAAAGATGCCATTTTAGCACGATAATCAGATGTTTGCACAGTCAGGACATTGTGACTAAATCATTTTTTTCAGAGTGCTGATGTGCAGAGATTTATCTGCTGGGCGGAGGTGCAGCTTCACTCACGCTGAAGGCTGGACTCAAGAAACTACCAGATCTGTACTTTGATTTATTTGCAGAAGGACAACAAACCTCTTCTAAGACAAGTGACCTGGAGTGGAAATCGCACATAAGAATTGCAGATATCAATATTTAACCAAATGTCTTGTTTATGTCCCCAGCTTCTTCTGCTGTTGTGTTCACAGCGAGAAAGCAATTGAGTCTGAGACATTATTAGGTTTTCAAAGAAAGAAGCTTCCCTTGTTTGTATATCAATCCAAAGTTATACACTGGCATATCTTTTATATAGGCTCAGTGTTATTTGATAGGTTATTATTGCAAAAATGGCAGCTTAATTGAAAAGTTAAAACTTCTCTAAAGTGATATTCACTTAAGGCTATTAAGTCAATCTGAAGTATTTACCTGTATGGGGTGGCTAAAAACTGTGTTTCTTTTGAAATTCTCTTAGCTGGGAGATTGAGCTTACATTTTGTTAAATTAAGCTCCCAAAGATACCGTAGCAGATCCCTTCTTTATCTAAAGCGCACCAGCCAAAGAGAGAGAGAAATGTAACTCCCAGTGCCTAAACAAAATGATGTTTCTATAAAATCAGTTGCTGAGAAATGCCCCATTATACCATGTGGTGAATAGCATGGTAACACTATGGCTAGTACAATATTAATCTTTAAAATTAAGACCACAAAGTAGGCTATAATGCTGCTTCTGTCTAAGGATACTTCTACTGCAATTAAGTAATCAATATGGAGTATTTATTGCTATAAACCCAAGCATGAAGAGAAACACAGAAAAGGCACGCTTTAAACCAAGGGTAGGGAACCTTTTTTCAGCTTAAGGATTTCCTTCCCTTCCAGTCAATCTTCTGCGTGGGGCCAAGGGCAAAAGTAGATACTACAATTAATATTATACCTTTGTGCAGCATTCTAGTTCCACACAGTCATGCACCCCCCTCTAGGCAAACAAGGGACATGGGTGGCGCTGTGGTCTATACCACTGAGCCTCTAGGGCTTGCAGATTGGAAGGTTGGCGGTTCGAATCCTCACGACAGGGTGAGTGCCCGTTGCTCTGTCCCAGTTTCTGCCAACCTAGCAGTTCAAAAGCATACCAGTGCAAATAGATAAATAGGTACTGCTATGGCAAAAAGGTAAATGGTGTTTCAGTACACTCTGGTTTCCGTCGCGGTGTTTTGTTGTGCCAGAAGTGGTTCAGTCATGCTGGCCACATGACCCGGAAAGCTGTCTGCTAGGTCCCCCCATATCCCTACTTTAAACCACACCTGCTTGGTCATTCTCAAGAACAGGCATCCCCAAACTTTGGCCCTCCAGATGTTTTGGACTACAATTTTCATCATCCCTGACCACTGGTCCTGTTAGCTAGAGATCATGGGAGTTGTAGGCCAAAAACATCTGGAGGGCCGCAGTTTGGGGATGCCTGCTCAAGAATGTCCTTTATTTCCCCACCCAGATTAATGCACATATATTACTGCACAGCCTTTTCTGAAAGACTCCTAGCTTGTAATTTAGCACAGGTTTCCATCTGTGGTGACAAAAGCCGTGCCAGAACTCAAAATATTACAGCTCTCAGGTCCATCACAGCTTTGTGTTACATTTGGTCTTGTAGTTATTGTTTACAGGAGAGGCAGTTATTCCCAGCGTGTGGATTTCAGTATAAGATCATTGAGAACTGCTTTAAACTCAGGTGGAAAAAGAGAGTTCTTTAAAGGACAATCTACAAAGATAATGGATAGGCCAAAACATATATTAAATGTAACAGCAGGTGCATGTGTCAGTGTGCGTGAGAGAGAGAAATCCAGAATTATCATGACTGGGAATATGAAATCTTCTCCTCCCTTCCCTGCCCCAGTTAAAAGGAGAAGGATATCCTGAGAGATGCTTAATGTACAAGACAATGAGCAGAGTATAATTACATTACAGTCGTACCTCGGGTTACGAACACCTCGGGTTACGAACTCTGCAAACCTGGAAGTATTTTCGCCGTGCGCGCGGTCTGCACATGCGGAGAAGCGGCGTGCGTGGTCTGCGCATGCGCAAAATGGTGCTTCGGTTTACAACCATTTCAGGTTACAAACTGCGTCCTGGAACGGATCGTGTTTGTAACCCGAGGTACCACTGCACTGTAAAGCAGAATGGTGAGCATTCCAAATTCTTCTCAGAAAAATACATTTGCAGAGTGGCATTGTTATGGAAGTTCGGACATGGTTTGGCACTTGCAGAGATGAAGACTAGAGATGAAGAAACTCCTCCACACCCCATTCTTCTTCTTCTTTTTCCAGGAATACACATGGACACACAAAAGCAGGCCTGTGTATTCCCTTACATGTGAATGCACCCATCTCCTATCTTCCGGTCAGCATCAGCATGGCCATAATGTTCAGATATGCTGAAGGAGAAAATGGCGACTGTAAGTGAAAGGAAGGGAGAAGGCCCCCCCCCATGACAATGAACTCACTGTTTACCAGAAGACTCCCCTGATCAAGTTTCCAGCCACATGCACACTGTACATTTAAAGCACTAATGAATTATGGGAGCTGTAGTTTGTTAAGGGTGCTGAGAGTTGTTGTGGGACCCTTATTCTGCTTCCATAGCTACAATTCTCAAAGGGATTTAACCACCAATCCCTTGTTATAGCGAACTGTGGGAATTGTAGCTCTGTGAGAGGAATAAGGGTCTCCTAGCAACTCTAAGCAAACTACAGTTCTCATAAAAATTTGGGGGGTGCCATGGCGGTTTAAAGTGGTATCATAGCACTGTAAGTGTAAACTGCTTGTTTTCCTTAAGGCACACCTACGTGGCAGCAGCCTGCACACAGCTGAAAGCAGAGGAAGGATTCCTCATGTGCAGACTTGTTAGCTAGAGAGAGAGTGGAATCTGCCAAGTTTGTTTTCTGCCTGTTTCTTGTTTTCCAAGTCTCAAATCCGGTTCTGCCCATTTCCACATCACAGCTTGTGATTTATTTATTTTTAAGTCCTTACCGAAATTCATCAGCTTTTTTGTACGAATTGCAGTTTAGGTATGTGGTTTTCGTGGCAATATATAAAAATAATAATACCTGAATTACCTGAGTGGAGAACGGCATTGTAAAATTTGGAGAAGTGCAAATTTCAAAGGGTAGCTGAATTTTGCTTCATGTATTGTTTTGGGAAGTAGAAATTAGGTAAGTCTGAGTTAAAATATGATCTGAATCTTCCCCCCCACCCCTACTGTCATTTATGCACAAAGGGGAAGGGGGCAGTGCTAATAGCTCATTAGATTCTGAAACATGAATGTAATGGTTGGTATCCAGTAGGTTCATTGAACTGGAGTCTGAAAGCAATAGACTAGAAGGGAATGGACTAACTCAAGGATGACAATGCTGAGAAATTGTTGGTGTGAAGCCCAATAGAGGCTTGGTGTTACGTAGGCCCTTGAGATACTCTTAACCAGGCATCCCCAAACTTCAGCCCTCCAGATGTTTTGGACTACAATTACCATCTTCCCCGACCACTGGTCCTGTTAGCTAGGGATCATGGGAGTTGTAGGCCAAAACATCTGGAGGGCCGCAGTTTGGGGATGCCTGCTCTTAACCATCACACTTACAGTCTTGGGGTGCCCTTAGATCCATCTTTGCTTCTGGATTCTCAGTTGTCACCATTGACAAGGAGAGCCATAATTTACATCTGTCCATTGTGTACATTATGCAACCCTTTTTCTCAGCCTAAATAATGATAAATTATAATAATTTATTATTTATACACCGCCCATCTGGCTGGGTTTCCCCAGCCACTCTGGGCGGTTCCCAATAGAATATTAAAAACACGATAAATACATCAAACAAACTTCCCTAAACAGGGCTGCCTTCAGATGTTTTCTAAAAGTCAGGTAGTTGTTTATTTCCTTGACATCTGATGGGGGGGGGGCGTTCCACAGGGCGGTCGCCACTACCAAGAAGGCCCTCTGCCTGGTTCCTTATCTGTAAATGAATCTACTACTTACTCCCCCCCCCAACCACCACCTCAAAGGCTGTTGTCGAAGGAAATGCAATGGTTGGAGAGACATATAAATGAAGGTCATCCCACTCAAGGATTGCGACACCCTGAATATTATTGTTTAACTCTGGCTGGGTCATTCTACAGATATCCTGGTGCATATTTAGGATATGAGCGCTGTTCAAATGCAACAGAAGTGTGCATGCACACAAAAGCTCATACCAAAATAAAAACTTAGTTGGTCTTTAAGGTGCTACTGAAGGAATTTTTTTATTTTACTTTTACCAAAGTGAATGAGCCCCAATGTCAGAAACATAGCAAACAGTCTTGGAACGATTAGTCCTCTTCGTAGATTAATTATGAACTTGCATTATTTTATTTTGCATTATAAAGTTCAACTTCCAAAGGAAGTGATGGATTTTGTCCACATACGAGAAAATACAGTGGGGACTGAAATGTTGCGATCCTTCCCACACAGGCTGCATAACAATGCAGACATTGGTTAGATATGTAGAAGGAGCTCGTGTCAGTTGCCCCGTGCACTCCAACAGACAGAGAGCACTCATGCAATGTGTCAATGAACCTGCTTCCTCCATTGGAATGAACAATGGAGAAACAGTGGGTGGGTCAGTTTGCAGCTCACATGTTGGTGTGTTCAAGCATGGCTTCAGCTCGATCAATATGCATTTGACAAAACTTACATGAAATACATCTCAAGCCGAGTTTATCTGACACTGAGCCCTTCGCTTCATTGACCCATTCTTAAATAATTGGTGTCTACACCTGGAAGCAGCTTGTTTCAAATACACAGAAGATGGTCCCAGCGTTGCTGTAAGCTCCAGCATGCATATCTGGAATGTTTACATATGTCTGATGTGCAACCAGGAAAATACACAAGGGGAAAAGATTAGAATTCAACTGAAACTCTCCAAACCTTGAATGTTTCAAGTGGGAATTAAAAAATCTGCAGCGTGTAGCCGAAGTTTCCATCTGGATAGGGGAGGTATCTAATATGAAGGAGATCTTCTCCAGGCAGATGGATACCAGCACAAGAAAAGTCACGGACTTCTTATCGCTCAGAAAGTAGTCCATATTCTACCAGACACAAAGGACTGCTGCACGCACACTTTCAAATTCTGCATGTTCATAATTTTCAGTGAAGGCCGTTCTGTGAAATACATGGGTGAGCATTCAATCCACAAACACTGCTTAGAGCTAGCGAAACTTCGGACATGAATTTTGGTATTTTAAGCATACCTAAACTTTGGATGTTGAGTTCCAATGAAATGAACACTCCGGCGCAGTTAGTTTTGTACCTGGAACTGATGTAGTGTATTCTTTCCAATTGTTCCACTGATGATTTGATTCTTAAGATTTTAATCGCTGAAACATTTATGTTGGTCGCATTCAAATCTTTATTGTAAGCTACTTTGAACAGATTGTTGTAAAAACAGGATATAAATTACTAAATGAATATTATAGCACCCAAACCACCCAACCTAATTAGCTATAACTGAAATAGACCAGACATGTAATTAAAGGAGATACATTTTTTTTCTAGGACTACTATAATGATATACTGTTACTCTAAGGAAATGTTGTTGAGATTTTTTGCTGCGTTCTACATGTTTTCATTCCTGCACACTTTCTGCACTCTGCACAGGAAGAACATCACACTTTTGGAAATCATGACTATAAATCATGATTGCACTGTTTGTAAATGTGCAGAGAACAGCTTGCACAATTTTTATAAGCTTCCATATATTTAAAAACTTTGATCATCACAATGAATGATATTATACATAGAAGCAGTTTAATGGTACAGTATAAATTCAAGAAATATACAGTTTTTAATAAATACCACTGTTTAATGAAGTATGGCTCCGTTTCATGTAACTACATATAACTAGGAGTCCACAGAAAATTGATGGATGGGGGCCTTCCATGTAGATTTGATCGGCGTTCTACAATATACCAGTGCCCATCTGCTGGTGTTCTTACAGATGGAACTTCATTAATGATTTCCCTCTTCCAAACTTCCAGTTTCTAACTAGTATTTAATACAGAGCAGGCCAATGTGAAGCAGCCTGCCTACTTAAGTATGCAGCAAAATACATCCCCCCCTCCATCCCCCTCCATCCCCTACGACTTTCTGCTTCGCTGTGGCTGAACAGATTCCAGGAAACTTCTCTATGTGACTGCAACACTGACTTCACAGGCACTGACATTCATATTGCACACACAAAAACAACAACAGTTGATTGTCTTAATAAGCTGAACGTCATTTCTATAGAACTAGGGTTGCCACCTTTCAAACAGTGGCAAAGTTGTTGGGCTATTTTTATATGGAATCAGCAAAAATAGCACTGTTGACATGGGCTGCCGCCATACATCTGGATTTTCCCGGACATTTGTCCAGTTTCTGCCCAGACTGCAGTATTCTGGACATATGGCAACCCTAATAGAACATAGGCCTAACCGCAGCATCATGTGCTTTTCTAAAGGATTGGTCTGGTTTGCTCAGCCTTGTTTTGAATAAGACCAGCCTTTCCCAGCTTGATGTCCTCTAGGCGTTTTGAACTACAACTCCCATCAAACGCAGCCAGCATCGCCACTGGTCAGGGATGATGGCAGCCACTGGTGTACGGTCAGTAGACTAAGGGGGACTAGGCTAGACCCCTAAATGTTCCCCTGGCACCTCCTTCCCAAAGCCTTGGAAGCTTCTGCCTGGCTTAGGGAGGGAGGCACGATGCTCATGCACATAATGTAACACACATGTGTGTCCCCCTCCCATCGCCCTTGCAAGCTGGTGGCTCTGGCCCTAATTATTCACCTACAAAAAAAAATTCACCACACGCCACCAGATGGGATTTATAGGCCAAAACGTTGGAAGGAATCAGGTTGGAGATGGCCATGGGCGTAGCCAGAGGGGGCAGGGGGGCAGCTGCCACCCCTCTAAATCAAGTAAATAAAAATACTTAACTGACCAATCGTATCACAGATAGCTCGGTTCTGCCCCTGCCCAACAAAAGTCCTACCTCCCATAAATCCTATGGAGATGGCTGAATTTGAAATGAACTTCTGCCAAGAAAAAAACGATGCACACTAGTAGAAGAGAGTCTGTATTTATTCTGAATCTGAAACTCAATTGCCGCTGATGGAAAGAATGCTAATCCAGGATCCAGCTAGAGAAGAGCAGATTTTCGTAGGATTGCTTAAAAGATGAGTTTGTGGTGACATCTTAAGGTCTATGTTGTCTTCTCCAGGGTAAGCATTTATGCTATGTCCTATAGGTTAGCTCCCAGCCCATTCTTTGTTGTTTACCAGCACAGAGACCAGCAGCAGGGCCTTGTGTGTGGTGGTTTTAAACAATCCTACCTACTCTCGAGAAGCTATGAAACGTTTACTCGATGCTAAAGGGCAATAGGAGAGATTGCTTTCAATACCTCTAGAAGTTTTATCCACCTTACCCTTGGGATGGCTCAAGTTTAAGTTAGTTGATCTTGGGCAGGAGTAGGCAACCTAAGGCCCGCAGGCCAGATGTGGCCCAATCGCCTTCTCAATCCGGCCTGTGGACGGTCCAGGAATCAGTGTGTTTTTACATGAGTAGAATGTGTCCTTTTATTTAAAATGCATCTCTGGGTTATTTGTGGGGCCTGCCTGGTGTTTTTACATGACTAGAATGTGTGCTTTTATTTAAAATGGATCTCTGGGTTATTTGTGGGGCATAGGAATTCATTCATTTCCCCCCCTAAAATATAGTCCGGCCCACCACATGGTCTGAGGGACGGTGGACCGGCCCACGGATGAAGTTGCTGACCCCTGATCTTGGGTCCCACTGAAATAGCTACTTAGGACTCATTTCCTGTTGATTTCAGCGAGACCTGAGCGCAACTCACCAATGCTCCTAACCTCTACGTACTCGCTTGGGTGTACATCCCATTTGAATGTACTTCTGATTATTGCACTACTTGTTGTTGTTTAGTTGTGTCTGACTCTTCGTGACCCCATGGACCAGAGCACGCCAGGCACTCCTGTCTTCCACTGCCTCCCGCAGTTTGGTCAAACTCATGCTGGTAGCTTCGAGAACGCTGTCCAACCATCTCGTCCTCTGTCGTCCCCTTCCGTGATCTAAGAAAGGTCGTGCACTGCTATTGACCCCATCACTGTGAAGCACAAGATCTAGAGATCTCTACAACAGTGTGTCCTCTCTTTGTCCATCCTATGTACACTTATCTGGGAGTATGCATAACTCAACTGAAGTTGACTTGCTTACGTGAGCAAACATGCACAGGATTAGGCAGCAAGTATCACAGCAGCTGTAGGCTAATTCAGCCACTGGTTTTATTTATATCCCATTCCATCCCAGTAAATAGTATGTGCTTGAAGTTATTAGCATAATTCCAGTTTATTTCTCTAATCAGAACTAGTGTCTGAAAGAGCCGCATTTTCTGATTCTGAACTTCTTTGTACAGGTAATTTTGTCCCTCAACTCTGCGTTATTTCACTTGATGCAGAAGATGAGGAGAATCTGAGACAAGTGAGCCGCAAGAAGAATCCGAGGAGCAAAATGCCAGGCATACTCACCAAGTGGACCAAAATACTTGGGTCTTTTGTGTCAGGCCCCAGATCTCTGTCCCTTTCCCCTATTTTCTTAAAAAGCTTTTGTGGCTATATGCACTGCCGGGTGCAGAACTGACGAGACCCAACATCTTAACTGAGTCAGTGGCACATATATTAGCACATGCAAATGTTATGTAAATTCATGTCATGGGCCTGTGCCCACAGCTCTTTAAGCAGCCAGCACTTCCCTAGTGCCGCAGCAAGTTGCAAGTGCTTTTCCATAATCATGATCCAAGAGTGTTGCTTGTTTAATAATCCAGTCAAATGCAGCTGCAATTCTATCATCACTAACATTAATCTATACTTGAATCTGGGATCTTACCCTTGTTATCTCTTGGCCTATCAGTCCTAACAGAAAGGCCTCTGGTCTTTTGGGAAAAGTATATTTAAATATCTTTTTCAGTTCGTTATATATCATTTCCCAATATCCTTTAACCTTTTCACATTTCCACCACATATGATAAAAGTCCCCTTCCTTTTTATTACATTTCCAGCACATTCTATTACTCATTCTATACATTTTCGCTAATTTCACTGGAGTTAAATGCCATCTATACATCATCTTCCAAACATTCTCTTTCAAAGCAGTACATGCTGTAAATTTTATTGTTTGGTTCCATAATTTCAACCACGCATCATATTCAATATTATGCCCAAAATCCTTAGCCCATTTTATCATTACCTCTTTCGTCAACTCATCTTTAGTATACCACTCTACCAGCAAGTTATACATTTTGGACAACAATTTCACTCTGCCCCCTAGCAACTCTGTTTGAAATTTGGACCTTCTCTCCTCAAAACCAATTTTTTTATCTTGCACAAATACATCATTAATTTGATGATATTGCAACCAACTCGTCAAATATACTTTCACCTCTTCATACGGTTTCAGTTTCCAACCTTGTTCCGATTGTCTTAGAAAATTTTCATATGTTGGTCTCTCACCTTCCATATTCACTTTTTTCACTATAATCACTTCCATTGGTGAGATCCACCATGGCGTCTTGGTCTCTAACAAGGCTTTATTTCTTTCCCATACTTCAAATAACGATCTTCTTATAACATGGTTCGTAAATCCTTTATGGGTTTTTTTCTTATCATACCATAGATATGAATGCCAACCTGCTCTGTTGTCAAATCCCTCCAAGTCCAACAAGTCCGTATTTTCCAATGTTATCCATTCTTTTATCCAACAGAGACATGACGCTTCAAAGTATAATTTCAAGTCTGGCATGGAGAATCCGCCTCTTTCGGTCTTGTCTACCAATATTTTATATTTTATTCTTGGTTTCTTCCCCTGCCAGACAAATCTTTGTAAATCTTTTTGCCATTCCTTGAATTGTCTTGTCCCCTTTATAATAGGTATTGTTTGAAACAAGAATAACATTTTGGGCAATACGTTCATCTTTACAGCTGCAATTCTACCGAGGAATGACAACTTCCTCCTATTCCATATCTCTAAATCTTTCTTTATTTCTTTCCATACCAATTCATAATTATCATTAAACAAATTTATATTTTTGGTTGTCATCCATATTCCAAGGTATTGTACCTTTTTTACGATCGCAATACCATATCTTTGCTGCAAATCTTCCTTCTCTTCTTTACCAAAATTTTTTATCATCATTTTCGTCTTTTGTTTATTCATTTTAAATCCTGCCAATTGTCCAAATTCTTCAATCACTTCTATCACTTCAGCAACACTTTCTTTGGGGTTCTCTAAAGTTACAACTACATCATCTGCAAATGCTTTCAGTTTGAATTCTTTCGCACCTAATTTAATTCCTTTGATGGATTGTTTTTCTCTAATTCTGTTTAG
The DNA here is from genome assembly GCF_963506605.1 of Zootoca vivipara. Taxonomy (NCBI): domain Eukaryota; kingdom Metazoa; phylum Chordata; class Lepidosauria; order Squamata; family Lacertidae; genus Zootoca; species Zootoca vivipara. The sequence continues at coordinate 23,055,767 of NC_083287.1, read as the reverse complement.
TAGCACTTCCAAGACCGTAATGAACAATAACGGGGACAGCGGGCATCCCTGTCTGGTCCCCTTTGTGATTTCAAATTCATCTGTCAAAATATTATTTACTATCAATTTTGCTCTTTGTTCCGAATATATTGCTTCAATCCCATTCAGGAAACATCCCCCTACCTTCATCTTTTCCAGGTTCTTTTTCATAAAATGCCAAGATATATTATCAAAAGCTTTCTCTGCATCAATGAACATCAGCGCCGCAGGTTTATCTATCCTAACCTCCAAGAATTCTATCACGTCTATAATATGTCTTACATTATCTTTTAATTGTCGGTTAGGTAGAAAACCTGCTTGGTCTTTATGGATCAAGTCCTTCAAGATCTCTTTCAATCTTGTTGCCATTATGTCTGCAAAAAGCTTATAGTCATTATTCAATAATGAAATTGGTCTGTAGTTTTTTACATCTAAACCATCTGAACCTTGCTTCGGTATCAAAGTTATATAAGCTTCTTTCCATGTGTTTGGGGTCTTTCCTCCTTGAAGTATGTTATTCATTACTTCCACTAATACAGGGATCAACTGTCCATTCAGTACTTTATAATATTTTGCCGATAGTCCATCCGGTCCTGGCGCTTTTCCTTGCTTCATCTTCTTTATCGCATTCTGGATTTCTTGTGCAGTTATTGAGGCATTCAATATATTCTTCTCTTTTTCCATAATTTGCTTTAACTTATGTTTCTCCAAATATTCATTTATCTTTCTAGCATCTTCTTTTCCTTTACTATACAGGTTTTTATAATAATTTTGAAAGGCCCTTCTGATTTCTTTTGGGTCTTCAATTATTTCTTCCTGAACTTTAACCCTTTTCTTATATGCGACAACCGCGGCGAGGACATTATTAGCCCAAAAATGGAAAACCCAGGACTTACCGACAATTGGAGACTGGCAGACAAAGATGATTGAATATGCAGAATTAGCGAGACTGACTAGCAGGATTCGAAACCAGAGGGAGACAAGGTTTCTAAGGGATTGGAGTAAATTTGTGGACTATATGGAAATGAACTGTAAAGGTTTAAAGACACTTGCAGGCGTGAAATAAATCCTACGAATTGACCCTAAAGATTAGATACAAAGGAACTGCGAGATAAGAACTGATTAGAAAACCTTTTGAGGGGAGGGAGGGAAGTCAAGCTCGGCGGAGCATGTTTTTTTGGGATGTTTGTATTTTTGAATGTTTGTTTATGTGTTTGTTTGTCTTGTATAATGTTTTAAATGTGTTTATTTTGGAAAATTTAATAAATAATTATTAAAAAAAAAAAAGAATCTGGGATCTTAAAGAGATTTATAGTACAATGAACTGTCTGCAACAGTATTATTATTATTGAATCTGCTGCAAGAAGTGTTCCACTAATCCAGGGCTAGGCAACCTAAGGCCCGTGAGCCGGATGCGGCCCAATCGCCTTCTCAATCCAGCCTGCGGATGGTCCGGGAATCAGTGTGTTTTTACATGAGTAGAATGTGTGCTTTTATTTAAAATGCATCTCTGGGTTATTTGTGGTGCCTGCCTGGTGTTTTTACAAGAGTAGAATGTGTGCTTTTATTTAAAATGCATCTCTGGGTTATTTGTGGGGCATAGGAATTTGTTCATTTAAAAAAAAAATTCAAAAAATATTCCGGCCCACCACATGGTCTGAGGGATGGTGGACTGGCCCACGGCTGAAAAAGCTTGCTGACCCCTGCACTAATCCTTCTGAAAAAGAAAATATTTCACTTTTTTAAAAAAATCCCACATTTCCCCATGTATATATAGCATGTTTACTTGCAAGTAAGCCTCACTGAGTTCCAATTCTGTGCACAGGATTATAAGTAAGAGTACTAGTACCTGGCACTGAGCTATTTCATTTCACACGAGAACCATTTAACATGCCATTCCCTCACCGGTCACTACAAACAGGGCCCTGTTCCTGAGATTATAAGGTATGGTACCCATAATCACTAGCCATCTTTTTACAGGGAGATTGGCTCAAGGCTGAAACACAAGAGGAGAAGATTTGCACCTCCACTATTGCCAATCCCCGAGTTTAACAGCAGGTGTCATGTCTGCGCAGGTTTTTGCCGCGCTGAAGAACACAGCAGCGGAATTGTTCCCCGTGGCAATTTGTTTTTAGCGTGCAAACGTGGCAGTGTCTGCTCTCGTAGCCCTGGCCGTGCGAAAGGCAGATACCATTAAACAAGAGGCAAAGAAGTCTTTAGAACAGGGGGGGCTCCGGAGCATGGAAGCGCGCAAGCAAGTGAATTACTGCAGGCAGTGTATATGAAATCGTTATATAAGGTGGCATGGCTGCATCACGGTGGCACTGCAATTGAAGTCATTTGTATTAGCCCTTACTCCTCTGAATAAATTCAGATGACAGCTCCATTTCATTTCTTCATTCACACTGGAGGCCAGATGGCATTAGAATCATTTACTTCACCTTGTTGTGTTTAATTACTACAATCAACACACTATTTTCCAAATTAATCATAACAAAGTAATTTCATTAGTAACACAGCAGGCTGTTGAATTATTAGCATCATAACGGTTTGCAAACAATTAAACTTTATTTGAACCTTAAAAATTTGCAGCGTGGAACATTATTGCAAGATCTTAATGGCGGCAGAGTACAAATCCACGGTACAGAGCAAATAATCAAGCAAAATGTTGCATAAAATATGACTTGCAAAACAGCTCTCTTAGTATTCCAAGGAACGCAAAGGAAATATAAGTAAACAATGAGAACAAAGCAATTAGCATATATTGCAACGTTCTCTTCTGTTTGAGACACATTAACGGGGGGATTCTCCCATTCCCCCCCCCAAAAAAAGGTTATGGTATTTGTCAAGATTTCAAAGCAAACATTTCACCCCTTTTATTTTGCCGGGTTTATTCCAAGGCATGTCTACTTAAAAGGTGGGGATGCGGTACATTTGAAATATCTTCATTTGCAGTGTGTGTGTGTGTGTGTGTGTGTGTGTGTGTGTGTGTGTGTTTGCTAAATAGATCACTTTATACTGCATGAGGGGGGGAAGGTTATGGAAATAATAAAACTGCTGCTGTCTATATTCTCCTATCAATAGGAAAAATTGTTTGAAGATCTGTCATTCATCAGCTGGCTAAGGACTCCCTCTCCTGGATTTACATGAAAAGGGGAAGGGAGTCCTACAAATATTTTAAGTCGCAAAAGATTCATCTGAGCGTGATGGTGGGGGATGGGTTTTCCCAGAAGCCCAATATGCTGTGAAAGTCTACTGCCATCTACTGGCAAACACTGGCAGTACAGAGAAGTCTATTCCTCTCTCTCCCCCCCCCCCTTCAGATCAGTGCTAAGTAGCACTGATGTAATTTCTGGTTTGTTTGACTAGCATTGCTTCTCGGGGATTTAAGACAGCTCCTCCACAAACCTGAGGAAGTCTTTAGTCCTTTGGACTGGATTGGACGGCAATGCTTTGGCTTGTAAGCAGACATGTTTGAATGCTCCCCACCCCACCCTCCCGGGGAGGAAAATCTCACAAACAAGAGAGTTGGAGCCAGAAAAACAGCACATGTCTACTTAGAAGTAAGCCCCTTTGAGTTCAGTGTGGGACTTGCTCCCACAAATGTGAGTGTAGCAAAGCATACCACGTTAGTCACATTTAGGTCTCAATTAGCTACCGTACTAACATGTGACCACAGTGGGAACATTATTTGCTTCTTTTTGGAATGATTCCGGAAGGGGGACTTTTTGCAAACATGTTCAGGAGCGACAACACACACGTCCTTTTCATGGTTTGCTTCCCCCCACCCCCCACCCCCCGGCAGCATGGCTCACACTCTCAGTTGGTTTTATGACATGTCTCAATGACATGTTGGTACATCGTTACATAATCCCTCTATTATGCAAATCCTGGTTTTCTGAGGATCATCTATAGACTTACCAAGGAAGTGTGAAAACAACAGAACCAGAAAGAGGAAGCAAAGACAGTAATCTCCCCCCATCCCCCTCTAAAAAAAGAAAAGAAAAATATTCAGGGTTGCTGGTGGGGGGTGGTTGTCGAAAACTCTACAATGGCACTGCATCTGGCCTGAAGATATGTAAGAATGTATCCTAGAAAGTGCAACATAAAGCATCTATAATCAAAGACTGCTCTCTCTATATATATATACAGAGAGAGAGACTGATATATATAATATTTCACATCATATATAATTTGCTAACACAGTGTCGTCGACTTTTGCATTTTAAAAGAATGTGAAAGTAATTAAAAATGTAAAATACCACTAAAGTAAAATGTACCGTTAGAAAAAAGAAATGAGGAATATTTCACATCCAAGACTCTCTGCTGTGTATAAGACGTAGAAGCTTAACTTTTTTGGAGATGTCTTCTGTGTCACTTGTGTTAAAATGAATGCGAGACGGTCCATAATCTCTTGTAGATTTCCCTGACATTTATTTCAGCTGCAGCAGCTCAGGATACATATCCTGTGTGTGATGCCTGTTTTGCAAAAGTATAACAAATGCCTGAACGCAACAGTTTTTTAAAAAAATAACTCCGATGCAAAATAATTTGAGTCCTACGATAAGCAGAAATTATGATTATTTAAAAAAGAAAGGTTAAGCTTAATTTATACGTCAACACTCACAATAAACATGAAATATAAAAATACAGCATTAGAATCAATATGTAGAAGTGCAATATATTAGGGTTAATGCTCTTGCTAAAATCTAGGCACCTGCAGATTTTTCATTGGCATACTCCTATGCCAGGCTTCATGCAATTTGTAGAATCCACCTAATGAAAGAAAGAAAGAAAGAAAGAAAGAAAGAAAGAAAGAAAGAAAGAAAGAAAGAAAGAAAGAAAGAAGCCCACAGTTAATGTGTAAGAAAATACTCACACCTCTTCAAAATGAATGGCAATCCTTGAATACTCTACACCTAACTCCAGTGAACTGGTTTTCCCCATGGGTGCAGATGAGCACACGCAAAACTGCACAAACCACTCAGGCAGACAGACATGGGACTTATTTTCTATGATCAGTCACCACCGATCCAGACTACAAAAAACTAAAGGTAAGAAGACTCAAGCAGAATGCTGTGTTTGTTCTGCATCGTTTATCTGCAGTGTCCAGAATTTAAAAGAAAAGATGGAGGCAGGGCCTTAATAAAATTCACAAGCCCCACCTTCCTCAATTTTAGCCAGATTGTGCCCATTACAGATGTCTAAAAACCATAGATCAGGAGGTCAGACACAAAAGGTAAGGGGGCTGGGTCCCCTTGCTCTACTTAGTTCCTCCAGGAACATAAATTCTGTCCATCCCTTCTATTGCTTGGCCAACAGCAGCCATCGATGGCAAGCTGGGAATCTCCCTAAAAAAAGCTCTTGCGGCAAACGGGTAGCAACTATCCCACCAATGCAGAATGACTTCCCTACATGGTGCCATCTGATTGGCTGCATTTGCGTTATCACGGAGTGAAACCCAGAGCTGAATTAATTTAAAACGGCAGAATCCAGGAATAATCTGGAGCTGTTTTGCCTTGGGAGGAGAAACATACGCAGATGAGTGGGATTTGCGGTTTTAAGCAAGCCATGACCCCAAGCCAGCGTTAGCATTACTGGCGATGTAAAGAAATCCTAGGAAGCAGCATGAAGCACCACTTCTGTCCTCTGAATGGCCTGAAAGCCATTCATATAAGATCATTCCTGTAATGTGGCATTTGGACACATGGAAGCACCCTGACATCATCATCAGGCTGTTGTGTATAAGGAACGTGGCTAACAGAGCTTGCCATGATGGGAATTCTAAAGCAAAATAATAATAATAATTTTAAAAATCACTTTGACTGGATCACGCTCAGAATTCGCCTTAAAAGAGTTTTGGGGCGTATACAGACACCACATTATTTGAGCCACTATTTGCTCAAATGAATGGTTTTTGCCTGCTGGTTTTGCTCAGGAAAAAGCCGTTCCGAGCGTCTGAAGCAGAACCACAAGTGCACACAGCATTTTATGGGCTTTGTGTGGCACACACACACACACACACACACCCGCCGCCTGGTGCCTTCCAGATATTTTGGACTACAACTCTCTTCAGCCACAGCCAGGCCTGCAGCAGTAGATAGTTGCAGTCCAAAATATCCAGGCTACCACCTGATGTCATAAAGCCCCCTTTTCCCTCTCTCCCATCCTGGAAGCCATTTTGTGCTCATGGGTATGATATTATTACAACTAGTGTGAATTAAAAAGATTAATACTAGCTCCTTTGAGAAGAAGTGGGGAATAGAATTGTGATTACTGTTATGGTTACCATTATTGGAATTAGAATTAAAGTTTACTGAATGTACAAGTGCCTCATCCCGCAAAAAGGAAAATCCATTGTGACTCCTGCTTCAACATTGCATCTGCAGGCATCCTCAAAAAATTGAGGCAGAAATACGGTGAGTCACCCGGGAGGGATGTGGAAGACTTATTTCCTCCCATTATACAATAGTTTATTTTATTTCACTTAAAACTACACTACGGGTCCATTTTTTATTTTGTTTTATTTGCTGCAGTCTTTATTAACAGAACTCCAGCGAAGATTCCAGGAAAAGAAATCTGTATGAAACAGAGAGCAAGGAACATATAAGCCATTACAGAAGATTGAATTAAAATGTACTTACCCGGGCCTCTCAAATATCATACATCTCCATTATGTAGGCTCTAGGCACCAAGCCAATGGTTCCTTTCATTTCTCCTACCCACCAGCCAAATCTACCGTACTCCTAATTGAAAACAATATGCAATATTAACCTTTAGTCTGATATAAATGCAATAGAGTTTTTGCATGTGACTCCTTAGGTTTCCTCCTTATATACAGTTACAAAAGCATGAATGGAAAATTAAAACATTAAGGAATTGTGTGTGTATGTGTTTCTGAAGCACTTGAAATGCAGTTAAGCAAAACAGGAAATTACATTTTTAAAGACTATCTGTTACTACGTCCTAGAGAGAGAGACAGCGAGAAAGAGAGAGTTGAGAGAGAGAGAAATACTAACTACCTATAGCAAGCCAAAATTCACTCAATGAGCAATACAGAATGTGATTATACTAATGTCTTGGTTTGTAGTGTTTGTATATACGTCTAGTTGTTGTTTTTAACAGTAATATCCAAACCATGCAGCCTTCATTGGGCTTATTTCATTCCTGGTTACCCACTTTGCTTTTCCTCAGTTAATGGTTCACCTTGAACTTGCTGGTTTTGCCTGCTTTGCCCCCCCCCCTGCCCCCACCTCCGCCGGCTAGTTTTGAAGGAGAAATAAACCAACGATCTCTGGCTCAATATTATGTCTAAATCAAGGATCGTGGCTCATTTCATGCCAAACACATCACGATCTGGAGCCAAGGTTTGTTCTTGGCTTACTAACTGTGGTTTGAACAAAACATACTAAAAAACCCAGGAATGGACACAATACTAACCAAAAGATCATGGTTTGCGTCTCCCACACTCAAGTGGGGAGCAGCAAAGTGAGCGAGATCAGGACATCATTAACTGTGGTTTACTGTATCGTGTGAACTGGGCTGTTGTGTGTTGTGGGTTATGGTTTGGTATTATAAACAGTATATTATTATTATTATTATTATTATTATTATTATTATTATTATTTTGGAATACAGGTCATGAGGCTCATGGGGTGAATTCCCCTACAGTCAGGGAGCCTTAGTCTGCCTTCTTTTTACATTCTTTCATCCAAAACCGTATCAACAGCTGACATTTGAAAACTAATACTTTGTAATAAGGTACGGAGATCAGCTGGGAGCCATTCAGTAACGCAGCCTTGAGCCGTAAAGAACCGTGGTTAGTTAAGTTCACATATATGCCAAGTTAAGTTGACGTAGAGGGGCGATGCTCCCCACACGCAGCCTCTATATCCCTTCTCAGAATTCACCATTGCTTTATGCGGAAAATTCTATCACAGTTCTCATATGCCTGACAGGTGACTAATGCATTTTGGTTTGAAATCTGCTTAGGCGTGGCGAGATAAATCTGGAACAAAACAAGTATATGATAGTTTAAGGAAATAATATTTTCCAAAAAGCAATACCAAGTAAGAGCATTGCGGGATCCAAATTTAATCTCTGTCCCTCTGAGGTAAATATTGTTAAGATCAATCCTAACAGCAGCTCAATAACTTCCAGCTGCTGAAATTGCCCCAATCGTACGCTGCGTGGAGCAGGCAGCCGTATGAAAACAGAGAGCTCATTCCAAAACCAGGCTGACAGTGACCGCATGAGGGAAAGCAGAAACACAGAGAGACTTTGATATAGGAGAGAGCATAAACCTTCTGTTGGAGTATGTTGCAGTATAAAGCAAGCTGTTTTCTACCTGAATCTAAGCACTGGTGGCATTCCGATTGGATTCCGGCATGCATGTGAGATGCAAATTTTACCTGTCCTTTTCTATAGATTATAGGAAAAGGATTGAAATTATGCCCAACCCTTACAGGGATATCTTCAACAATCTGGTTCACTCATGCCATATATATTATCCCCAAAACCCAAGCCATCCATCTCTCATAAATGCACGTCTCCCAGTCATTTCCACCCATTAGCCTGGATTGTGCTGTTCAAACAATCAAAACTACACCATGCTTCCTGAAATATGCCACACTTTTTTTTTCATTTTCCTTAATTTATAATTTGACATTAACTGGTGAGAAAGCAAGGGAACTTCTTCTGTAGGTAAATCAATGATGGTGGATCATGGATCTGTCAAGTCTGAATCTGTCAAGATATGATCCTGGTGCCTCTTTGTAAATTAAAAAAATTAGAGATTTGGGGGGGGGGGTCAATGAAATCAAGGCTATTAATGGCTACTCAGGTCGGTGGGTAGAATCCAATGCTCAGATTCTGCTTTGGGGCTTCTTATGGGCATCTGGTTGGCCACTGTGGGAAGAGTATGTTGGAATAGATGGGCCACTGGCCTGATCAAACAGGCTCTTCCCTTGCTCTCAGATAAAAAGTTGTATTCTGGCTAGGATGGCTATACAGAATGTTTTACATGTTTTATACATGGAAGACAGGCAAACTAATATCAGTGTACTGGAAGAAGCAAAGATTACCAGTGATGAAGCAATGATTCTTCAACATCAACTTCATTGGACTGGTCATGTTGTGCGGATGCCTGATTATCGTCTTCCAAAGCAACTACTCTATTCCGAACTTAAAAATGGAAAGCGTAATGCTGGTGGTCAGCAAAAGAGGTTTAAAGACTGTCTCAAGGCAAATCTTTAAAAATGTAGTATATACACTGACAACTGGGAAACACTGGCCTGCGAGCGCTCCAGTTGGGGAACAGCCTTTACCGAAGGTGTCATGGGCTTTGAAGAAACTCGATCTCAGGACGCAAGGGAGAAACATGCTAAGAGGAAGGCACGCTTGGCAAATGCACACCGTGATCAACTCCCGCCTGGAAAGCAATGTCCCCACTGTGGAAGGACGTGTGGATCCAGAATTGGCCTCCACAGTCACTTACGGGCCCATTGTTAAAACCGTGTTTATGGAAGACAATCTTACTTGGCTACGAGTGGAAGAAGAAGAAGAAGAAGAAGAAGAAGAAGAAGAAGAAGAAGAAGAAGAAGAAGAAGAAGAAGAAGAAGAAGAAGAAGAAGAAGAAGAAGAGGAGGAGGAGGAGGAGGAGGAGGAGGAGGAGGAGGAGGAGGAGGAGGAGGAGGAGGAGGAGGAGGAGGAGGAGGAGGAGGAAGTGTGTGTATGGTCGTGTCTGCGTGCGAGCCCACACAGTTATACCCTAACATAAACAAGATGGCAGTTTTCACGATGGAAGCAATCTTTTATTTTATGCCTAACTTCACCTGGATATTAAAAACAAAGGTTATGAGATACGCTAAGCATGTTAATTTAACTGAGCACCTACAACGAGAAGCACGCCCAGGCTCTGCTTTGAAAGCCCTGCACCTTCAGGGGGACAAGAGAAGTCCCAAGGCAGAAGTGGGATTTCCCCTTTGCCCATTGGAGTGAATGGCGCTGGTTCATCAGCGCAGACAGCAACCAGGCCGCTCTGCCAGGGCAAGAACGACTCTCCTGCTGCAGTTTCGAAACGACTGTTCTGGGGCCAAAACCCTTAAAGGCAAAGAGGAGCTTTGCTGCCTCACCAGGGGTTCAGATGTTCCAGCTGTGTGTTTGTGTTTAATAAACACATGTTTCATCCCACATTAGGCTGCTTAAATATACAATCCGTGTCCCTGCAGACTTAAAGAGCGAGCAATCACTCACGATGCCAGCCCTCACCTGTGCGGGAGGGAATGGTGCCAGGAAAGCTTTCCCCCCCAAAAAAAGAGAAAGAAGAGAAAGTGGGGGGGGACACACACCGCCACTTTCTGAACACTAGCCATACAAATCGTTCATAGATGGGGCAGGGAGCAAAACAACGTGAGGTTTGCGGAAGGCTGCTTTAGTTAAGTGATCATTAAAGGCTTTTACGACTAATGGCAGAGAATAAAAGCAGTCTCCTAAATTACAGAATGGAAATATCCCATGCAGACATTTCAGGAACTTGGAAATAACACGTATTTTGCGGTGCGGGTGGGTTGGTGGGTGGAGAGAAAGCGGCTTCAGAAGAATCCAATTAAATTAAATTTAAAACCAAATTTCTCTTCCTTTTTGAAAAAAACAATTTCTAGCTGCTAAGGAATATACAGTTTAATGCACTTGCATGAAGCTAAACTAAACTCGAAGATGAAGTGGCTGGTGATGTAACAGTCTAGTAAGCTAATTTATAGATTGGCTGCAGACATCGGCCCAGAAAGAGGGAGAAGCCTGCAACCCAGATGCTTTTATTTTATCATTACTATTCTTGGTATGAGCCTCACGAGCAACATGAATCCCAATTAGAGCATTTGTAGTATAAGCAAGTAGGAAGGAAAACACAGGCCCCGCTTGATTGGGGACGCCATATTTTAACCTTCGGCTGGAGTCATTATTGCAGAGAGACCCCTTTCTAACCAGTTAATGTATTTACATCTGTCTCTTTTTTTAAAAAAAGAGTGCTTCTGACTTTCATACGCACACAAAAACCAATTTGATCCTGCTCTTAGAGCTCTGTTACAGATACACTACTTACAAGTGACTCTAAAGGTAATTGATTCGGGCTACTCTGAGAGTCATACATGCTAGTTATTGAACTAGCACGCACATATGGAATAAAAAGCCTTAACATTCACCTCCGGGGAAAATATAAGCATTAGGGCAATTCATATATTCTAGGTTCCTTGAAAACCAACAAGCTGCTGCCATGCATTTTGATTCATGGCTCGGGGGTTGTGCGTAAGTGGGAAAGCACATACGCTTGTGCAAGGCAAGGCAACCCCACCTTGTTCCCCTGTGCCACACATCCCACTGTGAGGGTCTGTCGCGGGCAAGGGAATGCAGTGATAGCGAGCCAACAGATCTCTGTTGCACAATCAGAGATCAGCTCAATCTACTCCGGATTCAGCCATTTATTATTAGTACATCGACTCTACGAGCAGCAAAATATGACTGATTGCATTGTATCATAATACAGGTAAGATGCATGTAGCCCCTCCTTTGTAACTAAATGCTAAGAGACAAAATAATTTATGCTATGGAACAGCTCCATATCATTCAGGAGGGTGCAAAGATTCTGTTCATTACAGGGAGGTCTCTCGAATTTGAAAGCCGGTCTTTATCCTACAGCCAGTGAACGACAGCATCCATCAGCAAATTATTTAATATTTGTGGGGAAACAGCACCGTGAGAGCCTGTTGTGTAAGCTGTTTATTTATACCTTATTCAGGTATGAATAAGCCTACTATCTGGTATTCCTCAGCATATGTAGGTGGAGCGTGTGTTCTTCCCATCAGCTCCAGCTTGGGCAATTGACTCCACTTCAGAGAGACTGATAAAATAATGAAGAGTCCTTTAATCTGCAGGAAACCATTCCAGTCAATTTATAAGAAATATTGCATTCCTTTGTAGGATGTGTAATTATTTTCTATTAATCATGCGCTATAAAGCTACATGATGTGGTTATTCTGTTATCGCTAGGAAGAGGCCTGCAGTCAGCTCCTGACAATGTTAGGTAATTACGAACACAAAGCTTCTTTCTCTTTCTGTAGAAATGCTATCAAGATCCAGGAGCACTGTAATGCTTTATTGTATGAAAATAACACTCGGAAGAAATTAAAGAGCCACATAATGAATGGCTTAAAGGCAAATGTGTGCGTGGCAGGGAGAAGAGGAGGGAGGAAGAGAAGGCGGGGAAAAAACACTTTAGGATTTTGTAAAAGGAGGACTATAAAGGGACAACCAGCAGTGACATTTTCAAAAGACGCCATGCACCCAAATTTCATCTGGAACTATTAGCCCATCCCTCCTGAAGCACTTAATGCAAGTATATCTGGCTACCTGAAATTATAGCTGTGAGCCAGAACGCCAGTTACAACCATTGCTTAAATCTCAGTGACATCTATTTATTGGTTTATTTAAAGATCAATTTATTTCTACCCCTGCGGCTCAGCCCAAAAAAGGTTCCCAGAGCAGTTCACAAAGATCAGTCATCTGTCAGCCCTTAGACAGAAGACAGAAGAGAAGGCTTGGGAAGAAAGCAAATTTAGGCCCTGGATCTTAAGCACAACCTTCTTATACCTGGAATGGAAACAGTTCAAAGGAAGAGGAGGAGCCAGAAGTTGCTGGTCTTTGGGCAGAGCCAATAGGATGACCTTGCTTCCTTTCTCTTGCTCAGCTGCAGCCCACCGAAAAATGGCTGATGCAGGTGACAAGGGAGATTTCAGCTGGCTTTACTACGTGTAGGACAGGCATAGGCAAATTTGGCCCTCCAGATGTTTTGGGACTACAACTCCCATCATCCCTAGCTAACAGGACCAGTGGTCAGGAATGATGGGAATTGTAGTCTCAAAAACATCTGGAGGGCCAAGTTTGCCTATACCTGAGTGTAGGATTTTGCTGCAAACTTCAGTACAACCGGAATCTCGCTAATAAAACAAGAACTAAATAAACAAACAACACTAATGATAAAAGTAGTTGAGAACTTTTAAAAAAATAAACGCCATGTGCTTCTTTAGTATAATAGAAATTGCAGGTTTTCTACAATTACTGCAAAAGAAAATGGTTCATGTGGATGAATATAGGAAGATTTACGTAGCAACTCTTTAACATAAAAATAAAATGTGCACTTACTCCAACTAGGCAACAGAGATCCTGATCTTACAAAGGTTGCCCAAGCAGTTAAAATGAATTGAGGATCTTTGGAGAATTTGTCCCAAACGCACAAAATCCCATCATTTGCCTTCGTAATATGAATTTCCGGGACCTTTTCTCTGCAGGTAGGCGTGAGGGTGTTTATAAGGCAACTCAACAGCAAAATGCAGAACACGACATTTTATGTTACTAAGTTGCTGAAGTCACAAGTAGCTTAAGTTAATATACTCAATTGGTGATTCAAACTATACTGTGGTTTGAAACGCATGGGAAAAGAGCTGCTGGGTGGACAGTCCTGACTTTCAAGCCAAGCCATTGGTCTAGATTGCCTTTTCAAACTGTCTAACTCTTTGATGCTGTGACTCAAAGAGCTCATCAAAAGCCTTTTGATTATACAACCCTCTCACACCCTGTAACACCTGAGTAAGAACTTGCCCATCAAAAACTTCCTAAACTTGAGAAGTCCATGCCAGAAAACAGAGGTTCTACCCTTCCCTTCTCCTTGTTTTGTAAACTTTCTACTTTAAACTTTTCTACTTGCTTCCTACTTCTCCCCCCCCCCTAAGAGCAGCAAAACAGAGAGATCGCAACAACACAATTCAATCACTCCATGGCTGAGTGGCACTGAAGTTTTAAACCAGGTCCAGGAGAAACCCTGTCCACTGACATGCACTAGATTCTGTGCTGAACTATTTTGATACAAAGTCATCCCAAGTCTAGATTGGATTTAGTAAAGCAACACATTAAGATCAACTCTAAGTATCCTTTTACAGTTTAGGGACGTATCTTTCTGCAACATGCGATTTGTACATGGTCGTTTTTAACAAACAGTTTCAAACCAGCAGTCGGTTCAATAGCACAGAAATATCAAATATTATCTATGTATTTACCTAAAAAAAAAAGTTGATGAAATACATAACCTACAGATATATTCCAGAGTAAGTGGATAGCAATATGCCTGCTATTATACAATACAAACCTGGATTTCTAGCTCTGATATAACTGGAAGTGAAAGGCTGTAAACTATTTTAATAGATTTCTGTTTGCTTGCTGGACAAAGTTGCTGGTTAAGAGAAGGGTTTTGTTTTTCCCTAAAACTACTTTGGTCATCTTCTACTACTAAAAACAGGAGGACAATGTTTTGGTTTTTTAAAAAAGATTTTTATTAAAGTACGATAATTTTTACATGCATTATATTCTACAGGAAGACAATGTTGAGCATATTTTCCGTTTATAAG